>NC_140995.1:128039709-128491110 GCF_052327205.1 Somniosus microcephalus | reverse complement strand
GTAGGATTGGTCAATCGTGACGGAACAGGATTGGTGGAACCTTGATGTCAGTCAATCAATGCTAGCAGATAATGAGTTTAATTTTGAAGGTTTTTTGCATAAGGCGCGAACAATTTTCGTCCGACCGAAAAGTAAATACGCTTAAAACCGTCTCGGAAGCATAAGCTTTCTTTGGAGTTAACGCGCGCGTAGGTACGCCCTGTAACTTTCGAGTGCATAGCCCGACAGACGCACAGGCGGAATGACAGACGGACAGAATGACAGACAGACAGAATGACAGACAGACAGAATGACAGACAGACAGAATGACAGACAGACAGAATGACAGACAGACAGAATGACAGACAGACAGAATGACAGACAGACAGAATGACAGACAGACAGAATGACAGACAGACAGAATGACAGACAGACAGAATGACAGACAGACAGAATGACAGACAGACAGAATGACAGACAGACAGAATGACAGACAGACAGAATGACAGACAGACAGAATGACAGACAGACAGAATGACAGACAGACAGAATGACAGACAGACAGAATGACAGACAGACAGAATGACAGACAGACAGAATGACAGACAGACAGAATGACAGACAGACAGAATGACAGACAGACAGAATGACAGACAGACAGAATGACAGACAGACAGAATGACAGACAGACAGAATGACAGACAGACAGAATGACAGACAGACAGAATGACAGACAGACAGAATGACAGACAGACAGAATGACAGACAGACAGAATGACAGACAGACAGAATGACAGACAGACAGAATGACAGACAGACAGAATGACAGACAGACAGAATGACAGACAGACAGAATGACAGACAGACAGAATGACAGACAGACAGAATGACAGACAGACAGAATGACAGACAGACAGAATGACAGACAGACAGAATGACAGACAGACAGAATGACAGACAGACAGAATGACAGACAGACAGAATGACAGACAGACAGAATGACAGACAGACAGAATGACAGACAGACAGAATGACAGACAGACAGAATGACAGACAGACAGAATGACAGACAGACAGAATGACAGACAGACAGAATGACAGACAGACAGAATGACAGACAGACAGAATGACAGACAGACAGAATGACAGACAGACAGAATGACAGACAGACAGAATGACAGACAGACAGAATGACAGACAGACAGAATGACAGACAGACAGAATGACAGACAGACAGAATGACAGACAGACAGAATGACAGACAGACAGAATGACAGACAGACAGAATGACAGACAGACAGAATGACAGACAGACAGAATGACAGACAGACAGAATGACAGACAGACAGAATGACAGACAGACAGAATGACAGACAGACAGAATGACAGACAGACAGAATGACAGACAGACAGAATGACAGACAGACAGAATGACAGACAGACAGAATGACAGACAGACAGAATGACAGACAGACAGAATGACAGACAGACAGAATGACAGACAGACAGAATGACAGACAGACAGAATGACAGACAGACAGAATGACAGACAGACAGAATGAGACAGACAGAATGACAGACAGACAGAATGAGACAGACAGAATGACAGACAGACAGAATGACAGACAGACAGACAGAATGACAGACAGACAGACAGAATGACAGACAGACAGAATGACAGACAGACAGAATGACAGACAGACAGAATGACAGACAGACAGAATGACAGACAGACAGAATGACAGACAGACAGAATGACAGACAGACAGAATGACAGACAGACAGAATGACAGACAGACAGACCGACCGATTTATATATAGATAGATTAGATAGAGATAGATAGATAAACGGATACATCTGTCTGTCTGTCTGTCCGTCCGTCGGTGTGTGTCTGTCCGGCTATGCACTCGAAAGTTATAGAGCGTACCTACATGTGCGTTACATTAAAAGAAAGCTTACCATTCCAAAATGGTCGTAAGCGTATTTACGTTTCGGCCGGACAAAAATTGCGCCCGCGGTATCCAAAAAACATTCAAAATTCCGCTCATTACCATCTCATTATCCGCTCATTAGCAATAGAGTGACGTCGAGGTCGACCAATCGTACGCCGGGTTCCTGGCGCGTGCGGGTGGGCCCTCCTACAGTTGAGTGACGGGACGGTCGACCAATCGGTGCGTGTGTGGGTGGGCCTTATCGTTCTTGATGCGCTATCAATTACTCATAAAAGACTGAGAGTTAGAAGAGTAACCAAAGGCTTTTATTAACAACAGAATGGAGGTCTGCCTCGCGTGGTCGACCGGTCCATGATACTAAGGGCTGGGGAGCAGTCACCTTTATACTAGGACCTGTGGGAGGAGTCAGCCGAGGCATGTCCAGGCATGTACACAGTGGAATACAAACAGGACAAACAGGAATACAAACAGTGGTTTACCACATTCACCCCTTGTTTAAAATTGAGTCCGGCGGGGTGAAGTGTATTAAAAGTTAGTGTATTGGAGTCTCTCCGGAGGTCTTGTCTGCCGCTGTGATCTGCGTGGCGACGGCAGGGGTAGTGAAGTTTCCGGCGTCGAGTCCAGCGTAGGCTGTGGCACAGGCGTGTCGTCCTCATAGATGTCGAGCGGGTCGCGGGGCCCAGGCCTGCCGTCTGCTGGGGCTGGATATCGGATCGTGGGGGGGGGGGGGGGGTGGTAGTGGGTAGTGGGTTACTGCGGCCCCCGAGGGTGCAAGGTCTCTTATGGAGACTGTGTCCTCCCGCCCGTCCGGGTATGCGATGTAAGCATACTGGGGGTTGACGTGGAGGAGGTCGACCCTCTCGACCAGGGGGTCCGTTTTATGGGTCCTCACGTGTCTTCTCAGTAGGACCGGCCCTGGGGACGTCAGCCATGGCGGTAGCAATGTCCCCGATGTGGACTTCCTTGGGAAGACAAACATTTTCTCATGAGGGGTGGCGTTAGTGGCAGTGCAGAGCAGTGACCGAATAGAGTGGAGCGCATCGGGGAGCACATCCTGCCAGCGGGAGGTTGGAAGGCCCCTAGACTTTAAGGCTAGCAGGACGGCCTTCCAAACTGTCGCATTTTCTCTTTCCACCTGTCCGTTCCCCCGGGGGTTGTAACTGGTGGTCCTGCTTGTGGCAATACCCCTAGTTAGCAGGTACTGACGGAGTTCGGCGCTCATAAACGATGAGCCCCGGTCGCTATGGATACAGCTGGGGAAGCCGAACAGGGTGAAGAGGTTGTTCAGACATTTAATGACCGTGGCACTGGTCATGTCCGGGCAGGGGAAGGCGAACGGGAAACGGGAGTACTCATCAATAATATTGAGGAAGTACACATTGCGGTCGGAGGAGGGGAGAGGCCCTTTAAAATCGACGCTCAGGCGCTCGAAGGGGCGAGTGGCTTTTATCAGGTGGGCCCTGTCTGGTCTATAAAAGTGCGGTTTGCACTCAGCGCAGACTTGGCAGTTCCTGGTCATGGTCCTGACCTCCTCAATAGAGTAAGGCAGGTTGCGGGCCTTGATGAAGTGGAAGAACCTGGTGACCCCCGGGTGGCAGAGGTCATTGTGGAGGGCCCGCAGTCTATCGATCTGCGCGCTGGCGCAGGTGCCACGCGATAGCGCATCCGGGGGTTCATTTAGCTTCCCAGGCCGGTACAAGATCTCGTAGTTGTAGGTGGAAAGTTCGATTCTCCACCTCAAGATCTTGTCATTTTTGATTTTGCCCCTCTGCTTGTTGTTAAACATAAAAGCAACTGAACGCTGGTCAGTGAGCAGGGTAAATCGTTTTCCGGCCAGGTAGTGCCTCCAGTGACGCACAGCCTCCACAATCGCCTGGGCCTCCTTCTCAACAGCGGAGTGTCTGGTCTCCGGGCCTTGGAGGGTTCGTGAAAAGAAGGCCACGGGTCTCCCCGCCTGATTGAGGGTAGCGGCCAGGGCAAAGTCAGACGCGTCGCTTTCCACCTGGAAGGGGATGGATTCGTCCACTGCGTGCATGGTGGCTTTGGCAATGTCCTCCTTGATACGGTGGAAGGCTAAGCGGGCCTCTGCCGTCAAGGGAAAAGAGGTGGACTTGATCAGCGGACGGGCCTTGTCCGCATAGTAGGGGACCCACTGGGCGTAATAGGAGAAAAACCCTAGGCACCTCTGCAGGGCCTTGAGGCAGTGGAAGTTCCATAAGGGGACGCATCCGGTCGGGGTCGGGGCCGATGACTCCGTGTTCCACAACACAGCCAAGGATGGCGAGGCGGTTTGTGCGGAATATGCACTTCTCCTTGTTATATGTCAGGTTTAGGAGTTGGGCGGTGCGGAGGAATTTTTCGAGGTTTGCGTCATGGTCCTGCAAGTCACGGCCGCAGATGGTCACATTGTCCAGATATGGGAAAGTGGCCTGCAACGCATTTTGATCTACCATCCGGTCCATCTCCCTTTGGAAGACGGAGACCCCGTTGGTGACGCCAAAGGGGACCCTAAGGAAGTGATAGAGGCGGCCGTTTGCCTCAAAGGCAGTGTACTGGCGGTCCTCAGGGCGGATGGGGAGCTGGTGGTACGCTGATTTCAGGTCAATGGTCGAGAAGACGCGGTACTGCGCGATCTGGTTGACCATATCAGCTATACGGGGGAGTGGGTAGGCGTCCAGCAGGGTGTAGCGATTTATTGTCTGGCTGTAGTCGATGACCAGGCGCTGCTTCTCGCCAGTCTTAACGACCACAACCTGGGCTCGCCAGGGGCTGGTGCTGCCCTCAATAATCCCTTCTTTCAGGAGCCGCTCCACTTCGGTTTTAATGAAAACCCTGTCCCCGGCACTGTATCGCCTGCTCTTTGTGGCGATGGGCTTACAGTCGGGGGTGAGGTTAGCAAACAGTTGGGGGGGGGTGACTCTGAGTGTGGAGAGGTTGCACCTGGTGCACGGCGGGCAGTTTGGAAGCTGCTGGCTGCGGACTGTGAGTGGGGGTAGGGGTCCACCGTACGCCATCGTAACACTTTTAAGGTGGCACTGAAAATCTAACCCCAGCAGGACGGCAGCGCAGAGGTCAGGCAGGACCAGAAGTTTAAAATGATCGTACACGGTCCCGTCTACTACGAGTGTCACTACGCAGTAGCCGCCGATGTCCGCCGACTGGGACTCGGAGGCCATAGAAATCCGCTGTTGCGCAGGCAGGACTGAGAGAGAGCAACGCCGCACCGTGTCGGGGTGGATGAAGCTCTCCGTGCTCCCAGAGTCAAAAAGGCAGATTGTATCGTGACCATTTACCTTAATGTCCATTGTGGAACTGGCCAGTTGGTGCGGTCTCGCTTGGTCCAGTGTAACGGATGCCAGCGTAGGGGTCGGTGTGTCGCTGCGGGTATCAGATGAGGCGGTGTCGGGGGCCTGCTGCGTCCCGGCTGTCGTCCAAGATGGCGGCGTCCATGATCCCCATGTGGCTGGAGGCGTCCAAAATGGCTGCTGTACCGGTGATTCGCACATGGCCGGGGAGGTCCAAGATGGCGGCCCGCATGGCCCACACGCGGCGCTGCTGGGGTTCGGGGTGGCTTTGGCCCTGCAGACGCTAGCGTAGTGTCCCTTCTTCCCGCAGCCCGAGCAGATCGCGTTTTTCGCCGGGCAGCGCGCTCTGGGGTGTTTTGCCTGGCCACAGAAGTAGCATTTCTGGCCTTGGGGCACTGCTGTCTGGCCTTGGGACACTGCTGCGGTAGTTGGGCCGTTGTTGGGGTGTGGCTGGGGTGGCACGGCGCTATGAGGCGGTCCTACCGTGTCCCAGGCTGTCGTTCCCTGCGGCGTCCACGTTGCAGAGGAGTAGGCATCCATGCCCTGGTAGGCTGCATCCAACGATAGTGCGAGTTCAGAGGCCTTGTTGAGGTCGAGGTTACTCTGCTCCAACAGTCGCTGTCGGGTGTAATTGGATCTGTGGCCCGCTACAAAAGCGTCCCGGATAAGTTCCTCTGTGTACACGGCGGCCTTTACATCCTTACAACCACAGGCCCGGCCAAGCACAGACAGTGCCTGAAGGTATTCCACGGTCAATTCCCCAGGTTGTTGTTTACGACTCCCCAGGAGGTGCCTGGCGTACACTTCGTTCACTGGGCGCGTGTACTGGTCCTTGAGGAGCTTGATAGCGTCCGCGTACGAGGTCGCGTCTTGGATGACCGAGTACACTCGGTGGTTCACTTTGGAGGTCAGGACATCCAGTTTGTCCTCGTCCGATTTGATTGCTTCGGAGGCGGTCAGGAATTTTTCGAAACACTTAAGCCAGTGAGTAAACTTGGTGGATGAGTCCGCCTCCCGATGATCTAAGTCCAGGCATGCTGGTGTGAGGATCTTCTCCATTATAAAAATGTTGTTAATAAAATTGATGCGCTATCAATTACTCATAAAAGACTGAGAGTTAGAAGAGTAACCAAAGGCTTTTATTAACAACAGAATGGAGGTCTGCCTCGCGTGGTCGACCGGTCCATGATACTAAGGGCTGGGGAGCAGTCACCTTTATACAAGGACCTGTGGGAGGAGTCAGCCGAGGCATGTCCAGGCATGTACACAGTGGAATACAAACAGGACAAACAGGAATACAAACAGTGGTTTACCACAGTTCTGAACTGAGGGGAGAAGCCGCCATCTTGCTTCCATTCTTTTTCCTGCTTTCTGCATCTTTCTTTTCAAATATACATTTCCAGCAAAAAAAAAGTTGCTTTTAAAACACAAATTGTTTTTTAAAAAAGTTAATTAATTTGTACATCTTTTCTCTGAACTCTATAATTTTCCTACCTTTCACCGTTTTTGTAGGCCTCGAAGCCTCGGCCTCTCCTCCGCACCCACGCCCGAGCTAGGCACCTCCCGGCCTCAGTCAACAAGCGGCCCCCGATCGCCGCCATCTTTGTGAAGGCTGGAGGGGCGGGCCTCAGCCAAGCGTCACTACCGCCGCCATCTTAGTAAAGGCGGGTGGGGCAGGAGTCAGCGCACGCGACTTGAGTCCGGTCCGGCCTCACGCGGTAGGTTGCACGGCGGCGTCTCTCTCTCTGTTCTTGAAGCTGGCTCGGGCGGGGGACGGCGCTCGGGAGATCGGGGGGAGCCTCGGGAGATCGGGGGGGGGGGTGCGGGGCTCGGGGGGGCGGGGCTCGGGAGGCGGGACTCGGGGCTCCGGCGATCGGGGGCCGGGCTCCGGAGATCGGGGGCTCGGGACCAGCCTCAGGAGATCAGGGGGGCTCAGGAGGGCAGGGCTCGGGCTGCTCTCCTTCCCCCCCTCCCCTTCTTCCCCCCCTCCCCCCAGTCGCTCTCTCTCTTCCCCCCAGTCGCTCTCGCTCTCTCTTCCCCCCAGTCGCTCTCGCTCTCTCTTCCCCCCAGTCGCTCTCTCTCTCTTCCCCCCAGTCGCTCTCTCTCTCTTCCCCCCAGTCGCTCTCTCTCTCTTCCCCCCAGTCGCTCTCTCTCTTCCCCCCCAGTCGCTCTCTCTCTCTTCCCCCCAGTCGCGCTCTCTTCCCCCCAGTCGCGCTCTCTTCCCCCCAGTCGCGCTCTCTCTCTTCCCCCCAGTCGCGCTCTCTCTCTTCCCCCCCAGTCGCGCTCTCTCTCTTCCCTCCCCAGTCGCGCTCTCTCTCTTCCCTCCCCAGTCGCGCTCTCTCTCTTCCCCCCAGTCGTTCTCTCTCTTCCCCTTAGTCGCTCTCTCTCTTCCCCCCAGTCGCTCTCTCTCTTCCCCCCCAGTCGCTCTCTCTTCCCCCCCAGTCGCTCTCTCTCTCTCTTCCAACAACATGCCCTCGAAAAAGCCTCGGCACTGCCGGGCACTCCAGCTAGTCTATCTATGTAAAGCGGTTCCTTACGTTTTGTCTGTCCGGCTATACGCTCGAAAGTTACAGAGCGTACCTACGCGTGCGTTACGTCCAAAGAAACCTTACCGTTCCGGGACGGTCGTAAGCGTATTTACTTTTCGGTCGGACAAAAATTGTTCGTGCGCTATGCAAAAAAACCTTCAAAATTAAACTCATTATCTGCTAATTAGCATTGATTTCCACTCATTAGCATTGATTGACTGACGTCAAGGTCTACCAATCCTGTGCCGTCATGATTGACCAATCCTACAGTTCAGTCACCTGATGGTTGGCCAATCGGTGTGTGTGGGGGCGGGACTAATCGTTTTCATCTCAAGGATCTGGCAGCCATTGCTTCAACTACTTCCAGCTCAAAATCTACTAATCCAGCTTCAAAAAAGTTAGTATCTCTTTTAAACATAACATAAGATTTACCAAAAACGTTTTTATAAGTACTTTCACCTTTCATCTTTCAAGGTATTAAAAAAGGTAGAAATGTTGCCCAGCAGCAGATTCACAGAAGGACACAGAGACAGGCCCGAAAGCCTGGGACTCGATTTACAAAAATTGTTCGCAGCGTTATGCAAAAAACCTTCAAAATTAAACTCATTATCTGCTAATTAGCATTGATTGACTGACGTCAAGGTCGACCAATCCTGTGCCGTCATGATTGACCAATCCTACAGTTCAGTCACCTGATGGTTGGCCAATCGCTGCGTCTGTGGGCGGGACTAATGATTTCCAACTCGGGCATCGGGCAGCCATTGCTTCAACTACTTCCAGCTCAAAATCTGCTAATCCAGCTTCGAAAAAGTTAGTATCTCTTTTAAACATAACATAAGATTTACCCCACCAGCTAGTCTCTCTCTCTATTTCTCTCTCTCTCTATTTCTCTCTCTCTCTCTCTATTTCTCTCTCTCTCTCTCTATTTCTCTCACAATTCACAATTCAAATGCTTTATTGGCATGAAAGATTACAGAGAACCATATTGCCAAAGCTTTCACAACAAAAAAGTACAGTTTTCCAACATTCTGTAGGTGTCAAACAATTTTGACCCTTGTTGGGTACATACAATATTACTTTTAAACAATATTAATTTAAACAGTCTTTGTACATCATTGGGTACATTCAGTATTAATTTTAAACAGTCCTCAGGTTGTGACATGTTGTTCCATATTTGGCACCAAGGTATGGTCTGTCTCCTTCTCCCAGGACTAATCTTAATTTTGACAGGTCATCCAAATCTTTGAAATCTGGGGTTGTTTGGCTGAGCTTGTTAAATAATATGTTTCTTGATGTGTTGAATTTTTCGCATTTTAGGAGGAAATGCATTTCTGTTTCAACCTCGCCGGTCAGACATTGATCACATATTCTATTCTCTCTAGGCTGCCAGGATTTCTTGTATCTCCCTTTTTCAATTGCCAGTTGGTGGTCGCTTAGTCTGTACCTGGTGAGGGTCTGTCTCTGTTTTGTGTCTCTGATGGTCGAGAGATAGTCTGCCAGTTTATATTCTCTTTTTAGGGCCCGGTAACATTCTAATCTGCTTTGGCTTTTGGTTATTTTGTTCCAATGTTCCAGGTAGGTTTCTTTGCATTGTTTAATGATTTGGTTCACTCGGATTGGTGTTTGGACGGCAGTGTTGGTCTGGGACTGGTCAGGGTCCGGCTGAGTAGGAGTACTTAGTTTCAGTAGCAGCTGACTCAGGGGACTCTTTTCTGGGTTTAGCTCTTGGGTCTGGAAGGCTTTAAAATGAAGGGTGTCTGGGGAGCTAGTTTTGAGGTGATTTAGGAATTTTAGTGCTCGTTTTTGGATGTTTATTATCAGTGGGTATCTGCCTAGTTCGGCTCTGCATGCATTTGTTGGTGTTTTCCTTTGGGTGCGAAGGATGCTTCGGCAAAATTCTGCATGTAGGGCTTCTATTGTGTGTTTTTCCCATTTAGTGTAGCTATGGTGATTTAGCGGGCCCCATACTTCACTACCATACAGCGCAATGGGCAGGATTATGCTGTCAAATATTTTGAGCCAGATTTTGATTGGGATTTGGATGTTGTAGAATTTTCTTTTTATTGCATATAGGGCTCTTCGGGCTTTTTCTTTTAGTGCATTCACTGCTATGCTGAAGCTCCCTGATGCTGTAATGGTTAGACCAAGGTAAGTGTAGCTCATAGTGTGTCCTATGATGGTATCACTGAGAGTAAACTGGTATTTGTTTTCCTGACACCTGGGCCTTTTTTGAAAAATCATGATGTTGGTTTTCTTTAGATTTACTGTTAGAGCCCAGTTTTGGCAGTATTTGTCGAGGTGGTCTAGTTGTTGCTGTAATCCCTGTTCTGTGGGAGACAGCAGAACCAGGTCGTCCGCATAGAACAGGGATTTCACTTCTCCATCCAGGAGACAGAGACCCGGTGACTCGCTTTGCTCCAGCATGTCTGCTAATTCATTTATGTATATGTTGAACAGGGTCGGGCTCAAATTGCAGCCCTGCCGGACGCCTCTTCTCTGGGTGAAGAAACCGGTGCGTTTGTCTCCAATTTTGACCCCGCATTTATTTTTCAGATATATCGATTTAATAAGGTCATAGACTTTGCCCCCTATTCTGCACTGAAGAAGTTTATAATAGAGCCCTTCGTGCCAGATAGAGTCAAAGGCTTTCTTGAAGTCAATGAAACAAGCGAATATTTTCCCATTTTTTGTTTGGTGTATATGTTTTTCAATGAGAGTGTGAAGGGTATAGATATGGTCGGTGGTGCGGTGTTTTGGAAGAAAGCCTATTTGATTTTTTGAGGATATTATGTTTGTTAAGAAAATCCAGTAATCTACTATTTAGAATACTGCAGAATAATTTCCCTAGACAACTGTTGACACAGATGCCGCGGTAGTTATTTGGGTCTGATTTGTTCTACCACTTTTATATATGGGAGAGATGAGACCTTGGCACCAGATATCGGGAAAACAGCCTGAACGTAATATGATGTTGAATAACTTGAGTACCGCACCCCGCATCTCCATATTGCTGAACTTGAGCATTTCATTTTTGATGTTGTCTGGACCACAGGCTTTCTTTAGGTGGAGAGATTTTGTTTTTGTGGCCAGATCTTTCCATGTGATTGGGGAGTCTAGAGGGTTTTGGTTGTCTTTAATTGTTGCTTCTAATGTGTGGAGTTTTTCTGTGACATGATGTTGAATTGGGTTTGTTTCGTTTATTGGGATGTCTTTGTCGAGGTTTTCAAAATGTGTTCTCCAGATGTCGCCATCTTGGATTGGTAATGCTTGCAATTGTGTTGTACTCAGGTTATTCCACATTTCCCAGAATTGATTTGGATTAGTGGAGTTTTCAATTTCTTCGAGTATTTTGTGGGTATAATTTTGTGTTTTGTTTCTAATGGTGTGTTTATATCTTTTGAGGGTCTCATTGTATCTAATACGTAGGTCTGGATTGTTTGGTTGGCGATGCTTTTGGTTTGATATTTTTCTCAGGTCTTTTCTGGCATTTTTGCATTCGTGGTCAAACCATTTCTCATTTTTATTTTGTCTTTTGTAACGTTTCCTCTTCTGTTTCACGAGGTCGGCTTTTACAGCTGCCTCATGGAAGATCATATTTATATCCTCTATGGCCATGTTTACACCATCTCTGGTGATCTCATATAGATTTTCTTTAAATTTTGAAATTTTACTTGTGAGATCAGGTGAATTTAGTGCTGTAATGAATTTATCTCCACTGTCTGGGGCCCATCTGTATGTCTGGTTTATTTTATGTAGCTTACTGGGTTCCTTTTTTGTGTCTGGAGTTTGGGCAGAAAGTTTAAGGTACACATTTATTTGGTTATGGTCTGAGAGGGGGGATTGCTGCCTGACAGTGAATGCGTTGATATCGCAGGGGTCCAGGTCAGTGATTGTATAATCCACCACACTAGACCCAAGAGCTCTCTCTCTCTTTCTAGCTCTCTCTCTCTTTCTAGCTCTCTCTCTCTTTCTAGCTCTCTCTCTCTTTCTAGCTCTCTCTCTCTTTCTAGCTCTCTCTCTCTCTTTCTAGCTCTCTCTCTCTCTCTTTCTAGCTCTCTCTCTCTCTTTCTAGCTCTCTCTCTCTCTCTTTCTAGCTCTCTCTCTCTCTCTTTCTAGCTCTCTCTCTCTCTCTTTCTAGCTCTCTCTCTCTCTCTTTCTAGCTCTCTCTCTCTCTCTTTCTAGCTCTCTCTCTCTCTCTTTCTAGCTCTCTCTCTCTCTCTTTCTAGCTCTCTCTCTCTCTCTTTCTAGCTCTCTCTCTCTCTCTTTCTAGCTCTCTCTCTCTCTCTTTCTAGCTCTCTCTCTCTCTTTCTAGCTCTCTCTCTCTAGCTCTCTCTCTCTCTCTTTCTAGCTCTCTCTCTCTCTCTTTCTAGCTCTCTCTCTCTCTCTCTTTCTAGCTCTCTCTCTCTCTCTTTCTAGCTCTCTCTCTCTTTCTAGCTCTCTCTCTCTTTCTAGCTCTCTCTCTCTTTCTAGCTCTCTCTCTCTTTCTAGCTCTCTCTCTCTTTCTAGCTCTCTCTCTCTCTTTCTAGCTCTCTCTCTCTCTCTTTCTAGCTCTCTCTCTCTCTCTTTCTAGCTCTCTCTCTCTCTCTTTCTAGCTCTCTCTCTCTCTAGCTCTCTCTCTCTTTCTAGCTCTCTCTTTCTAGCTCTCTCTCTCTCTCTTTCTAGCTCTCTCTCTCTCTCTTTCTAGCTCTCTCTCTCTCTCTTTCTAGCTCTCTCTCTCTCTCTTTCTAGCTCTCTCTCTCTCTCTTTCTAGCTCTCTCTCTCTCTCTTTCTAGCTCTCTCTCTCTCTCTTTCTAGCTCTCTCTCTCTCTCTTTCTAGCTCTCTCTCTCTTTCTAGCTCTCTCTCTCTCTCTTTCTAGCTCTCTCTCTCTTTCTAGCTCTCTCTCTCTTTCTAGCTCTCTCTCTCTCTCTCTTTCTAGCTCTCTCTCTCTTTCTAGCTCTCTCTCTCTCTCTTTCTAGCTCTCTCTCTCTCTCTTTCTAGCTCTCTCTCTCTCTCTTTCTAGCTCTCTCTCTCTTTCTAGCTCTCTCTCTCTTTCTAGCTCTCTCTTTCTAGCTCTCTCTCTCTCTCTTTCTAGCTCTCTCTCTCTCTCTTTCTAGCTCTCTCTCTCTCTCTTTCTAGCTCTCTCTCTCTCTCTTTCTAGCTCTCTCTCTCTCTCTTTCTAGCTCTCTCTCTCTCTTTCTAGCTCTCTCCCTCTCTTTCTAGCTCTCTCTCTCTTTTGTAGCTCTCTCTCTCTCTTTCTAGCTCTCTCTCTCTCTTTCTAGCTCTCTCTCTCTCTTTCTAGCTCTCTCTCTCTCTTTCTAGCTCTCTCTCTCTCTCTTTCTAGCTCTCTCTCTTTCTAGCTCTCTCTCTCTCTCTCTTTCTAGCTCTCTCTCTCTTTCTAGCTCTCTCTCTCTAGCTCTCTCTCTCTTTCTAGCTCTCTCTCTTTCTAGCTCTCTCTCTCTCTTTCTCTTTCTAGCTCTCTATTTCTAGCTCTCTCTCTCTCTCTTTCTAGCTCTCTCTCTCTCTCTATTTCTATCTCTCTCTCTCTCTTTCTATCTCTCTCTCTCTCTTTCTATCTCTCTCTCTCTCTTTCTATCTCTCTCTCTCTCTTTCTATCTCTCTCTCTCTCTTTCTATCTCTCTCTCTCTCTTTCTATCTCCAATTCCAATTCCAATTCCAATTAAAATGCTTTATTGGCATGAAAGTTTACAGAGAACCATATTGCCAAAGCTTACATAGCAAAAAGGTACAGTTTTCCAACATTCTGTAGGTGTCAATCGATTTGACATTTGTTGGGTACATACAATATTACTTTTAAACAATATTAATTTTAAACAGTCTTTGTACTTCATTTGGTACGTTCAATATTAATTTTAAACAGTCTTAATTTTAAACAGTCCTCAGGTTGTGACATGTTGTTACATATTTGGCCCCAAGGTATGGTCTGTCTCCTTCTCCTAGGACTAATCTCAATTTTGACAGATCATCCAATTCCTTGAAATCTGGGGTTGTTTGGCTTAGCTTGTTGAATAATATGTTTCTTGATGTGTTGAATTTTTCGCATTTTAGGAGGAAATGCATTTCTGTTTCAACCTCGCCAGCCAGACATTGATCGCATATTCTATTCTCTCTAGGCTGCCAGGATTTCTTGTATCTGCCTTTTTCAATTTCCAGTTGGTGGTCGCTTAGTCTGTACCTGGTGAGGGTCTGTCTCTGTTTTGTGTCTCTGATGGTCGTGAGGTAGTCTGCCAGTTTATATTCTCTTTTTAGGGCCCGGTAACATTCTAATCTGCTTTGGCTTTCGGTTATTTTGTTCCAATGTTCCAGGTAGGTTTCTTTGCATTTTTTAATGATTTGGTTCACTCGGATTGGTGTTTGGACGGCTGTGTTGGTCTGGGGCTGGTCAGGGTCCGGCTGAGTACTTAGTTTCCGTAGCAGCTGACTCAGGGGACTCTTTTCTGGGTTTAGCTCTTGGGTCTGAAAGGCTTTGAAATGAAGGGTGTCTGGGGAGCTAGATTTGAGGTGATTTAGGAAGTTTAGTGCTCGTTTTTGGATGTTTATTATCAGTGGGTATCTGCCTAGTTCGGCTCTGCATGCATTTGTTGGCGTTTTTCTTTGGGTGCGAAGGATGCTTCGGCAGAATTCTGCATGTAGGGCTTCTATTGTATGTTTTTCCCATTTAGTGTAGCTTTGGTGATTTAGCGGGCCCCATACTTCACTACCGTACAGTGCAATGGGCAGGATTATGCTGTCAAATATTTTGAGCCAGATTTTGATTGGGATTTGGATGTTGTAGAATTTTCTTTTTATTGCATATAGGGCTCTTCGGGCTTTTTCTTTTAGTGCATTCACTGCTATGCTGAAGCTCCCTGATGCTGTAATAGTTAGACCAAGGTAGGTATCTCTCTCTCTCTCTTTCTATCTCTCTCTCTCTCTTTCTATCTCTCTCTCTCTTTCTATCTCTCTCTCTCTCTCTCTCTCTCTCTCTCTATGTCTCTCTATTTCTATATCTATCTATTATATATATTATCCACATTTTTTGTGTCTGTCTTTTTTCCTTCTCCCCCACATGGCAGCTGTCTTTCATTCTGCCAGCACAATTTACACTTCATCTAGAGCCATCCTTTATTTCTTAACCTGTTCCATTACCATCTCCTTTTGCCTTGAATATCTCTTAATCTCTTCCGCCTTCCATCCTATCACAGACCTTCCCTTTTGTTCTTTCATCCCCTCCACTTGCTTAAAAATCTGTTCCATTTCCTGCGTTTTTCCAGTTCTGATGAAAGATCATTGACCTGAAACATTAACTCTGGTTTCTCTCTTCACAGATGCTGCCTAACCTGCTGAGTTTCTCCAGCATTTTCTGTTTTTATTTCAGATTTCCAGCATCGGCAGGATTTTCTTTTTGTCCTTGGGAACAATAGCCCGAGAGGCCCACTCCCAAGTCTTGATTAACAAGGCTGACAACTCATTGTTCTGGTCAAGATGAACTCGTTAAGTTAATCGGTTGGAAGATCGAAATGAGATCAAAAACCATTAAGGAAGCTCGAGGACAATTCCCTGAGGCCATGTGTCCATTAAACCCACAGACAGCGGTCGGTGTATTGGAGGGGTATATTTAGAGAGCAGTTTGGATAGCTCTCTCTCTCCAATTCCAATTCAAATGCTTTATTGGCATGAAAGTTTACAGAGAACCATATTGCCAAAGCTTACATAGCAAAAAGGTACAGTTTTCCAACATTCTCTCTCCTAACCTCCACACAACGGAACATCAAGAGCGGCAGGGCCTTGCTCTTCCAACCTTCGACTAAGGCTGGGACTTAGCTGTGTGAGGGGGTGCATGTATGTTCCTACCAAACCAAAGGGGGTTTAGCATTGGAAGGGTCCTGTGATAGTTTAGTTCATGGGAGGGTGTTTTTAGGCTGTGGCAAGTCAGCACAGCAGGGGCTTGTTGGACAAGTCAGGTTTGTAATGTTCTAAACTGTACTGTTGTGTTCACACCGCTCGTACTGTATGCGAGTGGAGTGGTTTTGTCAACCTTAATAAACACTATGGGTGAGCCCAAAAACGCTGTCCATGTTCAAATCTGTCCTCAGTAATCCCTATCGTCCAGAACTTGTAGTAAGGGGGTTTGCATGCTCGCTACGGGCGGGGCGAAACCACTTACAATAATTGGCGATTGCGGCAGGAACCATAGGAAATTGGCCACCGCAAAAAACGGTTAAAGGAGACCGCATCGTGAGCAGTGAATACAGTATACTAAATTGCAAGAAGTACAAGTACACCTGGAAGGGGGGTGTTTGGGGCCCTGGACAGTGGGAAGCGAGGAGGTAAAAGGGCAGGTGTTGCATCTCCTGCGCTTGCACGGGAAGGTTCCATGGGGAGGGCTGTTGGGGGTGATTGAGGAGTGGACCAGGGTGTTGCAGAGGGTGCGGTCCCGTCGGAATGCTGAAAGAAGAGGGGAGAAGATGCGTTTGGTGGTGGGATCACGTTGGAGGTGGCAGAAATAGAAACATAGAAGATAGGAGCAGGAGTAGGCCATTCAGCCCTTCGAGCCTGCTCCGCCATTCAACGAGATTATGGCTGATCATCCAAACCGTAGCACCCGGTCCCTACACCAACAGCCATCCCACCCAAGCCCTATCCCCGTAACCCCACGTATTTAATCCCCCCTAATACTAAGGGCCAATTTTTATCATAGCCAATCAACCTAACCCGCACATCTTTGGACTGTGGGAGGAAACCGGAGCACCCAGAGAAAACCCACGCAAACACGGGGAGAATGTGCAAACTCCACATAGACAGTCACCCGAGGCCGGATTTGAACCCGGGTCCCTGGCGCTGTGAGGCAACAGTGCTAACCACTATGCCACCGTGGCGGAGTATGATCTGTTGAATGTAGAGGCTGGTGGGGTGAAAGGTGAGGACAAGGGGAACCCTATCGTGGTTCTGGGAGGGAGAAGGGGCGAGAGCAGAAGTGCGGGAAATGGAACGGACATGTTCGAAGGCCATGCCAAGCACGGTAGAGGGGAATCCTTGGTTGAGGAAAAAGGAAGACATATCGGAAGCACTGGTATGGAAGGTGATATCGTCAGAACAGATGCCGCAGGGTCGGAGAAACTGGGAGAATGGAAGAGAGTCCTTACAGGAAGCGGGGTGGGAGGAAGTGTAGTCAAGGTAGCTGTGGGAGTCAGTGGGCTTGTAGTGGATGTTTGTCGATAGCCTATCGCCAGAAATGAAGACAGAGAAGTCAAGGAAGGGAAGGGAAGAGTCAGAGATGGACCATGTGAAGGTGAGGGATGGGTGGAAATTGGAAGCAAAGTGAATGAAATTTTCTAGTTCAGGGCGAGAGCAGGAAACGGCAGAGCTTACTTGCGGTCCGGAGGCATTCGCCCGTGGGAAGCCCCCGGTCGCAATTTCCAGCCTAATATTTTAATCAAATGAGTTCTGTAGCAATTTTAAGGAATTTCAAACATGGACGATTATTCATCCCGATTCCTCAGTCTCCTGACATTTCAGTGTGCCATGAAAAGTGGGACGTCACTTTTCAGTATGCATGAATTTCTAATGCTGTTTTTTTTAAATCTAAAAAAAACTGCTCCCAAATCTCATTGTAATATAACAGTTTATTTAATGCTCTGTTGTAAATCATGGCAGCTTTTTAGGCCAAATCCAGCACTTCTATTGGTTGCTGCACCTCTAAGCATATACCCTGTTCCTAGTCCCTCACTCCCCATCCTATCATTCCCTCTTCCACCCGCATGCTCTATAATGTAACAGGAGCACACACTCCTATTTGTATCTCCTTCAATTAAAATCAATGAACATGAAAATTTACTCCACTGTATTCATCTTCTGTTTTCTCCCAGTCATCCCTTAATTCACCCTCCCCATTCTCTCTTCACTCATCAACTCTCCTTTTATTTCTGTCCTTTCCCTATTCCCTGTGATTCTCGATTCCTTTCTCTCTCTTTTCTATGCTTTGTTTCCTGTCTTCTCTTCCCTGTTTGTTCACTCCCTCCCTCGGTGCTCTGATTCACTCTTTGCTTTTCTTTCCCCCAGCTTATACCCTCCTTCATTTATACTATTTTTCTCAGTTTGCTTCAAATTTTATCCTCTCCATCTCTCAGATTCACCCTGAATGCTCTGCCATTTTTACTCTATCCCAAACAATGGAAGGAGCCTAATCTCCTTAATTGGGAGGTCCCGCGCAGGCTGCTCACGTTGGAAGATACCGCGCAGCAAATTTAAGAGAGACTGCGCACGGAAAAAAGTTAGAGGGAACATTGACAGTGAAATGTGCTGAATGGGAAAGACAGAAATGGCCCACAATTATCAATCAGAACAAAGCACAGCAGGCCAAGCCTCCCAATGATGTGGGTGTGAATCCATGACAAAATTAGTACAATTCTGAAGGGGGTGCAGGAACAGAGAGACCTGGGGATTTACGTACACAAATCTTTGAAGATGGCAGAACAAATTGAGAAGGTTGTTAAAAAAGCATACTGGATCCTTGGCTTTATTAGTAGAGGCATAGAGTACAAAAGCAAGGAAGGTATGCTAAACTTTTATAAATCACTGGTTAGGCCTCAGCTGGAGTATTGTGCTCAATTCTAAGCACCACATTTTAGGAAGAATAACAAGGCATTGGAGAAGATGCAGAGGAGATTTACTGGAAAGGTACCAGGGATGAGGGACTTCAGTTACTTGGAGAGACTAGAGAAACTGGGATTGTTCTCCTTAGAGCAGAGAAGGTTAAGGGGAGATTTGCCTCAAAAGCTTTAGATTTACTACATATATCCACAACAAATAGATATAGCCAGCAAATTGAGTCTGACGTTTTAGACTTAGGCAAAAATCAAAAAATAAATGTTCCATCTGTTAGGTATGGTGGCTTCAGGCTTGAGTTTTGGTCATTTGAACACATTTTCAAGTATATCAAGATTAGCTTTGCTGTGAATAACTATGAAAAGATGGAACTACTATTTTTACAGATGTACAATCTCACTGTGGATGAGCATTTGCTGCAAGGTACAAAGTATTAACATTACTTTCAAAATGTGCGCGCCCTGGAAGATACTTTCATACTAATAAGACTTAGCAAACACAAGACCATTTCATAACTCAATATGATCTGTTTGCAATACAAAACTTATGGCTAAGTACACAGTGCTTGATCTAGTTTTTATTTCCTCCAGCACCAAGCATGCAAGATCAATGCTCCTGAACACAAGAAGTAACTGCAAAATTTTTGTTTGTTACAGACAAAAGCAAAATTGCTTTAAGCATATCCTGTCACAGTCTGTTAGGAGGAAAAGTCACTAATAAAGTGTTGCCCTTTGGTCATCTTTGACAATGGGCAACGCTATGCCACCTCTTATTAAATGTAATCCATATCAGTGGACCCAAATTTCTTTTAAAATTATCATCTTCTGTCTCTGTATAGCAGGATGTCACTTTTATAGCACTATTGAGATATCGGACCTGTCAGTGCAGTTAATTTTCAACTTAGTCTCAACACCAGGGTTTCTTAGCCTTAGGGTATTTTTACTGTACTAACAGGATTTATTTTACAGTTATTCAGATCAGCAAGGAGCTGTAATATAGCTATTCAAATGGAAACCAACCAAGACACATAAAAAGTCTTCATTATGCAGCAGTTTCCAGCATTTGTTGCAGAATTTCCAATTTGATGTCCAAGTTATTTAATTAGTTTACTGCATTATTTAATCTGAATAGACTTCTATGATTTCACCAGGTTTCCCCAAGACATGAAGCAAGTTGCCTTCCTGTGCCCCAAGGTAGATGTTACTGGCATAGGAAATATATAAGGGAGTGAAGCAGACATAATAAAACTGCAAATAAATTGCTGTTATAGTTGCCTACAGGGCAACCTTGTTGTCTCTGGATGCAATATTTGATTACCCAAAGCTATGTTTTAAGTGAATGTGTCATTCTGGTAAGCTTTATAAAACAATTTCTGAATACCGTTTTGTTAGCATTTCTTGTAATAAAAGAGATAGACTACCTATCTTGTAGGGTCAATTTTATTCTTTGAATGTTCTGCATCTTCCAAACTGCTGGAATAAAGCCTAACTCAATTGTTTCTGTAAAAACTACGTACATATAACACAGAAGTGCGGAGGTATTGCAAATAGGTAGTGCTGAGCGTGGTATCCTATTCCCATGCCCTACAAAATCTTAGAACCTGCACCATTGCAATAGTTCAGTTTTAACTGAGTAACTAACTAGCAACACCCCAAACCCCAACCTCCAAAAAATCTAATGGCACTGCAGGGGAGCCCCTGCAGAGGAGCCATTACACCAGCTGTCAAGTCAAGCATGCTAAAGGAATCAACACATGCATCATTCAACTTAATAATTGTTGTGTTTTGAGTTTTGCTTCAATTAAGTTTGTCCCAGTTCCCGGGTGTTACCTGAAGGGGTTGCTGGGGGGCTCGGTTTTGCTTTGTCTTTCACTTTCGGGTTCTGCCTTGCAGACAATGTGCTGTAATGTCCACCCATTTACTCAATAAATAGTAAAAGGTACATTCCGTCTCCTCTATTCATTACTGTTCGGTCAAGATGCAATACTGGCGACGAGGCGGCTGTTGAACTCTCTAGAAGGACGGAGATAGACATGCGAACCTACAGCCGTGATATTGGAAATTGCGACGAGCGGGCCACTCAGCTAGCAACATCAACGGCATTTTGATAGTTGGCTAGCTGTGACATAGACGGCGGACAGAGTATTGTGCGGGCCAGGCAACTACCTTGAGTGTAGCTACCGTAACTCTGGCCGGAGGAGAAAAAGAATTTAAAAAAAAAAGAAAAAGTCCGTGGATCTTAAAGGGACAGTGCACATTAAAAATATGACGACCTTGGGACGTATTGAAGAGTTCTCTGGGGATAAGGACAGTTCATGGGAGGAATACGCAGAAAGACTGGGGTGTTTCCTTGAGGCCAATAATATTGACAAAGAAGAGAAGCGCTCAGTGTTGCTAAGTGTATGCGGAGCTGCTACTTACTCCGTCCTGCGTTCATTGGTGGCTCCTCGTAAACCTAGTGAGGTGGATTATGCTGATTTGATTGAGAAGCTGCAGAAACATTTTAACCCAAAACCCTCAGAGATTGTGCAGCGTTTCCATTTTCACAATTGTAAACAACAGCCTGGACAATCTATTTCAAGTTACATTGCTGAGTTGAGGAAACGCTCATTACATTGTAATTTTGGTGACCAGTTAGACAATATGCTCCGTGATCGGATTGTGTGTGGAGTGCTGGACTCGGCATTGCAGAGACAGCTGTTAGTGGAGAAGGCCCTGACGTTCCGACTGGCCGAGAAGGCTTTAGCAGTAGAGGCTGCATCGATGAACACGCGTATGCTCCGTACAGAGGCAGCACCATCTCAGGCCGCCGAGGAGGTGCACAAGACCACACACGCAGCTGCTGCTGCGAGAGACATGGAGGCAACTAAAGAGACAGGAAGAAAATGTTTCCGCTGTGGGGCTCTCCATGGTTCCACTACGTGCAAATTTGTATCAGCGGTATGTCATTTCTGTAAGAAAAGAGGACACATAGCTCGTGTCTGCATGAAGAAAGCTCAGGCTGCTGCAGCAGAGCCAACACAAGCATCACAGACACACACCCTGACACTGGAGGACAACGATGAGTGCACAGTGTATACCACGGAAGCTGAGCAGCTACCCCACAGACGGTGGGGATACACGGCAAATGTGATCATGAATGGGGCACCACTCTGCATGGAGGTGGATTCAGGCTCAGCGTATTCGTTGATAAGCGAAGAGACTTACAATAGGCTGTGGCCAAGTGAACCCCCGGAGATGGCTCAGGTCAGTGGCGTGCTACGGCAGCGGTCCCAAGCTCAACTCCAGGTGCTGGGTATGATTCATGTGGAAGTTAAGTATCAGGCAGTCAAGGACACACTTCCACTTTATGTGCTGGCGGGGCAGGGCACAAGCCTGCTGGGCAGAGATTGGTTTGAGCCCCTAGGTATTGAAGTGACAGGAGTACACACGGTACAGCAACAGCCCATAATGCTTATGTTGGAGAACTATGAAGAGGTTTTTGGTGAGTTCGGGGCCTGTCGGGGACCGCCAGTCTCAATCGAAGTGGACCCAGGGGTAGCGCCTAAGTTCTTCAAGGCACGACCAGTGCCTTTTGCGTTGCGCAAGAAGGTGGATGAGGCCCTGGATAAGCTGGTGAACCAAGGGGTTCTCTTGCCAGTGAAGAACTCCCGTTGGGCCACCCCTATCGTGCCCATTGCAAAGAAGGATGGGGGCCTGCGAATCTGTGGAGATTACAGATGTACGGTTAATACTGCTGTGTTACCAGATGTGTATCCCTTACCAACAGTTACAGAGCTGTTTTCAACACTGGCTGGAGGCACTCTGTTCACCAAGCTGGATCTCAAGCAAGCATACCAGCAACTGGTCCTGGATGAAGAGTCAGCCGAGCTGTTGACAATCAACACCCACAGGTGACTTTTCCGAGCCACAAGGCTGCAGTTTGGGGTGTCTATGGCTGTGGCAATCTTTCAGAGGTTCATGGACACCCTGTTGGCTGGTGTTCCGGGAGTTCAGCCTTACATGGATGACATACTGATTACAGACAAGACACAGGAAGCCCATGATGAGCGGCTGCAGGAAGTACTACGCCGGCTGGCTGAGGTAGGACTACGCCTTCAGAAGGAGAAATGTGTGTTCGCTGCCAATGGGGTGGAGTTCTTGGGATTCCGAGTGGACAAAGACGGTGTGCATCCAACTACGGAGAAGGTGGAGGCTATCAGGAGCGCTCCCACCCCCAAGAACAAGACCGAACTGCAGGCATTCCTCGGACTGTTAAACTTCTACAGTTGTTTTCTCAAGGGCAAAGCCACAATCTTAGAGCCACTGCACAGGCTGTTAGACCAAGCATCAGTGTGGAACTGGACCTCAGCTCATGAAACAGCCTACAGACAGGCAAAGGAACTGCTACAAGCAGATAAGGTTCTGGCACACTATGATGAAAACAAGCCATTGGTGTTGGTGTGTGATGCCTCACCATACGGGCTGGGAGCTCTGTTGGGTCACAGAGCCAGATGGCCGGGAAGCACCTATCAGTTTTGCCTCAAGAACACTCTCAACAACAGAACGTAATTACGCCCAGATTGACAAGGAGGCCCTAGCCATCATATTTGGGGTAAAGAAGTTCAGCCAGTACCTGTTAGGGAGACAGTTCGTCATCTACACAGACCACAAGCCAATCTTGGGGCTCCTGCATCACTCCAAGCCCATGCCCCAGATCATATCACCGCGTATGCTTCGGTGGAGTCTGATGTTGGTGGCCTACAGTTATGAACTTTGCTACAGGCCTGGGAAGATGCTGGCTAATGCTGATGCTCTGAGTCACTTGCCTTTGAACCGGCCAATGGCTGAGATGCCGCCACCACCCCTGGAGGTGCTGCTACTGGAGGAGGTTCCAGAGGCCCCACTCCATGCCCAGCGGATTGGCAGCCTCACACAGAAAGATCCAGTCTTATCACGGGTGCTACGCTGGCTGCTGCATGGCTGGCCCTCCGAGGTCCAGGAGGAGCATTTCAAGCCCTTCGTTCAGAGGCACCATGAAATGTCTGCACACAAGAACTGCGTGCTCTGGGGAAGCCGTGTGGTGGTTCCTGCCGCCGCAAGAGAGGAGGTGCTGAAAATGCTGCATGACTCACACCCTGGGATTGTGCACATGAAGGCGTTGGCGAGAAGCTACGTCTGGTGGCCGGGGTTGGACCGAGACGTGGAGGAGGTGGTAAAGAGCTGTAAGACATGTCAGCTGACTCGCCATAGCCCATCCAAGGCTCCCCGTCACCCCTGGGAGTGGACCACTCGTAAATTGTCAAGACTCCACATTGACTTTGCAGGGCCATTTCAGGGGAAGGTCTTTTTGATAGTGGTGGATTCTCATTCGAAATGGCTGGAGGTGGCTATCATGAGCTCCATGACATCCAGTGCAGTGATCAACGCGTTGCGTTTGTTGTTTGCCACACATGGGGTCCCCGACGTGCTGGTTTCGGACAATGGAGCAGCCTTCACGTCAGCGGAGTTCAAGGCTTTTGCAGGCAGAAACGGGATCCGCCACGTGACCACAGCGCCCTATCACCCCTCCTCTAACGGGCAGGCAGAGAGGATGGTGCAAACCACAAAAGAGGTACTGGTGAGGATATCGGGGGGGGGGAACTGACAAACCAGATTGGCCAGGTTCCTGTTATCACAGCATACCACACCAAACTCAGCAACGGGGAAGAGTCCTGCCGAGATGCTGATGGGTCGCCGGCTGGCGACTGCACTGGACCGGCTACACCCGGACTACAGGGATGAGATGCACACAAAGCAAGAGGAGCTGGCTAAGAAGCACCAGGGCACCGCCAGGCAGTTCGAGTCGTCAGAGACTGTGTTTGCCCGTTGCTATGCAGGAGGAGACAAATGGATGCCTGCCGTGGTGGAGCAGGCCACGGGTCCCCTGTCGTACAGCGTCCATACACCTGATGGCCAGCTACACAGACGCCACGTAGACCAGCTACGGGGTCGTACTCCGGTGAGACTAACAGAGACGTCACAGGCTAGGCCATTGTCTCTGCCACCTCTGCCAGGCAGTGACGGCCTGCTTCCTGCAACAACGACGGAAGCCACATCGACAGAAGGTGTCACGGAGTCATCAGCCACGGAGGAAGGTTTTCCTGCGGCTAGCAGTGGCACCCCGACTATGCCTGTCCAGCGGCGCTCAAGTCGGGTTAGATTCCGTCCCAGACGCCTGGAGGACTAAGGGGTTTTATCTGGGGGAAAGGAGTGTTGTGTTTTGAGTTTTGCTTCAATTAAGTTTGTCCCAGTTCCCGGGTGTTACCTGAAGTGGGTGCTGGGGGGCTCGGTTTTACTTTGTCTTTCACTTTCGGGTTCTGCCTTGCAGACAATGTGCTGTAATGTCCACCCATTTACTCAATAAATAGTAAAAGGTACATTCCGTCTCCTCTATTCATTACTGTTCGGTCAAGATGCAATAATAATAATGTTCTGTAAATAGGTGTGGAGTACTCCATATGGCAGCCTTAAAACTAGGAAAATTTGTAACCTGATTAAGACATGTGAAACAGCAGCAATTAAATAGTTGGAATGACCTGTAACCTACCTTTAAGACACCTTCTCTTCCAAATTGCAGGAATTAATAATGCCCTGAACCATCAACTTAGATACCCACTGCTTGTTAACCAGTTCATCATGGATCTTTGCACCAGAGAAAACAAATAACTATCAAGACTTCAAAAATTGTTTCATATGGGGCAACAGATGAAATTGGAACTTTGTGATATTGTCTTTGTGCCTGCTCAAGTTGCATAAAGCTGGCTCTGATCAATCTTACGGGACAAGCCCTAATCAGGTATTCAGTATGAGCTCCTGGTGTCAATATGACAGTTGCTGAGAGCTCAGAGATTTGGGGCAAAATATCTGATGTTGCTGGAGCAACCTTGCACAGAAAAACATGGAAGTTACAACATAGAGACAGGCCATTCAGCCTAACCAGTCCATGTTGCCATTTACCCTATGTGAGCAAATAGTTCTAAATACATTCACGCACCCTGTTCCCATGTCTCTTCAACCCCTTTTCCGTCATCAACCAATCCAATCTAATCTTGAATATTGACAGAGTTTTTGTCTCAATCACTAACCCTGGAAATGAATTCCACAGCCTCAGAACTCTTGATGTAAATACGTTTCTCCTGTCCACTGCTCTAAATTTGAGGAAGTGCTCAGCTGCAGGACAAGGCTGGAGTGGGCCACTGAGGGTTGTTCTGCAAATGACCATGGTGGTGCTGCATGCTCCATGGTGGACTGCTGTACCAATATCCTTCCTGTACACTGCAGACAATCTTCCATAATCATCAAAACTTGCAGGGTGCTTTTGGTAACACCACATTTATGGCCATCGTCCTCCCTCCTCCTCAAATGATAGGGAATGTGCTAGAATGGACAAGGCCGATGTGGCAGAACCAGTTTCAGGGCAATCTCAGGACAAGGAGCTATCGGCTCACCATAATGCCAAAAGACTCCCCCAGACCCTTAGAAGTCAGTCCAATGGGAGGCACACAGGAGTACAATAGACTCAAAAGGCAACCAACATACAGATTTAGAAAGATTTAAAAAATACTGAACAGATACACTGATCACTTACAGGGAAATAAATTGGGTTTGCTTGATTTCAACTTTGCCCAAAATGTTTCTTTCTGCTGGTGCCGAATGTCAGCATGCCTACTTTTCTGCTTCCTTACTTTGATAACTTGATCTTTGTACAGGTACAGTAGCTTTGTGGTTATGGTACTGGGCCAGCAATCCAGAGGCTTTGAGTTCAAATCCCATCATGGCAAGTTGGGAAATTGAATTCAGTAAAATCTATTTATTTGTGGGCTGGCACCAGAAAAAATAAAGCTGCTAACTTGTCATAAAAACCCAACTGGTTTGCTCATGACCTCCATGGAGAGGAACCTGCCACCCCTACCCAGTCTGGCCTGCGTGTGACTCCAGTCCTACATTGCATGGTTGCCCTCAGGTAAACTAAGGATAGCCAATAAATGCCACCTTGCCCACATCCTGAGAACAAATATATCCTAAAAAACTTCTCCATTTACAATGTAGCCTTTAGCCTCAAAGAAGCAGGCGCTCAAGAGTATTCTGCTGACTATACTTCTCTTTGAATTGAGCAATTGACCACAAACCATACTTTAATGAAGCAAGTGGAACCTTTTCTTCATATTGGAAGATCTTATCAGTGGATCCAAGAGGCCTTTCACAATGTTAAGAAACCTGATACACATCTCTTCTAATGACTTGCTCCATACAGATAGCTGACAATTTTAGCAATTGAACTAAAAATCATCCAAGATTGAAGAATTCTCATCATCCTTCACCTTACTTTTTTCTATTGTGATTTAAGATTTTTGCTGAGCATATTTGGGAAATTACTTACCTGGGTGGGGGGTGGGAGCAGGGGGAAGGAACATAGGCACAATGGTCCCAAAATTCTACCGGTTGTGCTAAGATTGCACCCAACCATGTCCCCAGCATTGACCACACTGGAGGTTGCAAGGTCAATGGGGGGGAACGTCATCTGCACAGGACAGGCAGGAGCATGCCCCATGCACCTTGAACACCCACCCACTGTGATGGGGGAGGGGATGGCCCAGTCCCGCCTCCTGACTCTCACATGGGAATATTTTTATGGAGGAAAAAATTGCTTCTCTTTGGGTGCAAGCTTCTTGCCAAGCCCGGATTCCACCAGTGGGGCCCACAGGCACCATGCAGAGGCCGGTACAGCTCATCTCACTCAGCATACCTGCCACTATTATGTCAAGGCCAGGACCTAGAATTCACAACCTAGGAAGTCCCCATTGCCAGTTCCGTGATTTGCTTTTTAAGGGGCCGACAGAAGAACCTCCACTTACATGGCTGTTCAGAAACTCTCAAACAGTGGAGAGCCAACAAGGCCGGGTCTTTGCAATTGGCCTAGGGGTTCCACCGGTCTCCCATCGGGTGGACTGGCAGAATCCTTGAGCAATTTCACAGCCAATAAGTTACTGAATCTGACAAATAAAAGCCACACATTGTACACTTTTTCAAAATAAAATTAATTCAGTAAGAGAACAAAGATGCTCAACACAAGGAATATGCTAAATTTACAATACCTCGAACAATAAGCTCAGCAAAATTCGATACACCAGAGCCTCTTTCAGACTGGGTCACACAACGGTACAAATCTTGATCATTTTTCTTCACTTCTTTCAATTTGAAGGATGCTGCAAACCGCCTGTGATTTATATTCTTCGTCTGAGCAACTGGTATGTCTTCTCCATTTCGCCTCTGATAAACAAAATATTTTTTTAAAATTGAAAATGTTAGTTATTTCTTATGTCCTGGGTCCAAATTAGTGATCATCAGTTGACAAATTGTAAACAATCCTGGTTTATTTAGCACATTTAATAGACAACCCATTTAGAAATCTGAAAGAAGAACTTGTATTTCTATCTCACACACAAATTTTATTTTTTGGTAAAATAAGCCCAGTTATTTTTCATTTTGCTGCTGCTGACAGTGTTGTCTATCAATCATAGTATCTTTGCACTGCAAAGTCAAGTTAACATCCCATTCCCCTAAAAATTGAGTACAGGTCATGAATTTGACATTTTATTCCAATCTATGTTAACAAGACTAAGAGACACTGTTTGGGCAAGAAATTGCACAATTGGCTTTTACTACTTTCAGGAATAGTGATTTCAGCAAAAGTAGCACATTGAGAGAGAATTCAATTACCCATTCCTGCCCAGAAATTTAAACTTAATATTGCATGTCATTTTGGATAGCTTTAAGAAAGCATCACATATAGATAAAGTAATCCAACAGTCCTTATGAAGCCACACTCGTCTCCAGGAGGACCTCTTCCATTGAATAGTCTGACACTACTGCTGTCTTCTCATAGAAGTGAAGGTGATCACAGCATGAAGATTTCATGCCACTGCATCCTTCCAAGCTCCCCAGGAGGTGCCTAGCATTTCAGGCAGTCTGCAGTGAACAAACATCAAGAAAGTAGCGTCTGCTAGCATTGACGTCACACCTCACAAGGAGATGAGGATCAGTATTCCTTTGAGAGATGATTGACTCTTCATGCCCTCTGAACTTTGCCTAGCAAGCCAACAAGTTATAAATACTAAAATAGAATCATAACTATTAGCCAACATCCCAGAGCCGTCCATCAACACGGGAAGGTCCTATCCCATTAGCAGGATAAACTCACCAGAAGTGGGGGCTCAGTGGTATCAGTTGGGTAGAAGTGGCGCTGGGAGTCACCAAAATTGACTCCAGACCGGATGACTTCAGGCTTCAGCTCAAACAAGAAAACTTCCTGCTGATCACCACCTATCATATGCAGTCAAGAATGGTGGTGCACAAATAAGTAACAGGAGGAGGCTCCATGAACAACCTCATTCTCAATGACAAGAGTGAAAGAGGCAAGTCTAAGGTGTTTTCAAGTGTCTTTAACTAAAAGTGTTGAGTAGAACCGAGTCAACCTTCACCAGAGGTCCTGATCATCATACATGCCAGCATCCAGCCAATTTAGTTCACTCCAAATGAAATTACAATGTGGCTGAATTTACTGAACACAACAAAGGCTATGGCCCTGACAACATCCCAGTTGTTAACGCTGAAGACCTGTGCAGCAGGGCTGGCCACTCCCCTAGCCAAGCTGTTCCTGTACAGCTGTGAAACTAGCATCTACCAAACAGTGTCTAAGGTTGCCCAGGTATGCCCTATCCACATAAAACTGGACAAATCTAACCTGGCCAATTACCACCTCTGGTACCTCAACATTTGTGACTCTATACATTGAATGCCAGACAGCTATTCAATTGCAGAATATGTGACAGCTGATAACCAGAAGGTTCTCACCCAACAGCACCACCAATACACAATTTGCAGAGGTTACCAGATAATCATCAGGATCAGAGGTGCCTCACTGATTCTATCCACTCCCATCCAACCAAAGGATGCTCAGGCCAAATTTGATACTCCCAATGCCATCCTATGTGAGATCAGCTAAAATTGGCATAGATCAATGATCAAACGCAAATATTCTTCATCTGCATGGCAAAATAGTATATCACTCAGTACATTTAACCACTAGTCCATTTGAGGAACCCCAATTCCAACACACTTTGAAAAAAGTGCTTATGTAGATTTCACCTCTTATTAGCCACTGTGCTCTATGAGGAGATTCTTCTATATAATTTGATCCTCATCTTCCTTGAAGCCATTGACTCCCATGGTGCTGACAACCTTCCGGTAGGTCACCTAAGTGACTATTCCTTATGTGTGAGCGCAGACAATGATTGTGGAGCCAAGCCTAATCCTGTCCTCACCCAACATCTACACATGCATACTTTCCAGCAGGAACCACCAGGCAACAATCAGGAGTAGGAATCCTTGAATGTTTTTCCCTTTCCCATGTGGTAACACCACCGCTACCTTGGATAAGATCAGCAAACTCAACACAGATGAATGATTGGGCCTGGAACCCTCTGTCAATACGACTCAGGACCATACCACACTTTGGATTTAGTTACTAAGCCATTAGGGGAGCAGTCAAAGCCATTGAAGAATGGAGTGATTGGCTGGCAAACAAAGCCCTCCTTTGCCAAAAAGGCATGGGCTAGTATTTACTCTTCCTAAAATATTGAAATAACCCCAAATACATTATTATAGCCGAAACACTGCTCACTAATGCAACCGCATAGCAATGAATTAATACCACCCTTCTCAGAGTTCCTGATCAGTTCAGTCCCTATAGTAATACATAGCTCCTAGTAATACTTACACACTACCAGGCAGGTTCAAGAGACAAATCTTTTCACCTTGGGCTGCTATAACCGCACACTAGTTGCAATTCAATTACTGAATTGACATTTATATTAGAAAGCAGAATGAGAACAGATTTTTTTTTAAATACTGCCTAAAGTTAGTCGTTAAGTTCCCAGTTATAATTTACTCTTTGACAGTCCACTCTATGGTAGACCATTTCATAATGTATTCCCTCAATGGTGTGGTCTGTGAGAGCATTGCATCAAATACATCAGAGAGGGCATATTTTTAATGATATGGCCAGCTACAACAGTCTTTTCAGTAGTCTATGAAGTTAATATTTCCCCTGGCCCAGCATCTCAAACACAGCTGTCAGAAACCATCACAGGTTTTAATACAAGTTTGCTACTTTAGGTACCTGCTGACTTAGTCTAGAGCAAAACAAAAAAAAAATTGTTCACCCGATATGTTAAAGCTGACTGTTGCCCTCAGATACTCAAGTAACCTTTAAGCACATGAATTCAGTGTTCTGAAAGTTTAAAATCAATACGTGAATGCAGTGCATACAGCCCTACCCCACCCCCATATAAAAATATTTGCCTTGCCATTACAAAAAAAAAACTAGCTTTTGGGATGCAAGATCCCTTACAGCTTTCAACTGTAAACATTTATACAAAGGATGTTACATGCTCAAGCATTTGGTGTTTTTATTCCATGTTGAGTTGTACTGGTCTCTCAATTAAAACAAATTATCAAATGTTTTAACATGTATTTTTTTGTTTAAACCAAAAATGCTGGTTTTTTAGGCCATACCTTTATTTTTATCTTACTGTTGTTGAAAATTAATGCAATTTCTATAAAAATGAAAAGAAATCTGTAAGATGCCAATGATTAGGAAAATAATAATCTGAACAAACGGGGCAGGGTACCACGCAATAAGAAAATTTATTCAACATGCAAACCCAACTGATATTTGTTTGTTAGATAGCACATCTAATAGTTACCATATGATTGTTCTTTTTATACCACTATTTACAGTTTAACTTTGTTTTTTTTAATGAGTATGTTTGTGCTTTGGAAACTATGTGCAATCGAGCATGCATGAACTTTTGAAATGTTCTCATGATCTTTCTGCAATTTTTCTTGTGTGACCATGTGCCACCATTACGCTAAAACTGGCATAAAGTGTGACATGTTGAGCTGGAAGTGACTCGGGCAGTTTGGCAGGCCCTTTAAATTAGATTTGTGGTCATTTGGCCATTATACAGGATCAACACAGAGGAGGCAAAATCATCCAAAGGACCTACAGATGAGTAAGTGTTTTTTTTTAAAAAGGAGATAAATATTTATCATACACAAGGTATTTCTGTATTTCAGATACGCAAACAGAATTTTTTTCTGTATTTTTACAGTAAAAAAAAGTATCAATTTATGCAGCTCAATTTTTCAACCTACTGACAGAGTAAAATAAAAATATTTTCCATACGTGCCCTATTGCAAATAATTTTTAACTTGCCATTTTTTATTTCATCAGTGATATAATAAACATATTATACCAGTTGTGCATCAGTGCTTTTATTTTACCCAATGCTTCAAAAAATCACTTATGTCTACCACGAGAGTTATGGGTCTTTGAGAAATCAAATAAAAGCCAGCAACACGCCATCATAAGCACAACACTGAACAAAACAAACCTGTGCCATTTGAAAAAAAATCATTAATGGGGATTTTTATCCTTCAATCCCTGCCAAGGCTTGGACAGTATGCAAACATCTTATTTTCAGCAGAGTTTTCCAAACAAGCTCAAATATCAGGATCGATGTAGACATACATCACATTAATCCCCCAACTCTTATATAAAAAAAAAATCACTCCCCACATTGTAAACCGTCCACTTGAATCGTGCATCAGTTGCCCACATCTTTCACATCAATGAGAAGTTCTCATCTATTATGTGTTCCATCGTCTTTATCAATAGAATTTTACATAGCTTTGACAATAACCACTCCCCTAGCTGTAATTTACATAGCAATGATTGATTCCGCCTCTGGATTTCTGAAGCCAACAGTCAGTTGAGTCTCATTACAAAACCTGAAACAATGTTGCCCTAGGGTAATGTTCCGAATGTGAAATGCCGTGTCTATTAAATTACATTCCAGATTGCAGATTCTCTTGGCGTTTGCATGTAAATTTTAAAAAGCAAAAAAACTATAAATTGAACTACTGCTAAGCTACATAAAATTTGCAAGTGGAAAAATAATCCTAACTTATTCATAGCAATCCCTTCATAGGTTGAGAACGTGAGCATTGTGTGGAAATGATTGACAGTTTTTTCTGTTTTTGACAGAAAGAGTTATTACGAGACAGATGGGAGTACAGGTAGACTATCCTTTATCCGAACTTCCGAAAACCTCTAAAAACCGAAAGTTTTTTCATTCAGCGTAAGTCGTGCGCACGACATGACCAGAGTGGCGCACGACTTATGCTGAGCAGGGCAGAGGGTCACAGAGTTCCCTCCTGGGTAGGAGATTGCAGGCCGAGCCGGGCAGTGTGAAGGAGGTACCGGGAGAGTGAACCCGACAATACAGCGGCCCGTCCGATATTCTTTTCTCCCCCACCCGACCCGACCCCTGACCCGCCCGATATTCTTTTCTCCCCCCTGACCCGACCCGACCCCCGGAACCCGACAATACAGCGGCCCGTCAGATAGCTGCAGCGGCCCGTCCGATATTCTTTTCTCCCCCACACGACCCGCCCCCCGACCCGCCCGATATTCGTTTCTCCCCCGACCCGTCCAATATTCTTTTCTCCCCGCCGACCCCGACCCCCCGCCGACCCCCACCCCCGACAAATTTCACAATACCTTCTGAAATCCGAAAAATTCCGAAAACCGAAACTCAGCTGGTCCCAAGGTTTTCGGATAAAGGATAGTCTACCTGTATAGTATTGCTAGATCTCACCTGCAGCCATAGCTTGTTATTCACTGTATCTCTGCCTGTAGCGATGCACTGAAATGTAGCATTTTGTCCTGCATTTACTTCCACATCTCCAAGTCGCAAAAAGTGAGGAGATTTGTCTGTAAAACATTAACATTTTGACATGTTCATGACAATGGTCAACTCAATTCGGATTTATGAGCTCGGAGTGTAGCAGTATTCTGAGTGTGCCAGTACACTGTACTCACTGCTTTGGTTTCATTTAAACATTTATGAAAACACTCAACTGTAATCTTGTAAGCTAAACCTAACATTTGTTCCTTAGTTTGCTTAAATATTATCTTTCAGCATAAAACCAATTCAAATTCAATCATATTTAACTCTTTTCTGGGGTACATGGAACAAAATTAATCTTTCAACATATACACTAATGGCACAAAGTACAGTTGGCATCAACAAGTTGCAGACTGGGGAATTTACCAGCCTCCACCACACGCCACCCCAACCACATCACACCCAGAAACAAATGATTCCAATTTGTTTAACTGCGGGGTTTTGAGGATGCTGTGATCAATGAAATGACTGAATACCCATCATTTTTTTTTTAAATGAGTAAATTCATTGTATTTTCTGTCCAGGTTTTCCCAGATCAAACACCAACTGCAGCCGAGCCAGCGGGTGGGAGAACGCCTACTCTCAGACTTGCATCAATGCCATTCTGAATTTGCACCAGGAGACATACCAGAACAGTCCAGGGACAACTTTCCTTTTACTGGGGAAGCACGATTCAGGTCTATGATTCTCTGGACTCAGCGCCAGTGAAACATTCAGTTAAGTGACAAACCTTTTATCTGATACTTAGATTTGGCAAACCATATTTTAAAGGGGGAAAAAAAAATCAAGTTTGTACATCATGTCTGAGCTGTGGATTATTGAACAATAAACTCAAGACTACCAGTGTGATGAATCAAAAATTAATGGAAATGACTTAAAACGGTAGATTAGTAGCTATAAAATAAAAACTTTGTTATCTCCACTGTCATACAATCATAGAATAGTACAGCACAGAAGGAGGCCATTCGGTCCATCGAGTCTGCGCTGGATCTTTCAAAGAGTTAGTCCCATTCCCCACTCTTTCCCCATATCCCTGCAATTATTTCTCCTTCAAATATTTATCCAATTCCCTTTTGAAGACTAAAATTGAATTTGTATCCACCACCCTATCAGGCATGCATTCTAAATCCTAACCACTCATAAAAAAGTTTTTCCTCATTTTGCCCCTGGTTCTTTTGCCAATAACCTTAAATCTGTGCCCTTGCGTTATCGACCCTTCAGCCACTGGAAACAGTTTCTTTTTATTTACTCCAGCATAATCCTTCATGATTTTAAACACCTTTATCAAATCTTCTCTTAGCCTTCTCTGCTCCAAGGAGAACAACCCCAGCTTCTCTAGTCTATTCATGAAATTTTAATCCCTCATGCTGGAACCATTCTAGAAAATCTCTTCTGTACCTTATCCAAAGCCTTCACATCCTTCCTGAAGTGTGGTGCCTAGAATTAGATACAATACTCCAGCTGGGGCAGAACTGATGCTGTATATAGGTTTAGCATAACTTCCTGTCTTTTGTACTCTATGCCTCTATTTATAAAGACCAGAATCCCATATGCTTTATTAGCTGATTTGTTAACCTATCCTGTCACCTTCAAAAATTTATGCACAAGCACCCCCAGGTCTCCCTGTTCATGTAGCCCCTTTAAAATTGTACCATTTAGTATGTATGGTCTCTCCTCATTCTTCCGATCAAAATGCATCACCTCGCACATCTCTACATTGAATTTCATCTGTGTGTCTGCCCATTCCACCAGCCTGTCTATGTCTTTGTCTTCTTGAAGTCTATTACTATCTTCCTCACTGTTCACTACACTTCCAAGTTTCGTGATATCTGCAAATTTTGAAATTATGCCCTGTACCCAATGTTCCTTCTAAACTGCGCAGCCATGCAGTAATGGGAAAGGTCCCATGCAGGCCATTCACCGGCTTCACCATTGTAAAAACTCCACGTGCGTGGAAATTTAAAGGGAACACGCACTAAAAGAAACAGGCCTCGCAGAACAAAGCGCAGCTTACAGGGAACATTGGCTGCACTTCCAAGTCCAAGTCATTAATGCATATCAAAAACAGGAGTGGTTCTAGTAGTGAACCTTGGTGAGCGCCAATGCATACGTCCCTCCAGTCTGAAAAACAGCCATTCACCACAACTCTGTTTTCTATCCCTTAGCCAATTTTGTATCCATGCTGCTGCAGCCGCTTTAATCCCATGGGTTTCAATTTTGCTAACAAGCCCTAGTATGCGTTACTTTATCAAATGCCTTATGAAAGTCCATATACACAACATCAACTGCACTGCCCTCATCCACCCTCTCTGTTACCTCATCAAAAACTCAATCAAGTTAGTCAAACACAATTTGCCCTTAACAAATCCCTTACAAAACAAAGGAAACCCTGATAGTTCATTTTGGGGGGGGGGGGGGGGGGGGAAAGAGAGGGGCGATCACAGAGCAGCCCCTATACAAGAATGGAAAAAACAAACACGTGACTGTCACTGCAAAGAGAAAACTATTCAATTGTAGATTCTAACCTTTATTTGAAAGTTTTTTTTGTATTTTAAGTGTTAAAACTATTTAAACTGAGTTGGGGTGGGACGGAATCAGTAAGGATATTCACTAAGAGAAGAAACCTCTGCATGCTTTTCCAAACAGAACCGAGATCGAACCAGAGGAATCAATTTATCAAATTATTGAATTTATGAAATTTGACAAGTTGGTACTGCAGACAAAATGAATGCAAGACAGCTCCCAGCGTGCTCATATTCTAAACTAACCGGGAATTGTTTCTTACCAATTTTGGTCAAAATATGATGTAGGTATTTTTAGTATTAAAGGAAATCTGGGTGAGCAGTTATCATTAAAAAAAACTTTGCTTTTCATGCCACAGATTTTTTTAATTATTTTTGTTTAATTGTAATATGTTCCAAAATGAAAAATAAATCTACACTATGTACATTCATCAACATGTAAATGTACCTATTATGATTGTGTTTCTATCTACATTATTTTGGATGAAACAAAGACGACATTTTTGCTGCAGAGAAAATGCAGAAGTCCTAATTTGTAAATGCCTCCAGCGGTTTGCTCAATTTATGCCACATTACAATAATATTTTTGACTTCACATGACCCACTGTTAGAGGCAAGGGAATTTAAGTTTAAAACAAAACTCTGCTGGTCTATAAATCACATGTAGGGTTATGAAGCAAAGAGGGAAACTCAATCAAGTTAGTCAAACACAATTTGGGGGAAAAAAAGTCTTCCTTTACTTGGTCTGCTGGTTCATATCTCTGCTTTTCACTTGAGAGGTAGAGGAGTACTAGGACTGACCAAATTATGTATTACAGTACTTTGATTTGACCCCTGAACACTTATTTTGCACCATAATGACAGTACCATATCATTAATGTGACAATGAACAACACTACCTCACAAACACATGCCATGTTATGCTTAACTAGCACAAAACTTGAGTGCCACGGAGCATCAAACTCTGTACACGTACAGTGACAGTATGAGTTTCATACTAAACCGGAGAACTTAGTTTGTGGCGTACTATTCTTAGCAATTTTTTCTTACAGTGCCAATATCTTTGCTTAGACACTATTATTTGAGGAGGTTAACCAGCTGTTAAGTGCTGCTATTACGAGAAGTGCTTTATGAAATGTTTGTAGCTGGTTTATAATAAAAACATTCAACCTAGTTACTGCCACGAGTTTCCTGGCCTGGAAGTTGTGGTTACAGTTAAACCAGTAACTAGGCTGACCCAAATTAATTTACTGTGCGGAATCATGGGCATGCCAGTCCAGGGCAGAACACATTGATGCTTATATACAGTGCCCTCTCAATGTCTGTTTAGGATATAGAACACTTTCTCCTATCTCTCTAGGAGAGATAGGAGAAATGCAAGAGCTATAGAGTGGTGATATTGGGAGACTTTAATTATCCAAATATCGATTGGGATAATGCTAGGGTAAAGGGAAAGGAGGGGGAGGAATTTCTGAAATGTGTTCAGGAACTTTCCTTGACCAGTATGTTCTTGGCCCAACTAGGAAGGAGGCATTGCTGGATCTGGTGCTGGGGAATGAGGTGGGCCAGGTCGACCAAGTGTCTGTGGGAGAACACTTGGAGATGACTGATCATCGTATCATGAGATTTAGATTAGCAATGGAGAGGAGCAAGGAACAATCTAGAGTAGAACTTTTAAACTGGAATAGGACTAACTTCAATGGGATGTGAAAGGATCTAGCCAGGGTAAAATGGAACCCAAGACTGACAGGAAAAACTAATGGAACAATGGGTGATCTTTAAGGAGGTGTTCCAAGTGCAGGCTAGGTACATTCCAACAAGAGGGAAGGGTAAGGGAACCAAAGCAAGGGCTCCTTGGATGACGAGGGAGATAGAGAAGATGATGAAACAAAAAGAGGGTGTATGATGCATGTCTGGTGAATTCTTCAAAAGAGAACCAGACCAAATACAATGGGGGGAATTTTCCCAGCCCTGGGGAGGTGGGGTTGGAGGCAGGACTGCCAGGACAATGGCAGAAACTGGGAGCAGTGGGTCTGCGGGGGTGAGAGGGATCGAAAAGTCCGCTGTAGAGGTGAGTGATGGATGCAAATGTGGAGAGCTAAGTATGAGAGGTGAGTGTAAAGTGTTGGAAAAAGTTTCCTTACCTTTGCTTCTTCCTGCAGGTTTCAACCCTTGGGGACCCGGAGGTGCCTCATCTCAACGGCAGAGATGACAGAATGGCTGCTGCATTCTCAGATGCAGCAGCCATCTGTTTTCTGCTGAGGAGGGGGGTTTTGGTAAACCTTCAGTACAAGGGCTCACCTTAGAACAGAGATTGTCAGTGTTTGACAGCTTCTCAAATGCTGACAATTCATCTGTCAAAAATTTTTGACAAATGAAACGTCATACGCTGACATCCTCTGTCACCAGCTTTCTCTTAATTGGCCGGTAAGCCCGCAGGGTGGGCTTAACAAGGTCAATCGAGGGAAAATAACATGGGTTGGCCAGATGTCGCTGGGGGCAGGAGTGAAAGCCGACAACCAGCAGTTCCGCCCCCAACACGCACTCATTGACAAAATCCAGCCCAATAAGTTGAGAGGGGAAGTGAAGATGAAAATAAGATTGGCAGAGAGAGAATGAGAGTAGAATGGCAGTTAACATAAAAGGGAACCCAAAAATCTTCTACCAGCATGTGAACAGTAAGCGGGTAGCAAGAGGGGAGGTGGAACATATTAGGGACAAAGGTGGTGATATACGCTTAGAGGCGCAGGGGAAGGCTAGAATACTCAATGACTACTTTGTATCGGTGTTTACTGAGGAGGGGGATGCTGACAAAATATCAGAAGTAGAAAAGGTAGAAGCAATGGAAGGGGTGAAAAGATAGAAAGGATGCACTGGAAAGGCTGGGTATGCTTAGAGTGGATAAGTCGCTTGGTCCAGATTGCTTGCATCCCAGGTTGCTAAGGGAATTGGGGGAGGAGATAGCGGAAGGGCTTGCCATAATTTTCCAATCTTCCCTAGATGCGGGGGAGGTGCCTGAGGATTGGAAAGTGGCAAATGTGACGCCATTGTTCAAGAAAGGGTGTAAGGACAATCCTAGTAACTACAGGCCGGTCAGTTTAACATCAGTAGTGGGTAAAGTTTTAGAAACAATAATCAAGGAAAAAATTAACGGGCACTTGGAGAGGTTTAAACTAATTAAGGAGATTCAACACGGATTTGTAAAAGGCAGATCGTGTTTGACTAATCTAATTGAATTTTTCAACGACGTAACAGGGAGGATTGATGAAGGGAATGCAATGGATGTTGTTTACATGGATTTTAGGAAGGCGTTTAACAAAGTACCACTGGTTAACAAAATTGAGGCTCATGAAATAGGTGGGTCAGTGGCAGCTTGGATAAGGAATTGGCTTAAGGACAGAAAACAGCGAGTTGTAGTAAATGGCTGTTTTTCAGACTGGAGGATGGTAGACAGTGGTGTTCCCCAGGGGTCAGTGATGGGGTCACTGCTTTTTTTGATATATAAATGACCTGGATATTGGAATACAGAGCAGAATTTCTAAATTTGCCGAGGACACCAAACTTGGGGGTGTGGCAAACAGTGAGGAAGATACCAATCGACTGCAACAGGACATAGAAAGGCTAGCAGAATGGGCAGATGGAATTTAATACAGAGAAGTGTGAGGTGATACATTTTGGCAGAAGGAACAGGGAGAGGCAATATACACTTAATGGCACGGTTTTAAACAGTGTACAGGGACAGAGGGACCTGGGGGTAAATGTGCATAGGTCCCTGAAGGTGGCAGGACATATTGAGTGAGTGGTTAGCAAAGCATATGGGATCTTGGGCTTCATAAATAGAGGTATTGAGTACAAAAAGAGAGAAATTATGCTGAATCTTTATAAAGCGCTGGTTAGACCACAACTGGAGTATTGCGTCCAGTTCTGGTCACCACACTTTAGGAAGGACATGAAGGCCCTTGAGAGGGTGCAGAGGAGATTTACCAGAATGGTTCCGGGGATGGGGGATCTTAGCTACAAGGACAGGTTGGAGAAGTTGGATTTGTTTTCATTAGAGCAAAGGAGGTTGAGGGGTGATTTGATAGAGGTGTACAAGATTATGATGGGGTTGGATAGGCTAGACGGGGAAAGGCTGTTCCCACTAGTTGACGGTACAAGGACACAGATTTAAGGTTTTGGGCAAGAGATACAGGGGGGTGGGGATGTGAGGGAAAACTTTTTTATGCAGCAAGTGGTGAGGACCTGGTACTCTCTGCTGACGGAAGTGGTAGAGGCGGAGAAACTCAATGTTTTCAAGGGGAGACTGGATAGGCACTTAAGGGAAATAAACTTGCAGGGCTACGGAGATAGAGTGGGGGAATGGGACTGACTGAATTGCTCCACAGAGAGCCGGCACGGACTCGATGGGCCAATGGCCTCTTTCTGTGCCATTATGACTATGACTCTCCCTCTCCTCAAAATAAATCAAGGTACCTTTGGGAGAACTTTTAAAGTTTTCTTAATGTTTGTGTGTTTTCAATTATTGTTGGCTTCAGCTTTATAATCAATTCAAATTATTAAAGCAATAGAACTTTGAATAAGTGATAGTTCAGTCTGAAAAAGGTTAAACATGTGTTAATTATGAGGCACCTGCAAGTATTACAGAAGGTGCTTCTCATAATAGCAACACACAAATAATATTGTCCAAGCAAGGATACCAACTCTGTAAAGAAAATTGCCACACTAAGAAAAATGGTGAATTATTGTTTCCTTATTACTGGCTGTTTTTTTTTAAAGGCACTATATAAATGCAATTTGTTGTTGTTGAAGGCAGCAAGAGAAGTTACTGGCTATCAATTGTTTAAACATTTTTTAATTGCACCACTCACCTTTTGCTATTGCAGACAAGAGTTCTCAATTTAATTATACTTAAATGGAATAGTTTTTCTTAACCATTGTCTTCTTTGCACTTTAGTATTTATTCCACATTTTGAACTGCATCAAAAAAGTTTAGGACCACTTTTCACAAATCAAAATGCTCAAAGTCAGCTCCACTGAAATTGTAAGAAACATCCATAATCACTTTCATTAAAATGGTGGGTTTCTTAAATTAATATATCTATTAATTTAAGCTACCAGAGTACTGCTCAGATTTTTCAAATGCAATTTTATATTTTCCAAATGATGCAGGATGGGTCAATGGATCAAACAAATTCCAGTATTGTGCTGTACTCAAGTAATGTTTTCCACTGCAGGCAATTTGTCATGCAGAGGTGGAGAATTGCCCAATACAGACTTAAGATTGGTTAATCCAGTTCAAAAACTTCAAAAGGCATTGTTATTACAATATTTTCTTCAATTTTAAAGAGTTCACAATGGAAAGTGTCCACTTTTTAAAAGAAACCAAGTTCTAAACAGACATTGAGCTTACCTAACCCTACTTAAACTATAAAGACCTGATTGGACTGCCAGAAAAGTTCTTTACAAGAATACGTCATCTCAGGAGAAGAGGGAAAAGCTGGCAGGGCTAGAGTTGGTTCACAGCATGCATATTCTTGAATCCACAGGATAATGAGCAAATTAGTAAACAAATTTAGGGAGAGTTATTGAGATGACTCATTGGTTCATTAATGGATGCACAGACTGATCATCGTTGGAGAGAGACCGGCAACAACAATTTCACAGCAAGATTAAAAGTGGTTATTTTATGACAACAACGTAACAATTTAATTTTTAACTGTCAATTTCAATGTCTATTTAATGTCCAAATTAACTCTTAGCTGGTTAGCAGAAACCTGGCTTCTAATCAAAATTTATCCTCATACTTCTCTGTTCTTTGAACCAAAAGCATAATTTAATAAATGAACACTAACCACATGGATAGCTCAGAACCTGGACGTCGTCGATGGCAATATATCCAGTTTGCTCACGAGAGACATCTGCTTCAAAAATCACCTACAAACATAAAACATTGACATTTGTTAAATTCCCATCCTATTCTGAACTGATGAATGGTTTAAAAAAAATTCCTCCCACCAATCTCTGCCCCTTCTCTCCTTGAAGTACTACTGGCGAATTGTTCAATGGGCCTCGTCCAGTGATTGATCTTTATGTATGAGCCTAGACTGGGCATTGAAATCCCATTTAAACACAACAACAACTTGTAGTAAAACGTCCCAAGGCACTTCACAGGAGTGTTATAAAACAAAATTTGACACCGAGCCACATAAGGAGATAATAGGGCAGGTGATCAAAAGCTTGGTCAAAGAGGTAGGTTTTAAGGAGTGTCTTAAAGGAGGAAGAGAGGTAGAGGCGTGGATAGGTTTAGGGAGGGAGTTCCAGAGCTTCGAGCCTTGGCAGCTGAAGGCACAGCCACCAATGGCACAGCGATTAAAATCAGGGATGCTGAAGAGACCAGGGCATCTCCTGTCCTCACTCAATGCTCACTAGATGATGATCTGGTGCAGGAATCTTGGTTAATTTCCTCCTCCCTCAGGCCAATTGAGGCACCTGGACTGGCCCCTTGCATAATTAGCTAACTCGGCACAGGAAACAAACCTGGAAGCTTCTAGTCTATATGGCTAAGTTACACAGTCTTCTTGCCAACAGCCACCTGGGGATCCCATTTGATGTCTTAGTTTTGTTTTTTCAACTCATTGGAAAGCAAAATTTATTTATTGGTCAAAGTTCAGGAAGCTGCACAATTTACTGTTTTAATATTAAGTTTACCTGCCATACAGCATTATTACATAGAGAACACATTAATCACTGGTTAAAAAGTGTATAACTATATATATTTTTTTAATGATGTGGGTATTGCTAGCATATATTACCAACCTTAGTTGCCTGAGAAGGTGGTGGTGGGCCACAAGGTTTTGTAGTAGTTTGAAACAACCTTGCTGGGTAATTACAGAACGCAGTTAAGAGTTGACCACATTGGTGGGGGACTGGAATCACTTATCGGCTAAACTGGGTAAGGATAGATTTCTTTCCCTAAAGGATATTACTGAATCAGTTAGATTTTTTACAGCTTCATGGTAACTTTTACCAATACCAGCTTTTTATTTCTAGATCTTTTAAAACTGAATTCAAATTCTCAAATTGCCATGGTGGGATTTGAACTCTCGTTCTCTGGATTATTATTCCAGGTCTCTGGATTACTAATCCAGTAACATAACTATCATATCCATAATTTTAGATGTAGATCAACTCAACAAGCAACATTTTTATGTTTACTTAATGTTACAAAAAGTGAGTGAAAATGAGTAGCAAGATTTAATTCCTCATTTTCAGCAACAGAAAGACCGTGCATATCAAGAAGTTACTCTACTACATAACATAAAAAATAGGAGCAGGAGTAAGTCATACGGCCCCTCGAGTCTGCACTGCCATTCAATAAGATCGTGGCTGATCTTCTACCTCAACTCCACTTGCCCGCCCGATCCCCATATCCCTCCATTCTTAAGTGTCCAAAAATCTATCGATCTCCGTCTTGAATATACTCAACGACGGAGCACCCACGGCCCTTGGGTACAGAATTCCAGAGATTCACAACCCTGAATGAAGACATTTCTCCTCACCTCAGCCCTAAATGGCTGTCCCCTTATCCTGAAACTATGACCCCTGGTTCTAGACTCCCCAGCCAGGGGAAACAGCCACCCAGCATTTACCCTGTCAAACCCTGTAAGAACTTAGTACATTTCAATGAGATCACTTCATTCTTCTGAACTCCAGAGAGGCCCATTATATATTGCCCTCTGAGGAGAGATCGAGTAGAATGGGCCCAATATAGGCGCATTCTACGCAATCTCTCCTCAGAGGGCAATCCCCCCATCCCAGGAATCAATCTAGTTAATCCAATTTTCCCCAAGTCAATGGAGTTGCTTTGTGTCGATCATGGACACAATATGTGTCCATAACACACAGTGACGGCAAGGTTTAATACCTCATCAGACAGCCACAGGTGCCTAAATATTAAGTTGTCACCCAAACAACACGTCTACCCTAACCAAAAGGGATAGGGTGAAGATATTTTTCAGGCATTCACCAATAATGCTAACCGGTGCACAGATTCTTGAATTTTATTGCCTAATGCCAAGTTTCCCCGAGGCAGTGGTTGAGATCTCAGGGTAGATTTTCCTCTGCTGTGTGTATGGGAAATCAATATTCCCAATGTGCAGCATAGAGAAAAAAGGGACAGAAACCCACTCACGTCAGGTCTCTACCCCGACTGTGCACCTTGCTGGAATTACTTGGGTCTCCCCCACAGGATGCAAATGGTCCTGCATTAATAGGCACAAACCCGGTGAAGAAATAAGCCATAGAACCTATTCAGAAAAAGACACCATCTTATGAAAGAATTCTGGCCTTATTAAAACAGGACAAACTGGGTTTGGAAATCTAGAAACCGAACAATAAAATAGCTGTGAAAGCATTCTGGCTATTGTGATAAGGCAGTTGTTGACCCTGAATAAATAACCTTATTGAAACAGAAGGTGCATGGCTCCGACAGGCTGAACTTTTTGGAACCAAACAATGGTTCACCCTGGATAAGGTGTTCTAATTTACACTTCGTAAAGAAGCACATAAAGAACATCTGCCCTTGTAAAGATGACATTAAGTAAGGAACACCTGCTGTCACCGTTTTTTTTTATGGTAAACTTAGAACACCTAGAGATGAGACACGAGTCTGGCTGAGCTGGCAGTAAGAATTGCAGAGGTCAGCAGAAAAATGACTAGAGATAATTAGCTTGCATCAGCAGAAAACCTTAAAGGAAATACCACTGGAAAAGGGTATAAATATTGAACTCTCAAATGGGATAGCAGACTCGCTTTAATCGGGCAAAGCAATTCTCGGCTTCAGAGGCAACTCTGTAATCTACCACTCTCTGTACTTCGGGGATCAAAGGTATTTGATTTTGGTGGATATCCTGTAGATTTTAAGAACTGTAAAACTGTGGCAAAGTTAAGATTTGAAAGTAAGGTTCTCTGATAAGATTGTAAGCTCTCTCTTTTTGGAACTGTTAATGTTGCGATTGATTCACCAACTATAAATTACATGTCGGTTCTTTAATAAATCTATATATTTTAGAATTGTCTCACATAAGACTTCCTTGTCAAAAACTCATGAACTCAATTTCTGTACACTCTTTGGTGAGGAGTTGCAGAATTCTGGGGGAGTTTTCCGGACCCTCATAATATCCAGAACGTTACAGTCTAGCTAAACTTATTAAAAGTGCTATCTGGAGGACGGTAACATTTTCAGGTTGTTCCTTTCCTTTAGGGAGAGATAGTCCGGACCTTCAGACCCAACTAAGCATCTTTAGGATTCGGCTACCTCAAACTTTAGTTGAAAGTGAACGTCTGAAAAATACGCCTAATCCAGGGTAGCCCTAAAGGGGCTAGGACTAGTAATTATCCCTTCAACCCAGTACTGGTTTTAAAATGAGGCGGGGGAGGGTATTCCCAATCTCCTGCCTCATTTGCCTATGGCTATGTTGGCTGGATGGCCAGTGAAACGCAACACCATGTCTTGCTTATAGACCCTTGCCAACCAGAGGGTCAGGAGGGGTCCTGGAGGAGGCTGAACTTAGAAAGCTACATGCATCTTTTGAATTTTAATTCCCTCTTCAGGATGTTTTGGTACAATTGGAGCTTTCTGCCTGCTTATCTGCATCAGCAGCAAGAAGGCCCAGGTTTGAAGGCCCAATATGCAGCTGCAGGTTTGAGAGGCCAATTCAAGTTCGGCAGGGACACAAAATGAACGGTAGTGGATCGACCACCCGTTATATGCCCCGACCGATTCTCCTTTCCATTCAAGTCCCGTCTTGTGCCCCCGAAGTTGAATTTTACCCCCATCATGTCCAGTGGTTTGCAAAAGTTGCCTTGCTGCAATTTTAACTTTTAAGCAAAACATCTGGCTAACAAAAAAATATTGCTCATTTAGCTTGACCCCTGGGATAACACAGTTTATGTTCCCACGCAGGACTTTCAATGTTATTCTTAACATAAATATCTTAACTCTAGCAGAATTCTTTGGGGAAATCCTAATTGTTGTCTACAGTTCAGAAAAAAAGTGTGTACTGGCTCAAAGCATGCAATTACAAATATATATCAGATATATAATTTCACAGTAATCAACTGAAAATGATTTTTCAGTGAAGCTGATTATGATGTTACTGCTTTGTGCGAACAGTACCAGAGTGCACCACCGTCAGCATCTTCATTGTCAACTACTGAGAGCACAAACACAAAACCAAAACAGAATAAACCTCTCCAAAGTTAATAGTGGTGCAAATTCAGTAAGAAAGCAAGACCAATCTGTGTTTAGCTGAAGATTACCTGTGTTTGATGTCACCCAAACTCAGGATATTAAATCAATGTCTTTTCACAGAATCACAGAAACCCCACAGTGCAGATAGAGGCCATTTCGGCCCATCGAGCCTGCACCGACACATATCCCACCCGATCCCCGTAACCCCACGTATTTTAATCCCCCTAACACTAAGGGTCAATTTATCATAGCCAATCAACCTAACTCGCACATCTTTGGACTGTGGGAGGAAACCGGAGCACCCGGAGGAAACCCACGCAAACACGGGGAGAATGTGCAAACTCCACACAGACAGTCGCCCGAGGCCGGATTCGAACCCGGGTCCCTGGCGCTGTGAGGCAACAATGCTAACCACTATGCCACCGTGCTGATCAATCATGATTAGGTATCAACTGTTTTCCATTAAACTAGGACAAAAGGGAGGGAAAATACTACATGTACTTTTCTTTAGGGTTTAATGAATTAAGGAAATTACTATTTACAAAACAACTGCTAAAGAAATATGTGGTTTATAAGGAGAAGGAAAAAGCAAGGGGGGTGGGTTATTGGCTTGCAATGTAACGGAGTCCCACCATTTGAGGTTAAGAATGTGTGACCTTTTCAAAACATTACTTTTATTTCTGTCTCAGTCCTATAGAGACTCCTCATTTTGAGTCTATCACTCTCTAGAGGCAGCTGTGCTATTGGAAGCATCAGTGACTGTGACAGGTTTAGAAACCAATTTTAGTATTCCCTACAGAGATGTCACTGATTTTCATCCCCCCACCTCCACCACCTCCCTTTTGCTTTTTCCTCCTTATAAACTACAGATTCCATTAGCAGTCGTTTTTTAAATAATTTCCTTAATTCTTTAAACCCTGAAGGAAAGTACATATAGTATTTTCCCTCCCTTTCCTCCTACTAGTTTAATGGAAAACAATTGATCCCTAATCATGATTGAAAATACATTGATTTAGTATCCTGAGTTTGGTTCATTGGTAAAACTCACCACTCACTGAAATGCCAGGTCTCCACAGGCTGGAAAAATAGCATTATTATTAATAATTTTTAAACAGGATATTTTCAATTTTTTTTTAAACTTGAGAGATCGGGAAGAGTACTAATACTTCATATTGATAGCTCTCCGTACCTGTACTTTTCTTCACCTTCAGTGGAAAGAATTTGGTGCCAATTTTCCCAAGTTGTCAAAGCTCCTATCTACATGAACTAGTCTTTCAATGAGATCATAATATGCTTGTAATATAGTGCAATCCTTTAGAAGTGGAAATTTGATTACATTTCACCATATCCTGAGCAGGCAGGCTGAACCATACTAACAGCGTGATGAAACAGTGATTCAGATAAACTCAAACTCTAATCCAAAGACCACACATTGTGATCTCCACTTCAACTTGTCATTCTGATCTTAAACGTACTGTATACTTTGCAAACAAAAAAGGCAAATTAAATTCCAAGACATCCTTTTCCAGTAGCAAAGATAAAATAAATTCATTAAAAAAAAATCTACAATTATGAGCTGGAAACACCAGTTTTTCATTGAAGTGTGAAGCAAGGATGATGGTGCTCCTAATGGGATAAGCAGCTAAAGATTTGCTGTTGAAGATTAGCAGTCAGATTTTCATTACAAGCAAGTAATTAGGAGTGGAAAGTATATCCACCTTCTTGCTGTCTGACTTTTTTGGCATGCTGCAGCTTACTTAGCCATCCAATTTCTCCCCCACATATATACACCACCCCCTCCCCACACTGATATAATGGTAATTTTTATTCGGTTTTATGATTTTCTCAAGCAGTAACTTATAAAAGGTTCAGGCTTCACCATTCTTGCTGATCGGAGCCTATGTCTGCTAGGGCTGCCAACTAGTGAGCAAATCTCCCCTGGCACAACGGTCACTGCTAGTGCAAGACAATGTATCCTCATACTGTGGCAGAGTACAACACTTCCCATTACAAATGTGTGGGTAAAGGATCCATGGGACATATGCCAATCTGAAATGGTGATGAATGATTGTACCTGGAACTCGGAAAACACCAGCAGTCTGGAAGCCACTTGACCAACACTGCACCCAAAGAAAGTCAGAATGAAACTAAAAACAACCACCCTCTACTGCTCCATAAAAGAAAATGTCCCAACAAAGCCCATCACCACATTTGTAACACTCTGGAAACCCGTGAATGAGTCAAATTCCAGACACTGCTGCCAAATTTGACTGATCCCACAACAAGAACATATTGACTATTCCAAATGACCAATATATCTTTCTATAAGTACCTATATAGATATATCTGTAATTGTGATATAAACTGTAGGGACTACATAAAATATATTTAAAAAATCAAAATGAAATTAATTAAAAATAATAAAGATTAATTTACACCATTTATAAAACTAGTTGAAAACCAGGCAACTTTAACTACAGATTTTCAACACTGAATTATACAGCAAGTGAATTACAGTCAGCAAATTATTGACACTTTCATTAGAGTTCACTGCAAGTAACAACTCCAGCCCCATCTTTTCTGATCAGTGAAAATGCTGTCTCATTTTTTTTGCACATACTATGTACTTCTATGTAAACCTATTGCAATGCGCATCTCCTTTATTGAAATATACTATAAATCAATAAATACTGTTAAGGTTAAAAGAAAATTGTGGCACAAAAGTATCCAGTAATTGGAATTGAATTAGCACAGAGGGGCTCAGAGATTGGCTAGCAATAGTAAATACTGTATGTCACTTCCATGTTCAGACAATCCAGCAAGGCAACAAAAAGCACACCAATAAGATTTATAGGGAAAAAAAAGTAGAATATAGTTACATTTATGGAAGATAAATGGAAAATGTGTGAAAACTAAATTTTGAACACATAACGATACTTATTCAAAGTGGAAAATATTTGGATGGTAATTGAGGCAACAATCACTGGGTTATTGAAAATGGAAGCACATGCCCTCATGGGGAGCGTTAATACACTAGACGGGTGAACTTTGATGGGCTGAATGCCCTTTATTTCATCCATGGCTTGTCTTATGTTCTAAATATATCACTAATACTTTTCATGGCAAATTTATAATGACCGAGGTAACCTGTTGGTGGCATAATATGCTAACTATATCACCAACAGTAAAATACCACAACCACCATAACATAGGCTGCTGCTGCAGCGTAGGCTATCAGCATGTTACTGATAACATAGACACTCCTTAAAACCTTTGGTCACCTGCCCTAATTTCTCCTTATGTGGCTCAGTGTCAAATTTTTTGTCTTTTAATACTCTGAAGCGCCTTGGGACGTTTTACTACGTTAAAGGCGCTATATAAATACAAGTTGTTGTTGTTACAGTAGAGCTGCTCATCAAAGTCTCTCCCTGTAAAATTTTTGCCCTACAGATTGCCTGTAACTTATTTGGTTGGGTGTGGGGAGGGTTGTAAAATCTGTGAGGCAGCAGCTCTGAAAGGGATGCAATCTACCATTAAAGGGCAAATAGTTAGTCATGGTAGAAAGGTGAAAGTAGACTGTTCACAATGGCACAGCTTAGACATTTGGGCAACACTGCACCCTTTCATCTGAAGAGTTGAAAGCCCTGCACCAAAGAAGGTGGCTATATTAGGGGCTGAAGATCACCCTCCAGTAAAACACAAGTGGATTTACGCAGTTCCCTTGTATCTGACTGTAAACGAAGGTGGTAGTAAATCTGCTCATCACTTGCACTCTTTTCATATGGGGCCAATCAAGCATGACACCAGCTAAACTGGATCTGCCACACCCTCTGGGAAGTATCATTTACAGAAGTGTACTCAACCATTGCCCTTTTTCACTCAAAGTTCAAATAATATCGGACAACGGAATCATCATGATGGATGTCAGTGGTCAAAGGTGGACAGTACACCTTTCTTGCATTTGGAAGTGGTGGCTGAGGAACAGTATGAGGAACAGTGTATAGAAGCTCAGATCTCTTAGGAGCCATCCAACCAGTCATTATTTTTTCCTTCTGAATAATGCAGGTCTGTGGATTGCTGCATAATGAAGGTATCATGGCTGCTTTCTGGGTAACAATGATATGCATAATGATGTTTCTATGGTCTCATACGACCTGAACATTACTAGAACATCACTTCCTGTTCATGTAGGTCATGGTCTGATATGAGGACCTCTGATGCTCAGAATGGCATCCTACATTTGAGGGGACCCTGCCACTTGATGAAAGCTCTTGTGCTCAGTCTTGCTGATGCCTCCTTTCCACAAGCAAGTAATGCAGTTGCTGCTTGATACATGCTTGCTACATATGTGCATTGCAGTCTGTCTGCGATGTGGCAATTATTCCCCACAGTGGCTTAAAGAGATCCACTAGCACTAAAGCTTTGTGCTGTCTTAACTTTCATTTCAAAGGGAAGAACTGTTACTGTTAAAAAGTTGTTTTCACATTATCCTGCAGCAGATTGTATAACTCTGATAGGCTATTGTGTGAAGTAGAGATGACGAAGATAAGTCTCCAATGATAGATCTAACTAATTGGTGAGGAGTCCATAAGCGCCATTTTTGGGGTAGTGATGGGGGCAAAGAAAATACCTCAGGTGTTGTTGTATCTGCATTTGTTGTTCCCTCAAGAAATCATCTAAATTGTACTTCACTATCAGAATCTGCAAATTCCCAAAGAAATGTCCATCCTCAGCACTCAAATTTTCAACAGCAACCAAGTATAATGAAGGGAAAAAAAATACCAATTAGGGAAAAATGGTAAGCCAACTAATGCTCAGATGAAAAAAAAATGGCAAACACCCAATCTAAGTTTGAAATCCAAATGTCCTACAATAATCTCCCTTAAGAAACCAATTTGAGCAGGCCAAGATTACTAATGTGTCCATTTCTTATTGGTGATCTCAGCACTCGAAGTATAAACCTCGGAAAACACACTGGCCCGTATTTTCCGATGCCTACAGGTGTGTATGGGCTGTGTACACACCCGTAGAGACATCGTAAATGCCAGTTTCAGGCATGCGAAGTGCATGCGCTGAAAACCGGCATTTCCGATCTGTGAAGAATCCTCTTGGCTGATCATCCGCCTGCCTTGTAGAACAGCCTCTGTGGGTGGAGAGTTCTGCTTTCCGCAGAAACTCTGCCAGCTGAAAACCCTTAGAAATCTTACACCTGGTAAAAGCAGGCGGAAGGCCTGCTTTTACCAGCATAAGGGTTTGTGCCCGGCGGTGCCGAGGCTTTTTCGAGGGCATGTTGTTGTTGGAAGAGGGAGAGCGACGAGCGAGCGAGGGGGGGGGGGGGAAAGAGAGCGAGCGAGCGAGTGGGGGGGAAGAGAGCGAGCGAGTGGGGGGGAAGAGAGCGAGCGAGTGGGGGGGAAGAGAGCGAGCGAGTGGGGGGGAAGAGAGCGAGCGAGTGGGGGGGAAGAGAGCGAGCGAGTGGGGGGGGAAGAGAGCGAGCGAGTGGGGGGGAAGAGAGCGAGCGAGTGGGGGGGAAGAGAGCGAGCGAGTGGGGGGGAAGAGAGCGAGCGAGTGGGGGGGAAGAGAGCGAGCGAGTGGGGGGGAAGAGAGCGAGCGAGTGGGGGGGAAGAGAGCGAGCGAGTGGGGGGGAAGAGAGCGAGCGAGTGGGGGGGAAGAGAGCGAGCGAGTGGGGGGGAAGAGAGCGAGCGAGTGGGGGGGAAGAGAGCGAGCGAGTGGGGGGGAAGAGAGCGAGCGAGTGGGGGGGAAGAGAGCGAGCGAGTGGGGGGGAAGAGAGCGAGCGAGTGGGGGGGAAGAGAGCGAGCGAGTGGGGGGGAAGAGAGCGAGCGAGTGGGGGGGAAGAGAGCGAGCGAGTGGGGGGGAAGAGAGCGAGCGAGTGGGGGGGAAGAGAGCGAGCGAGTGGGGGGGAAGAGAGCGAGCGAGTGGGGGGGAAGAGAGCGAGCGAGTGGGGGGGAAGAGAGCGAGCGAGTGGGGGGGAAGAGAGCGAGCGAGTGGGGGGGAAGAGAGCGAGCGAGTGGGGGGGAAGAGAGCGAGCGAGTGGGGGGGAAGAGAGCGAGCGAGTGGGGGGGAAGAGAGCGAGCGAGTGGGGGGGAAGAGAGCGAGCGAGTGGGGGGGAAGAGAGCGAGCGAGTGGGGGGGAAGAGAGCGAGCGAGTGGGGGGGAAGAGAGCGAGCGAGTGGGGGGGAAGAGAGCGAGCGAGTGGGGGGGAAGAGAGCGAGCGAGTGGGGGGGAAGAGAGCGAGCGAGTGGGGGGGAAGAGAGCGAGCGAGTGGGGGGGAAGAGAGCGAGCGAGTGGGGGGGAAGAGAGCGAGCGAGTGGGGGGGAAGAGAGCGAGCGAGTGGGGGGGAAGAGAGCGAGCGAGTGGGGGGGAAGAGAGCGAGCGAGTGGGGGGGAAGAGAGCGAGCGAGTGGGGGGGAAGAGAGCGAGCGAGTGGGGGGGAAGAGAGCGAGCGAGTGGGGGGGAAGAGAGCGAGCGAGTGGGGGGGAAGAGAGCGAGCGAGTGGGGGGGAAGAGAGCGAGCGAGTGGGGGGGAAGAGAGCGAGCGAGTGGGGGGGAAGAGAGCGAGCGAGTGGGGGGGAAGAGAGCGAGCGAGTGGGGGGGAAGAGAGCGAGCGAGTGGGGGGGAAGAGAGCGAGCGAGTGGGGGGGAAGAGAGCGAGCGAGTGGGGGGGAAGAGAGCGAGCGAGTGGGGGGGAAGAGAGCGAGCGAGTGGGGGGGAAGAGAGCGAGCGAGTGGGGGGGAAGAGAGCGAGCGAGTGGGGGGGAAGAGAGCGAGCGAGTGGGGGGGAAGAGAGCGAGCGAGTGGGGGGGAAGAGAGCGAGCGAGTGGGGGGGAAGAGAGCGAGCGAGTGGGGGGGAAGAGAGCGAGCGAGTGGGGGGGAAGAGAGCGAGCGAGTGGGGGGGAAGAGAGCGAGCGAGTGGGGGGGAAGAGAGCGAGCGAGTGGGGGGGAAGAGAGCGAGCGAGTGGGGGGGAAGAGAGCGAGCGAGTGGGGGGGAAGAGAGCGAGCGAGTGGGGGGGAAGAGAGCGAGCGAGTGGGGGGGAAGAGAGCGAGCGAGTGGGGGGGAAGAGAGCGAGCGAGTGGGGGGGAAGAGAGCGAGCGAGTGGGGGGGAAGAGAGCGAGCGAGTGGGGGGGAAGAGAGCGAGCGAGTGGGGGGGAAGAGAGCGAGCGAGTGGGGGGGAAGAGAGCGAGCGAGTGGGGGGGAAGAGAGCGAGCGAGTGGGGGGGAAGAGAGCGAGCGAGTGGGGGGGAAGAGAGCGAGCGAGTGGGGGGGAAGAGAGCGAGCGAGTGGGGGGGAAGAGAGCGAGCGAGTGGGGGGGAAGAGAGCGAGCGAGTGGGGGGGAAGAGAGCGAGCGAGTGGGGGGGAAGAGAGCGAGCGAGTGGGGGGGAAGAGAGCGAGCGAGTGGGGGGGAAGAGAGCGAGCGAGTGGGGGGGAAGAGAGCGAGCGAGTGGGGGGGAAGAGAGCGAGCGAGTGGGGGGGAAGAGAGCGAGCGAGTGGGGGGGAAGAGAGCGAGCGAGTGGGGGGGAAGAGAGCGAGCGAGTGGGGGGGAAGAGAGCGAGCGAGTGGGGGGGAAGAGAGCGAGCGAGTGGGGGGGAAGAGAGCGAGCGAGTGGGGGGGAAGAGAGCGAGCGAGTGGGGGGGAAGAGAGCGAGCGAGTGGGGGGGAAGAGAGCGAGCGAGTGGGGGGGAAGAGAGCGAGCGAGTGGGGGGGAAGAGAGCGAGCGAGTGGGGGGGAAGAGAGCGAGCGAGTGGGGGGGGGGGGAAGAGAGCGAGCGAGTGGGGGGGGGGGAAGAGAGCGAGCGAGTGGGGGGGGGGGGAAGAGAGCGAGCGAGTGGGGGGGGGGGGGAAGAGAGCGAGCGAGTGGGGGGGGGGGAAGAGAGCGAGCGAGTGGGGGGGAAGAGAGCGAGCGAGTGGGGGGGGAAGAGAGCGAGCGAGTGGGGGGGGAAGAGAGCGAGCGAGTGGGGGGGGGGGGGAAGAGAGCGAGAAAGAGGGGGGAGGGGGAGGGAGGGAGAGGGAGACGGGGAGGAGGGAGAGGGGGAGGGGGGAGGGAGAGGTGGTGGGGGGGGGGGGGGGGGGGCCTGAGACGGCCGATTGCGGCTGGCCGGGCCCGGTTGCCTTGGTAACCCTCCTCCCCTCTCCGCCTCCCGATCTCCGGGCCTGGGCCTGAGCGGCCGATTGCGGCTGGCGAGCCCGGTTGCCGGCGTAATCCTCTCCGCTCCCGAGCCCCGGTTGCCTTGGTAACCCTCCTCCCCTCTCCGCCTCCCGATCTCTGGGCCTGAGCGGCCGATTGCAGCTGGCGAGCCCGGTTGCTGGGGTAACCCTCTCCGCTCCCCCTCCCCTCCCGAGCCCCGCCCCCGAATGAACCGCCAGAAGCTTGCAGTGAGCCCAGCCAGCCTTTAGCAAGATGGCTGGCCGCTGGTTCGGAATCGGGCCCAGCAGAGGGGGGGGGGGGGGGGGTGGTGAGGGGTGGGAGGAGCTTGCCACAAAACAATTGCCTAGGGTCCAGCATGGCTGACAACAGACGCCCAGGCTTCGAGGCCTACCTGCAAAAACAGGGAAAGGTAGGAAAATTAATGAGATTAGATAAAAGATTTAGAAAGTAATTCACTTTTTTTTAAAAACAATATGTGTTTTAAAAGCAAGTTTTTTTTTTTTTTTAAAGACGCAGAAAGTGGGAGAAGAAATGAAAAGTTTGGAATCAAGATGGCGGCGACTCACCTCGGTTCAGAACGATAAGGCCCGCCCACACACGCACCGATTGGTGGACCGTCAGGTCACCGAAGCGTAGGATTGGTCAATCGTCCCGTCACTCTACTCTAGGAGGGCTCGCCCGCAAGCGCCAGGAACCCGCCCCCGCCACGCAGCGATTGGTCGACCGTCGGGTCGCTCGACCGTACGATTGGTCGACCTCAACATCACTCGATGCTTATGAGCGGATAATGAGCGGCATGTTGAACGTTTTTTGGATACCACGGGCGCAATTTTTGTCTCGCCGGAACGTAAATACGCTTATGACAGTTCTGGAATCGTAAGCTTTCTTTCGATGTAACACACGTGTAGGTACGCTCTATAACTTTCGAGTTTATACAGGACGGACGGACGGACATAGATATTTAAAAAAGGATCTTGGTGTCTGTCTGTCTGTGTCTGGACTTAACTCAAAAGTTATAGAGCGTACCTACACATATGTTATATCAAAAGAAAGCTTATGATTAGGGGAGTGTCATAGGTGTATTTACTTTTTGGTCAGACAAAAATTGTTCGGACAGTATACAAAAAATGTTCAAAAATCCGCTCAATAGCGGTTGGCCAATCATACGGGGGAATCCACTCATTAGCATTGAGTGACGTGAAGGTTGCCCAATCCTACGGGGGGAGCGCGCTGCATCACTGGGGGGCGTTTCATGGCGTGTGGGCGGGGACTAATCTTTCAAACTGCCGTTAGTGCGGGAGCGCGAAAAACCAGACAACCACACGGCGATAAACTGCGGCCATACAACAGCCAGAAAAACATCGACCGAAATAAATCCAACAGCGGAGCAGCGTCGGAGGCCCGCAGCGGGAGCTCATCAGGGCTCACTCGGGCCGGGCCTGAGACGATGCGCTGCGCGCGGGGGCTCCGGTTCACCGGAGCGGCAGGGGGCCATCCGGCCAGGCCTGAGGCGCTCCTTCCCCCCCGTCTCTCTCTCTCTCTCTCCCCCCCCCCCCCCCCAGTCTCTCTCCCTCTCCTTCCCCCTCGCTCTTTCCCTATCTCTCCTTCCCACACAGACAGACAATTATATATATATAGATAGATATATATATAGATAGATATATATATACCACCGGGCACTCCAGCTAGTTTATAATATAAAAATACTTTAAGAAAAGGTAAGTTTATTTTAGGCCCCCCAAAAATTATTTTTTTCAAGAAATTAAATTTGCTTAAAATATTTAATTTAATGTAATTTTGACTCATTTTAAAAAGTGATGGTTTTTTAAAAAATGTATTTACTGTTTTAGTGTTTTTTTTGGAGAGATCACCATTCATACTTTTGACAGGTCTATCTGTCAAAAGTATGAAGGGAGATTCCCTTCTTTCATTGGCTCGCTTGGCCTATGTGATCCCAGAGACGCTTGCGAACCGCATGCGTCCCTGGGATACGTGGGCTCTGCGCATTTCGACTGTGGAGAGGCCCAGGAGCGGAAATGTCCGGACCTCGGGAGCCCTCAATTAAGTGTGTAGATTTTTTTCCTGATAGCAGGCTTCCTGCATGCGGATGCCTCCTATCGAAAATTACAGGCCACAAGGTCTAGTAAACATCTTTTTGAGCCTCTAACAAAGCTTTTTTGGGCGCGCACACAATATCGTGCATAGCCTGAAAATTCTTCACGATAAAATGTGGTTTGGCTTGCCCCCGGCACTCAGGCCTTCAGGCCCCATTTCACAATTTGTTGGAGCCTCCAGCAAAGCTATGCTGCTGGTGCAGAACCTTGTAATAATTACTCTAGTGTAAAAAGGAATATATTTGTACATTTATCTGCACTTTGTACCTGTACAACTGTCCAGTGCCTAAGATACAATTTAAACCTTTTAATTTCTTTGGATCTACTGATGCTCTTTATGACATGATCCACAATTATCCAAAAATCATCAGTACTTTTTTAAAAATTCGTTCCAGGGATGTGGGCGTCGCTGGTAAGGCCAGCATTTATTGCTCATCCCTAATTGCCCTCGAGAAGGTGGTGGTGAGCCGCCTTCTTGTACCGCTGCACTCCGTGTGGTGAAGGTACTCCTACAGTGCTGTTAGGGAGGGAATTTAAGGATTTTAACCCAGCGACTGTGAAGGAACGGCGATATACTTCCAAGTCAGGATGGTGTGTGACTTGGAAGGGAACCTGGAGGTGGTGGTGTCCTTCTAGGTGGTAGAGGTCGTGGCTTTGGGAGGTGCTGTCGAAGAAGCCTTGGCGAGTTGCTGCAGTGGATCTTGTAGATGGTACGCACAGCAGCCACGGTGCACCGGTAGTAGAGGGAGTGAATGTTTAAGGTGGTGGATGGGGTGCAAATCAAGCGAGCTGCTTTGTCCCGGATGGTGTCGAGCTTCGAGTGTTGTTGAAGCTGCACTCATCCAGGCAAGTGGAGAGTTTTCTATTACACTCCTGACTTCTGCCTTGTAGATGGTGGAAAGGCTTTGGGGAGTCTGGAGGAGAGGCACTCACTGCAGAATACCCATCCTCTGACCTGCTCTTGTTGCAACTGTATTTATGTGGCTGGTCCAGTTAAGTTTCTGGTCAATGGTGACCCCCAGGATGTTGATGTTGGGGGATTCAGCAATGGTAATGCCGTTGAATGTCAAGGAACGGTGGTTAGACCTGCTCTTGTTGGAGATAGTCCTTGCCTGGCACTTGTGTGGCATGAATGTTACTTGCCACTTATCCGCCCAAGCCTGAATGTTGTCCGGGTCTTGCTGCATGCGGGCAGGGACTGCTTCATTATCTGAGAAGTTGCAAATGCAACTGAACACTGTGCGGTCATCAGCAAACATCCCTACTTCTGACCTTATGATGGAGGGAAGGTAATTGATGAAGCAGCTGAAGATGGTTGGGCCTAGGACACTGCCCTGCAGCAATGTTCCGGGGCTGAGATGATTGGCCTCCAACAACCACCTTTCTTTGCGCTAGGTATGACTCCAGGCAGTGGAGAGTTTTTCCCAATTCCCATGACTTCAGTTTTACGAGGGTTCTTTGATGCCACACTCAGTCAAATGCTGCCTTGATATCAAGGGCAGTCACTCTCACCTCACCTCTGGAATTCAGCTCTTTTGGCCATGTTTGGACCAAGGCTGTAATGAGGTCGGGAGCCAAGTGGTCCTGGCAGAACCCAAACTGAGCATCAGTGAGCAGGTTATTGGTGAGCAAGTGCCGCTTGATAGCACTGTCGACAACACCTTCCATCACTTTGTTGTTGATTGAGCGTAGACTGATGGGGCAGTAATTGGTTTGATTGGATTTGTCCTGTTTTTTGTGGACAGGACATACCTGGGCAGTTTTCCACATTGTCGGATAGATGCCAGTGTAGTAGCTGTACTGGAACAGCTTGACTAGAGGCGCGGCTAGTTCTGGAGCACAGGTCTTCAGCACGATAGCCGGGATGTTGTCGGGGCCCATAGCCTTTGTTGTATCCAGTGCGCTCAGCCGTTTCTTGACATCACGTGGAGTGAATCGAATTGGCTGAAGACTGGCTTCTGTGATGGTGGGGTCCTCGGGAGTAGGCCAATATGGATCATCCACTCGGCACTTCTGGCTGAAGACGGTTGCAAACACTTCAGCCTTGTCTTTTATTCTCACGTGCTGGGCTCCACCATCATTGAGGATGGGGATATTCACGGAGCTTCCTCCTCCTGTTAGTTGTTTAATGGTCCACCACCATTCAGGACTGGATGTGGCAGGACTGCAGAGCTTTGATCTGATCCATTGATTGTGGGATCGATTAGCCCTATCTATAGCATGCTGCTTCCGCTTTTTAGCATGCATGTAGTCCTGTGTTGCAGCTTCCCCAGGTTGGCACCTCATTTTTAGGTACGCCTGGTTGTGAAGGAATGAGCCATAGAACCGATTCAGAAAAAGACACCATCTTATGAAGGAGTTCTGGCCTTATTAAAACAGGACAAACTGGGTTTGGAAATCTAGAAACCGAACTATAAAATAGCTGTGAAAGCATTCTGACTATTGAGATAAGGCAGTTGTTGACCCTGAATAAATAACCTTATTGAAACAGAAGGTGCATGGCTCCGACAGGCTGAACTTTTTGGAACAAAACAATGGTTCACCCTGGATAAGGTGTTCTTATTTAAACTTCGTAAAGATGGCATATAAGATAAGGAACATCTGCCCTCGTAAAGATGACAAAATATGGAACACCTGCCGTCACACCGCTCTATATGGTGACCCTAGAACACCTGGAGATGAGACAAGATTCTGGCTGATGTAGCAGTAAGAATTGCAGAGGTCGGCAGAAAGATGAATAGGAATAATGAACTTGCATCAGCAGAAACTTTAAAGGAAATACCACTGGAAAAGGGTTTAATATTGAAGTTTCAAATTGGGTATCAGACTCGCTTTAATTGGGCAAGGCGATTCTACAGAGGCAGCTCTTTAGTCTCCAACTCTTTGTACCTCAGGATCAAAGGTATTTGATATTGATGGATATCCTGTATAGAAACCTTTAAGAACTAATACTGTAGTGAAGTTAAGATTTAAAAGATTCTCTGTTAATAAGATAGTATTTTTTCACTTTTTAGAACTGTTAATGTTGCGATTGACTGATTCATCAACTGTAGATTGCATGTTGGTTCTTCTAATAAATCTCGATATATTTTTTAGAATTGTCTCACATAAGTCTTCTGTATCAAAAACTCGCAAACTCAATCTCTGTACACTTTTTGGTGAAGAGTTTCAGAATTCTGAGGGAGTTTTTCAGACCCTCATAATATTCGGAACATTACAGTCTAGCTAAAAACTTATTAAAAGTGCTATCTGGAGGATGGTAACATTCTCGGGTTGTTCCTTTCCTTTAGGGAGAGATAGCCCGGACCTTTAGACCCAATTAAGTGTCTTTAAGATGCGGCTACCTCAAACTTTAGTTGAAAGTGAACGTCTGAGAAATACGCCTGATCCGGGGTAGCCCTAAAGGGGCTAGGACTAGTAAATATCCCTTCATGGTGCTACTACTCTTCTACGCTCCTCATTAAACCAGGGTTGGTCCCCTGGCTTCACGGTAATGGTAGAGTGAGGGATATGCCGGGCCATGAGGTTACAGATTGTGGTGGAATACAATTCTGCTGCTGCTGATGGCCCACAGTGCCTCATGGATGCTCAGTTTTGAGCTGCTAGATCTGTTCTTAATCTATCCCATTTAGCACGGTGGTAGTGCCACACAACACGATGGAGGGTGTCCTCAGTGTGAAGACGGGACCACCAACTATATGCCAATTCTGCAAGTTTTTTTAATGTCTTCTTGCAATTTGTTGCAGTCCTCCTCAGTATTGACTATCCCTCCCAAATTGGTGTCATCCGCAAATTTAGAAATTGTGATTTTGATTCTAATGTCTAAATTGTTAATATAAATTGTGAACAACAGTGGTCCCAGCACTGATCCTTGAGGGTCCCCACTTCCCATCTTCTGCCACTCTGAATAGTGACCCTTTACCCCTATTCTCTGCTTTCTATCTTGCAGCCAGCTAGCTAGGCATTCTGCTACCTGTCCCCAGCAATGTCTATAGGTTAAAAAGTGGTGCTAATCCTAACAGAATAACCACGTGCTAATAGCACTCACATTTCTTGAGTCAGCTCAGTTGCAAGATTCTTCACAAATCCAGGTGCGCCCAAGGCCAAATATTACATAACACACAGACAGTTTTCTGCTGCCACAAGTGAATGTTAAAGGGATGGCAGAATTAAAGGGAAGTATCACAACATGGGTGAAAAATTATGAAATCCTTTAAAAAGGCTCAAAATGCAATGCAACCCATTACTTGCCTTTACCAAGAAAGGGCCTTCAGAAGTGATAAGACAAAAATTAAGGCAATGAAAACCCCACGTACAGGTTAGAGGCTTTAGCTGACTAGGTTCAGTCAACAACTTACATTATATAGCACTTTTAACGTAAAAGAACATCCCACAGCGCATCAGCAGTGTAAAAGCCAGATAGCCAGGTGGTGATAGATAGAAAACTAGAGCCTAGTCTTTTAGTTGCTTACAAGTCTTTATTTACTGAGTCACACATTTCATACTGTGCACCCCCAAGATATGCTTAAAATCCTTCTCCAGCCAACTCCCATATATATGAGTACGATAGCAAAATACTGCAGATGCTGGAAATCCGAAATAACAGAAAATGCTGGAAAAACTCAGCAGGCCAGGCAACATCCATGAAGAGAAATTAAAGTCGACGTTTCGGGTCAAAACCCTTTATCAAAACTAAAGAGGCACATGGAATGAAATAGATTAAGAGGCCTGTAATGATATCAGCAAATAGTGATGGTATTTGCCTGTTTGATTATTACGCCTTACCAGCATATTTGCCTGTTTGATTATTTATGCCTTACCAGCAGAGGGCATGTGAGACAAGCAGTTTAGTTTTAGTTTCATTTTAGATGGATCTCTAAGATGGTGTCTCCTGTAATGCTGTTAACTGAGTTGAACAAACTTTAGATTAAAAGACACTCTTTCATGAATGTGTCATCATTGAACCCACATACAAATCGATACATGGTGTCAGAAGAAGGGATTGAAAGAGATGAAGAGGAAAAATCTGAAGTTAAATCAGCTCTCCACATATTAGCAAGCCAAACGAGAACATCGTTACTTACCTTTGGAGAATAGCTAACGAAGTGAAAAATGGAAGGTTTGCACCCACCGGCAAAGCTTCAGTTGACATGTAATGTGGCTGAAAATTGGAGGAGGTTCAAACAATGTTTGGAGTTGTATTTAGCAGCAATCGGAGCTGACGAGAAAAGTGATAAAATGAAAGCGTCAGTGTTCTTACATGTCGTGGGTGATGAAGCGCTGGAGGTGTATAATAACTTCACATTCGCTGCTGATGGAGACAAAATGAAGCTGGATAAAATAATGGAACAGTTTGAGGCCTACTGCATATCTAAACGTAACGTGACGTTTGAGAGGCATAGATTTTTCACGTGTACAGAAAACGGGAGAGAATATTGATCAGTATGTGACTGAACTGAGAAACAGAAGCAAAACGTGTGAATTTGGGGGACTGACAGACTCGCTGATAAAAGACAGACTGGTGTGTGGTATTCCAGATAATGGTCTATGGGAAAGACTGCTAAGAGAGCAAGATCTAGACCTGGGAAAAGCCATAGCACTGTGTAGGGCTAGAGACTGTGAAGTCGCAGGCAAAGGAGCGCTTCAGTGACAGTAGCTGCAACGTGGATGCAGTGAGAAAGAACGGACACAAACCGTTTAACAAAAAGAACGCCAATGTGAAAAAAGAGGCGTGGCCAGCGAACAAAAATGAAAGGGGCAATCGAAAGTCATGTAGTCAATGCGGTACACAGCATCCACCAAAAAAGTGTCCAGCATATGGTAAAAAAATGCAATAGTTGCAACAAAAACAACCATTATGCCCGTTGCTGTAAGGACCAAGCGCAACAAAGCAAGGTCCATGCAGTAGATGAAAGCGAGATAGAGGAGTTCTATGTGGATGCTGTGTCTGAAAACAAGAAAGAAGAAAAAAAAGACTGGATGTTGACACTAAAAGTGAATGACACACATTCCATTTAAATTGGATACTGGAGCACAAGTTAATGTGATATTAGAGACTGATTTTAAGAAAATTAGACCCAGACCAAAGATACATGGAATAAAAGTGAAAGTGACAGGATACTCAGGTACTAATATACCAGTGAAAGGAAGATGCATTGTCAAAGTGACACACAAGGACAGAGAGCACACGCTAGCATTAATCGTGGTGCCAAAGGATGTGCAGGCCATACTAGGTTTAATAGCCTGTGAGAGACTGAATCTGGTAAAGAGAGTCCTCGTTGTGGAAAGCGAATGAGAGACAGTCTATGATGAACTCATGAAAGAGTACAACGACCTATTTCAGGGTCTAGGCTGCCTTCCAGGAGAACACACGATCAGAGTAGATAAAAGTATGACACCGGTCATACATCCATGCAGAAAAGTTCCGTTTGCTCTTCAAAAGCAACTGAAGGCAGAGTTGGACAGGATGGAAAGCCTGAACGTGATTCAGAAGATAGATGAGCCAACTGAGTGGGTGAGTTCCCTCGTCGTTGTGGACAAAAAGAATGGAAAGCTCAGAATTTGCCTGGATCCAAGAGATCTAAACAGAGCAATAAAGAGAGAGCACTTCAAGCTTCCTACACGTGAGGAAATCATGTCACAGTTTGCAAATGCAAAGTATTTCAGCAAGTTAGATGCATCATCAGGATTTTGGCAGATGAAACTGGACGAGGCAAGTTCAAGACTGTGCACGTTCAACAGTCCATTTGGCAGATACAGATTCCTAAGGTTACCATTTGGCATTGCCTCAGCTCCTGAAGTGTATCACAAAACTATCCATATGATCTAGGAGCACCTGGAGGGAGTTGATACATCATTGGATGACATCATAGTATGGGGAACCACGAGAACTGAGCATGACGAGAGACTGAAAAAAGTGCTGGAAGCAACAAGGAAAACAAACCTGAAGCTGAATAGAGAGAAATGCCAGCTCGGGGTGACAGAACTGACATTCGTGGGAGATATCCTTAGCAGTGAGGGCATCAGACCAGATACCAGAAAGGTGTCCGCCATTGAGAATATGCCAAAGCCACAATGCAAAAAGGACGTGCAGAGGTTTAATGGAATGATCAACTACATGGGTAAATTCATATCCAACCTCTCAGGAAAGACGGCGCCACTGAGAAGACTAACTGAAAAGAACATAGAATGGGAATGGAATCATGAGCATGAGAAGTCATGGAGCGATCTAAAGAAACTGCTCACAGAGGAACCAGTTCTGAGGTTTTATGACCCAGCGAGACCCATCAAGATATCATCAAATGCATCACAGAGTAGGCTCGGTGCCGTTCTTCTGCAAAAATATGACTACTGGCAACCTATTGCATATGCATCGCGCTCGATGACAGACGCGGAGACGCGATATGCTCAAATAGAAAAGGAGCTGCTCAGCATCACATACGCCTGTGAAAGATTTCACCAGTTTGTGGCAGGACAAGCAATCAGTGTAGAGACTGACCATAAGCCCTTGATTGCATTGTTCCAAAAGCCACTAAATAGCTGTCCGCTTAGAATACAAAGAATGATGATCAGGCTGCAACGCTATACACTGAATGTTGCGTACACCCCGGGTAAGCTGATGTATACAGCAGACACGTTGTCCAGAGCTGTTGACCCAAGAGAGCCTGCAAACACCACAATGGATGAAAAAGTGAACGCCTACGTGGACATGATCACAAGTGCACTGCCCATAGCAGATGCAAAAATGGAGCTCATAAAGACTGAGACAAACAAAGATGAAACAATGAGACGACTGAGGAAAAGCATCTTGGATGGATGGCCCAACATGAAGCAAGACTGCTCACCTGACATGGCAGAGTACTGGAACTGCAGGGCGGAACTATCAGTGGTCGAAGACATCATCTACAAAGGAAGTAAAATAGTTATCCCAAAGAGTCCGAGAAGAGAGATGCTAAAAAGGATCCATGGAGGACATCTGGGAATCGAAAAGTGTAAGAAAAGAGCACGAGAGGTGATGTACTGGCCACGAATCAACCAAGATGTGACAAATGAGGTGTCAAACTGCACAATATGCCTGAAATATCCAGCAAGCAATCCGGTAGAACCACTAAAGCCACACCCAGCGCCAGACAGACCTTACCAGAAGGTAGGCGCTGACCTATTCGTATGTCAAGGGAAGGACTATCTGGTGGTCACAGACTATTACTCCCTGTATCCAGAGGTTTGTAGACTGTACACCACCACTGCAGATGCTGTGATAACATGTATGAAAGCCATATTCTCCAGACATGGCGTGGCAAGCGAGGTCTTCACAGACAACGGACCCCAGTTTTACAATGCAAGTTTCCGACACTTTGCCAAAGAGTGGGACTTTGTCCACACAACGTCAAGTCCTCACTTTCCACAGTCTAATGGACTAGTGGAAAAATCGGTCCAGACAGTGAAAAGACTGATGTACAAGGCAAAAGGCAGTGGAATTGACTTCTACCAAGCATGCTTGTATACCGCACAACGCCGCTCGAGTGTGGTATGTCACCAGCCCAACTCCTGATGGGACGTCTGCTAAGGTCAAACCTACCCATCCCGGAGAACCTCCTGAAAGCAAAAGAGGGGGAGAAAGTGAGAAAGTTCAAAGAACAACAGAAAGAAAAGCAAAAGTACTACTATGACAGAGGAACACAAAACTTACCTGAACTCTACACTGGTGACCAAGTAAGGTTCAAAGACAAAACAAACATATGGACTCAGAAGGGAACTGTCCTGAGTGAAGTCCAACCAAGATCATACACCATTCAGACAGATGAGGGTGCTGTTCTGCGAAGAAATCGTCGGGATCTTCTCATGAGACCAGCCACAGCAAGTCAAAAGACTGATACTGTTGAACAACCTGGTCACGCAGCTGAGAAACCATCATCTGAGGCAACAACTCAGATTCAAGGACAATCAATCAGAAAATCCTCAAGACACGTGAAACCTCCTGAGAGACTCATTGAGCAAGTTTAAGGACTATTGTTATAGAAGGAAGTAATGTTATCTTATTCTCTCTTCAAGTTCTAGTGTATTTACATATTTCATGTGAACACACAAAACAAGGTTAACTAACCTTGATAATGATAATGAAAGTTCATTAAGTGTTACAGTTAAAATGCAGAGTAATACAAAGAAAACATGTTGTTAGATAAAAGTAAAATACTTTTGTTTTAAGAAAGGGAGCTGTAATGATATCAGCAAATAGTGATGGTATTTGCCTGTTTGATTATTATGCCTTACCAGCATATTTGCCTGTTTGATTATTTATGCCTTACCAGCAGAGGGCATGTGAGACAAGCAGTTTAGTTTTAGTTTCATTTTAGATGGATCTCTAAGATGGTGTCTCCTGTAATGCTGTTAACTGAGTCGAACAAACTTTAGATTAAAAGACATTCTCTTTCATGAATGTGTCATCATTGAACCCACATAGAAATCAATACAAGGCCGGGCTGAGAGAGAACAAAAAAGAGACATTAAGAGGTATTCAAAATGAGACGAGATGGTGATAGGACTAGGGGAGACAAAAGACAGCTCTAGATTAGGTGTGAAATGCACTGGCTGAATGGGAGGCAGCTGCCATGTGGGAGAGAGAAAAGAAAAAAAAAGGTGGGGGGGGGGGGTGGAGAGGGAAAAACCAAAACAAAGGTGTGGATAAAACATATGTGATAGGGGCCGAGGTTATGATCTGAAATTGTTGAACTCGATATTGAGTCCGGAAGGCTGTAAAGTGCCTAGTCGGAAGATGAGGTGCTGTTCCTCGAGTTTACGTTGAGCTTCCGTGGAACAATGCAAGAGGCCGAGGACGGTGAGGTCCGAGTGGGAATGGAGCGGTGAATTAAAATGACAGGCGACCGGAAGCTCGGCGTCCCCCTTACAGACTGTCCGTAAGGGGGGCCCCCGAGCTTCCGGCCGCCTGTCATTTTAATTCACCGCTCCATTCCCACTCAGACCTCACTGTACTTGGGCTCTTGCATTGTTCCACGGAAGCTCAACGTAAACTCGAGGAACAGCACCTCATCTTCCGATTAGGCACTTTACAGCCTTCCGGACTCGATATCGAGTTCAACAATTTCAGCTCATAACCTCTGCCCCTATCACATTTTTACTTATATGTTTTAACCACACCTTTGTTTTGGTTTTTCCCTCCCCCCCCCTTTTTTTTTCTCTCTCCCACATGGCAGCTGTCTCCCATTCTGCCAGCGCATTTCACACCTAATCTAGAGCTGTCTTTTGTCTCCACTAGTCCGATCACCATCTCGTCTCATTTTGAATACCTCTTAATGTCTCTTCTCTTTTGTTCTCTCCCAGCCCGGCCTCTTAATCTATTTCATTCCCTGTGCCTCTTTAGTTTTGATAAAGGGTTTTGACCCAAAACGTCGACTCTAAATACTCTCCACGGATGTTGCCTGGCCTGCTGAGTTTTTCCAGCATTTTCTGTTGTTATTTCCCAAATATATGAGCATCAGCGAGAATACTCACCACCTGAATACAATTAACACCCAATTGAATACAATTAACACGCAGCGCAATAAAAAAAATGGACACTAAGACAAAGACAGAGAGAAAGCTTGGTCAAACAAGTGGGAGTCTTAAAAGGAGAGGTGGAGACACAGCAGGATTTAGGAAGGGAATTTCAGAGCACGAGGCCTAAGCAGCTGAAAGCATGGCCGCCAATGGTGGGGCAAAGGGAGCTGCCAGATCTTGACCTTTTATTCTCATCACTCATCTCTCCTTGAATTGGTTTACTGAAAGACGAGATGAATTTTCCCTTCTAAAGGGGGGTGCTATCCTCCTTTGTGAATTTCTCATATGTTTTGTTGGTACACTAGAGCTGGCTCTGGCCAGTTACCAAAAGGCACAGAAATGAACTGGGACCTTAAATCTTTTCTGTATCTTGAACAATATTTCTCAGTAGTTTTGTTTGCAAACTATTTGTTACAGCACCATAAACATAAATTGCAGTCATTCTGCACAGAAAAAATTGAAATCAGTACATTACTTCACAACAGGAATTTTGTTAATCATGACAGAAACAGATGTGGGTTAGGCCTTGGGGGGGGGGGGGTGGAGAATTGGAATGACTGAGGAGGAGGGTGCTAGTGGAAGGGGAGGAGAGGTTATGGGGGTAGATCTAAAGGTAGTGTGTAGGGGAGGCAATGGGACGGAGTGTCCGGGAGGTTAGGTGATTGTGGGAAGAGGTAAAGAAAATATTTGGAACGAGGGGCTGGTGGAAAGGTGGGGATGGAGCAGGAAGCAAGGGGAGAGGCTTGAGGCAATGACAGGAGTGAGGGGCCTTTTCTCTTTACAGAGACCTGCTGTATCTTTCCAGCATTTCCTACTTTTCAGGTTTCCAGCCTTGCAGGTTTTCTTTAAAAGAAATGCCTGACTAAATCCCCTTTTTTAATTATTTTTATTCATACAACTCCAAATCTTCATCGTTTAATTCGTTTATAGAATGAAGATTTGGAGTTGTATGAATCATGATCATCTCTGAAGTGGTTGTATAGGAATAATAGGCTGGAGAAGAGAGTTGGCAAAAAGGAAAATCAGCATGACTCCCATTCTGGTTTGCTATCCCAATGGAAAAAAGTGTGCAAGGAGACACTGACTCAGCTGTGATGCTCCCATAATCAACCATTGTGCAGCTAGGTTTACATCATCACGTTTAAAAAATCACCACTTCAGCAAATCCAGTTGCCATCCGTTGAACCACACCCAGTGCAAGTCAGCACGGTTGGAAAAAGTGGAGTGAAAACTGAAGGGAGGAAGAGAGGGAGGGACCCGAGGAAAACACAAAATATCAGATTTTACAGCTGCATTAAGGTACTGGAAATGTATAAATAATGTATGAGAAATTCTATTGTTGTTTCAAAATTCCTGGCAACAGGCAGTGAAACTTCCCCTGCCCCGAAATTTCCCCTGCCCCCTTGCTTCAATGTTACTAAATTTAAAAGGACTGCACTGAATTATGTCAAAGCACAAGAGGTTCTTCATTAGGACTTACATACTGCACCTGACTCTCTTGCTTCTCCTTTTAGACATTGTACAGCTTTCAATTATTCTATGTGGTGTAAATAAAATAAGTTTCATAACATTCAAACCAATCTATGAGCCAAAGGAGATGTAGATATATAGATATAGATAGATATTTTCATATCAAAAACTTTATTCAGTAAAACTTACTAGAAATTTTAACAATTATATAAAAAGTCATTATCAACTGCATTACTCCATTAAGCCATTATGCAATGAGCTGGAATTGCAGTCAACCTGCTAAATGCAAACTAGTTCAATATTTTCATATAATTTGCATGTTATTTAGCTCAATTTCTTTGATGCTGCATTCAAAATTGTAGGCAGTTTTTAAGTGCGTACACAATGAGAATAATTCATATTTTTAGTTTCTGGTTTTAACTGTAAAATTTTAACATGGGATACAATTCTAAGCTACAGGTTTCAGTATCCAATCAAATGGTCAGAAATTCCAACTATCTGATTTGATACTTTGGCTGTAAATTGTGGTTCTCCACCATCTGCTATAGGGCATAATTTACAAATTGCTTTTATCATTCCCTAGATTAATGGGCATCAAAATCTCAAAAAGCTTAGTCCGCTGTCTTCTACTTAACACTCATATTTCTCTAGTTTCTCTCCTAACTCCTATCATGCTCTCTCCAAGTGCATCTTCTTCTTGAGACCTAACTCCTCTTCCCTCAACAATATTCCGATCAAACTTCTGACCACCCAACATCCTGTCCTGGCCCCCATGTTAGCCAATATTATGAACTGTTCTCTCTCCTCTGGTACAGTCCCCATCCCTTTCAAATCTGCCATCATCACCCCCTCGCCTAAAAAAAAAACAACTCCTCTGCCATTGTAAACTACCGCCCCATCTCCAACCTCTCCTTCCTTTCTAAAATTGTTGCCTCCCCATCTGTGCTCATCTTTCCTGTAACTCCACGTTTGAACCTCACCAATCAGGTTTCTGCCTATATAGCCCTTATCAAAGTCACAAATGTGATCCTATGTGACTGTAGTAAATGGTCCCTCCTCATCCTTCTTGACCTGTATGCAGCCTTTAGCATGGTTGACCACACCATCCTCCTCCAATGCCTCTCCTCTGTTGTCTAACTGGGTGGGACTGCCCTCCCCTGGCTTCATTCTCATCTATCCAGTCACAGCCAGTGAAACTCCTGCAACGGCTTCTTATCCCATTCCCGTACTGTTACTTCTGGAGTCCCCCAAGGATCTATCATTGGCTCTCTATTTCCCAATTACATGCTGCCCCTCGATGACATCATTCGAAAACATGCCATCAGATTCCACATGTACGCTGACAACACCCAACTCTACCTCACAACCATCCGCTCAACCCCTCCATTGCTTCTGATTCATCACGCTGCTTCTCTGGCAGCAGAAATTTCCTCCAATTAAATATTGAGAAGACCAAAGCCATGTGCCTTTGGTTCCTGTCACCAACTCCGTTCCGATCTCACATTCTCTCCATCACCAAGACTGCCTACTTCCTCCTCCATAATATCACCTGTCTGCACTCCTGCCTCAGCCTATCTGCTTGCCGAAGCCCCCATCCATGCTTTTGTTACCTCCAGACTCAACTATTCCAATGCCCTCCTGGGCAGCATCCCTCCTTCTACCCTCCGTAAATTTCAGCTCATCCAAAACTCGGCTGCCCATATCTTAATTCGCACAAAGTCTCGCTCACCCATCATCCCTGTGCTCGCTGACCTATATTGGCTCTCAGTCCAGCCAGCAACACCTCAAATTCAAAATTCTCATCCTTGTGTTTAGATCCCTCCATGGCCTTGCCCCACCTTATCTTTGTAACCTCCTCCAGCCCTACAATCCCCCATGATCTCAGCGTGGCACCAATTCTGGTCTCTTGTACTTCCCCGTTTTCCTTTGCCCCACCATTGGCGGCCATGCATTCAGCTGTCTAGGCCCTAACATCTGGAATGTCCTCCCTGAACATCCCCACCTCTTTCTCCTCCTTCAAGACACTTCTTAAAACCTACCTTTCTGACCAAGCTTTTGGTTACTTTTTCTAATATTTTATGTGGGTCGTTGTCAAATTTTGTCTGATAATGCTCCTGTGAAGCACTAGGGATGTTTTACTACATTAAAAAGGTGCTATATAAATGCTTGTTAATGTTGTATTGTGTATTTAGGACTTTCCAACTGTCTGAAGTTCTATGTCTGAACAAGGGTCCCTGTAATGTATGTATACCTTAAGGGAGAGAACTACTTTTTACAGCTCCTGTATACTGTAGTACCGGCAGTGACCACACCTGTATATAAACCCTGAATAGTGATCTGTACATTTAGTTCTAGAGTAACCCTCATTCAGTAAACACCTGTTGAATCGTTCCCTGCAGTCTGTTGTCTGATTATTGAAGGACACAACATTAAGATACACGGACCTAACATTGGCGATGAGGCAGATTCGAACCTACCTGCAACTCTGCATCACCTCCCAGGGATTCGCTCCTGGAGAACAGTGGAAGGTGGTCGAGTCCAGAAGCACGGGCGTCGACCAAGGGCAACCGCCCAGTCATCCAGCGGAGATTTGAGCATCGCAGGGGAGGCTGTCGAGAGCCAGGCTTGGCTTTCCAGTCACGGTGGTCCAGCGAAACGGGCTGGCAACAGGTACTGCGCAGACCCTTCCCGGACAGAGACGGGCTAGAGCCCGACCGAGCGGCACAGAAAAAGGCCGAGCAGCGTCGACGGGGGAGAGAGAGGGCAGAGCGCACAGGGCGCAGCCGGTGTTCAAGGGCCGAGCAGCGTCAACAGGGGAGAGAGGCACGCAGGAAAATGCGAGGCGCTGCCATTGCCACGAGGACCGCAGAGAGCGGCGTTGGCAGCAGCGCAGGAGCAGCGCACTAAACCCACAGGGTGTCGCCATTTGCCACGAGGACCGCCGAGAGCGGCGTTGGCAGCAGCGCGGGAGACGCCATTTTAAGCCGCAGCGAGGAAGAAAGGAAAGCGCGGGAGACGCCATTTTAAGCCGCAGCGGGGTAAAAAGGAAAGCGCGGGAGACGCCATTTTAAGCCAGTCTAAGCACACCCAAAAATGCCGAAGAGTAGCAGTATCACAGCTTTCGACAATGAAGTCGAAGATTGGACGACATATGTCGAACGCATAGAAGTATACTGCAAGGCGAATGAAGTGCCAGATGACAAGAAAGCGCCGATATTGTTGAATTCAATGGGTGCAAAAACGTATGGCTTACTACAAAACCTAGTAACCCCAGAGAAGCCAGTAGAAAAGGATTTTGAAAACAGTGTCAATCCTACAGGACCACTTAAACCCCACACCGCTGCTGATAGCAGAAAGATTTAAGTTTCACAAAAGGAACCAGCATAAAGATGAAAGTAATGCTGAGTATTTAACGGAACTGCGCAAGCTATCGAAACATTGCCAGTTTGGAACGGGACTAGCAGATACTTTAAGGGACAAGTTTGTGTGTGGGCTTCAAAGTGAAGGAACCCAGAAACGGCTTCTATCAGAAAAGGATCTTACGCTGGACAAGGCTTTCAGCATTGCAGTATCACACGAAGCAGCAGCACGGGGCGCTGCAGAGATACAACGGAGACGGCAAGAATATGGCACAAATGAAATGTCATACGGAACAGTGAAGTGCTATCGCTGCGGCAGAACAACACACGACCATAATGATTGCTGGTTCAAGGACAAAGTGTGCAGACAGTGTGGAAAAGTAGGACACATAGCAAGAGTCTGCAGGTCGGGAAAGAAAACCAGCAGCAAGAAATCTCCACAGGAGAAGTACAAGAAGGTACATAAGGTGACGGAGAGTAGTTCAGACGAACAGAAGAGTGATACAGGCTCCGGAAGCAAGGAGCCGGGTTGTCTGAAACTACATAATGTGATCAAAACAGAGGATCACCAAACTATCTGGGTCACGCTCAAGATAGCAGGAGTCCAAGTGAAAATGGAATTGGACACAGGATCAGCCCCAACAGTCATAAACCGAAGGGACTACAAGCGGCTATTCTCACATATACCCTTGAGAGATACAAAGATTGTCTTGAAGACGTACACGGGGCAAAGAGTCTACCCCAAAGGAAAAATAAGGGTGAACGTTATATATAACGGCAAGGAAACACCAAAAATGGACCTATATGTATTGCCAGATGGAGGACCACCACTACTAGGACATGAATGGATCCGGAAGATACAGCTAGATTGGCATTCCATACAGGCACTGACTGTGGCTGACAAAAAGGATGACGACGTCACACCTGGGCGACTGTCAAAGATCCTAACTGACGCGAAAGAAGTGTTCCAGCAAGGACTCGGAACACGAAAAGGCATGACAGCGATGATTAAAATTGAAGAAAACGCAAGCCCAAAATTTTTTAAGGCCAGACCGGTACCTTATGCGATCCGCCCAGCCGTCGAAGCAGAGCTGGAGAGTCTGGAACGTTCAGCTGTACTGTCCAAGGTAGACTGGAGTGAGTGGGCTACACCCATCATCCCCGTGATGAAAAAGTCGTTGAGCAGCACGCCTGGGGAACCAAGGAAGGTTCGCATCTGTGGGGACTTTAAGGCAACAGTGAACCCGGTCCCTCACACCGTACAATATCCACTTCCGCGGATTGAAGATATTTTCACCTCGCTATCTGGAGGGAAACGCTTCACTAAGATTGATCTGGCCCAGGCGTATCTGCAAATGGAGGTAGAAGAAGCATCAAAAAAATACCTCACAATCAACACCCATAAAGGCCTCTACCAATACAACCGGCTGGTATTCGGGGTAGCATCAGCTCCGGCTATTTGGCAGAGGGCAATGGAACAAGTCCTGCAAGAGATCCCAGGGACCCAGTGTTATTTGGACGGCATCCTGGTCACGGGCGAAAATGATAGTGATCACCTTGCCAACCTGGAGCAGGTGCTCACTAGATTGAAGGAATATGGGCTCCGAGCTAACCGCCCCAAATGCGAGTTTTTTAGAAAACAGATCTCGTATTGTGGCCACGTTATCGATAAAGAGGAGTTACATAAGTCCCCAGAGAAGATTGAGGCAGTAGTCAAGGCTCCAGCACCGGAAAATGTGTCACAACTGAGGTTGTTCCTCGGGCTGGTAAACTACTACCATAAGTTCTTGCCAAATTTGTCTACAATACTACACCCACTGAACACCCTACTGCAAACTGGGGTGCCATGGAAGTGGAGTGACGAATGTAGACGAGCTTTCCAGAAGAGCAAAACACTAATCACATCGAAAGAGGTATTGGCCCATTACAACCCGGCATTACCAATTCGGTTGGCATGTGATGAGTCACCCTATGGCATTGGAGTGGTGCTGTCGCACAAATTCTCGACGGCTCAGAGAGGCCAATAGCCTTTGCGTTACGATCACTAACCTCAGCCAAGCGTAACTACGCCCAGATTGACAGTGTGGGGAGTGAAAAAGTTCAATCACTATCTGCATGGGCAGAAGTTCACCTTGCTGACTGACCACCAACCACTTGTCTCCATCTTTAATCCAAAGAAGGGCGTTCCGGTGATGACCGCGCAACGGCTACAAAGATGGTCCCTTTTTCTAGGGGCGCACCAATATGAAATCGTGTATAAGGGCACGAAACAGCATGGAAACGCTGATGGGCTATCACACCAAAGTACCAGCAGTGGATCCTGTCGAAATATTTCATTCGACTATAATTGAACGCTTGCCAGTAACTAACGCGGATATAGAGGAGGAGACCCGAAATGACCCGACACTGTCTCGGGTATATGATTTGACGGTGAAGGGATGGCCAACACATGGCGACTCACTGTTGCCAGCATTCTCATCCAGAAGAGGTCAGTATGCCAGGGGACCCTTGATGTGTGGATCCCGAGTGGTAATTCCACCCAAGTTAAGGGAGAGAGTGCTCAATGAGCTTCACGAAGGTCATCTGGGAGGGGTGAAAATGAAAAGCCTTGCTAGGGCTTATGTATTGGGGCCGGGGATCGATCAGCAAATCGAGGACCTGACCAAGAGCTGCTCAGGATGCCAGAAGGTCCAAAATGCACCACCACATGCCCCTCTACACCCATGGGAGTGACACTCATCTCCATGGCAACGGGTGCATATTGATTTTGCTGGTCCATTCATGGACTCAATGTTTTTAATAGCCGTGGATGCGCACTCGAAATGGCCCGAGGTGATCAAAATGTCCTCCACCACCACGGAGAAAACTATTGCAGTCCTACGGACCATTTTTGCCAGGAACGGCTTGCCAGAGCAGATTTGCTCTGATAACGGACCACAGTTTGTGTCCGAAGAGTTTCGAAGATTTATGAAAACGAATGGGGTAAGGCATTACACATCCGCCCCGTATCATCCAGCCACAAATGGATTGGCTGAGAGGTTCGTACAAACCTTTAAAAAAGCAGTAAAGGCCATGTGCAATGACGACATTCCACTGCAGCATAAGGTGGACAATTTCCTGTTAGCCTGCAGAAATGCGACACATGCAGTCACCAACCAGGCCATGATGTTCTTTAACCGAAGGTTGCGATCTCGTCTGGATTTGCTCAGACCAAATGTACGAAGAGATGTTGAGAGTAAGCAATTCCAGCACATCAATGAGAAGCCGACAAGGAGCTTCAATGTAGGGCAACCAGTCTTGGCCTGCGACTACCGAACAGAGAAATGGCAACCAGGAACGATATGCACACGGCAGGGGCCACTAATGTACACAGTGGATGTTGGGGAGAACATTGAGAGACGCCATCCTGACCAGATCCTTGAGTCACAGGAACAAGTCAACCCCATGTCTCGGCCATACGTACCTGGTGAGGAACCCAACGTACAGGTCGCATCTACCTCAGAAACAATAGCATTGGAAGCTGAATCAATCAACTGACGACAAGGTGCTAGAATCGCCTCCGCACCAAGGGCAAGACACTCGGGAAAGGCGTTATCCAGAAAGAATCAGGAAGCCTCCCCAGAGACTGAATATATGAATGGACTATTTTCATATAACATTGTATATTAAAAATGTTAATTGTTAAATGAGTATTATGATACTGTTAATCTAAAAGGGGAGGAACTGTAATGTATGTCCCCTTAAGGGAGAGAACTACTTTTTACAGCTCCTGTATACTGTAGTACCGGCAGTGACCACACCTGTATATAAACCCTGAATAGTGATCTGTACATTTAGTTCTAGAGTAACCCTCATTCAGTAAACACCTGTTGAATCGTTCCCTGCAGTCTGTTGTCCGATTATTGAAGGACACAACATTAAGATACACGGACCTAACAGTCCCAAAAATCCAAAGGACCTCCGGTGTACTCCCACTGTAATCAGACAGGATCATGGCAGAAGTCCTGTAAATTAGGCCAGAACCCAGAAACGGCAGGTTCTATCCTGCACGGGTAATGTTTGTGGAGCCTTGTATGGAATTAAACCTCCGGCCACCCCAAACATGTTTCCCTATGTGAGGTGGCTTGGCTTGAGGCATCTCCCTTAACCCCAGCTAGGATCCACCAGGCAGCCAAAATGCTGGATGAAAGGAAGCTTACCAGCCTCCTAGCTAGAAAATGTGGAGCTCTCCCAAGGGCACAGGCCTGGACCTCTGAAGAACAAAGCCAGTAAAAGGAAGCAACCCCGCTTTACAAGGGGCCATTTTAAAATTGCCAGGTTACAAATGTTTAGAAATAAAATTGGACAAGTCCAAGTGAAGAGTCAGATAACTTCCTAGTCTAGAACCTGGGTATCGTAGTGTAGTGTTTATGGTACTGGACTAGGAACCCAGAGGTTACGAGCTCAAATTGAATTCAATAAGCCTGACAATTTGTGGACCATCCAAGCTGTCGTAAAAGCTCAGCTAAATCACTAAGGAAAGGAAACAGCCATCACTGCCGTCTGGCTTACAGATGACTCTATTCCACACTATGTGGTCAACTCTTAATGTCCTCAATTGTATCAAACATAATTTTAAAAACCTCAACAATCCAGTCATGAGGATAGTTAACCCTCGACCATCAATAAAGACCAGAGAAGCAATGGCATGAAAACACTATCTAGTAACAGAAACTGATTATGCTCCATGTCCCCAAAAAAACCTGGAAGCATCTGAAAGACCAAAATCTTGAAATCCACAGCAAGAAACCCCCAAAGCTCTGTACCCAGCCTAAATAGGTTTGCTGTCAAGTAACTGATAATCTCTGGCAATCAAAATACAATATTCCAGATTTTGCAATACCAGCAACATTGGGGCTGTACATGCAGCACCTATAACGCAAGCCAATTTGAAATTCCAAGCCCAACTTCCATTTTGAATAAGCCTGCCCATAAAGTTTACTGTGTAGCACAGCGAGGAAGTAGCTCACCAATGAAGGAAATGGTGGTGACAGAATAGTGGATTAGGGTTGTTCACAATGGCACAGTAGAGATGAGTAGGCAACACTGCTCCCTTCGATGCAGAAGAGTTGGAAGACCAGGTGCAAGAGGTTTATGAAAATTTGGGGCTAAATGCACAACATGTGTGCGTGTATACACACACGTATATACACACACGTATACACACACGTACACTTTCCTTTTGCCTAAAATGTATGGCACACTTTTTTTTTGAAAGTGCAGCTGGGGTGTCCAGGCTAAGGTGCTCCTCGGATGTTGAGATTTCTCAGTGCAATTGGCAACCACAGACACAGAGGATAGCCTTTTTCTCCTAAGTGCCATCCACCCAATGTTTATTCTCCTTCAAATAATGCAGGCTCTGTGTACTGAACAACGAAAGCACCAAGTCTGCTTACTGCATAACAGCCACTGATGTGCAGAATTATGTTTCTGTGGTCAGATACCACCAGAGCATTAATTAAATGCAAACAATTTTTTTTCATGAAGGCCAAGGAGTTAATATGACGTACCCTGATGTCCACAAGTACCATTTGCAAATCCTAGCATCAAGAGAACCCTGCTACTCAGTGAAAAGTGTGTTTTCTACCAAGCTGACGCCTCCTTCCCACAGGAGAAGGAATAAAGGTGTTGCTCCTTGCAAACATGGTCGTTGTCACTTACCGGATACATGTCGACTGCAGACTGCCTGAACTGGGACAGTGTGGAAGGATGCAATATAATGAAAGCTTCACTTCTATGGAAATAGCAGATTGGATGATGTGTGCAGATCATTGAACAGCAGATCGAACAATTCTGTGGCAGCACAGAACATGAAACAGAGTTGGTGAAGATAGGACTTCTCAAAACATGTCCGGCTGTGCATTCCAGGGTAATTAACAGGCATGGCTAAAACATCTGACTGGTTATTAGACTTGTGTTTATTGGTCCCTCACATACTCCTCTTCATTATCTTGTATGCAATGCATTTGGCACACCTATTTTTAATTTGCAATGCCAATGCCAAAGTAAGGAAGATTAATGAAGAAACTGCAGAAAAATGCCAAAAACACAAAAATAAACAACTGTTCTTCCAAAAACCCATGTCCTTAAAGAAGTTCACTGCAGCAGGATAGCTACCAGTATTCCCCAGTGCCCAGTTTTTACATGCGAGGCTTGCTTTACAGGCGGAACCTCATCCGATCATGTTTAATTCAAAGGACCAAAATGTTGTGTGGGATTTTAATACTTAAATTAGCCACACATGGCAGCCATATGGCTTCATTATTATCCTCAAACAGCACCGTGTAAAATTGGATGCGTCGCTAGGTGGTTAACCCAATTTTACAATCTCTGAGGCCCAGCAAATTTTACCGTCTGTAAAGTACACTCAAAATGTTAAAACTTGACCCTATTCAAATGTTATTAGATCGAAAAGAAAGATGATGTGTTTGTTGATTTTATTAAATTTGCAGATAGCCTAATCTTTACTTTCTAGAAATACCTGCGTAGGGGAGTTAGTGTAATGACAAATGACTTTATAATTTTTGGTGCGAGGCTAAAAAGACTATTAAAAACTTTCAATAAAATCTGTTTCTTCTGTTGAAAACAAACCATTAATATGCTATGTCCAGCAGTACAATTGTATCATGGCTCATGACTTCTGTCACTTGCCAGTTACATAGCTGACTTCAAGATATTTATTCTTTCATCCACATGGCAATGAATAATCCTCTATTTATCCAAATCCTGCTACCCCACCAGTGTGACTAATTCAGATAAACAAGGTTTCCTGTGTAACTCAAAAATGTTTGAAAAATCCACCTTGATTTAATTGAGAAGAAATTACATATATATAGACTAATATATGGCACAAGCTAGAAGTTCACCCCCAGTGGGAAATTTCACAGATCCAAGAGAATTACATTCAGCAGCAAATAAATTATAATAAATGAACTAAGAGTAGCTGAAAGTAACTCACAAATTAATACAAAAGCAGCAAATTCAACAACCAAGACCTTTAGGACTTCACTGAATAACTGCAATCCCACTCTAACAAACCAGCCAACAAGAGTTTTAATTTAACCTAATCCATTCTGAACAGACATCAAAGCCTCGCTTTTCCGATCGAACATATGCTCTAACCTGAAGTCAAGCACTGCAGGAGAGCACTCACTCGGCCTTCAGTGTACAGTGTCCTCTCATGCTGCTGGTGGCTGTCCATGGGGAAGGAGATGAAACTGCTTTTTTGAGCAATTTGTTCAATATATCTAGACACAGTTGATTGGTTTATGTCCCCAGTGGCAATCTGCAATATTCCCGAAGCATTAAAGTTAAGGGCACTTGTGACCTTAGCAGCACGAGGCTATTGGAGTTTATCTGCAGGTTACCATAGAGCATGCAGCACAACTCTATCAGAGAATGGTTACAGCAGAGAAGGAGGCTATTCAGCCCATCCCGGCACTCTGCAAAAGCACTTCAAAGGGTCCCACTCCCCCACCCTTTCCCCGTAGCCCTGCAATTTCTTTCCTTCAGGTACTTATCCAACTCCCTTTCGAAAGCCATGATTGAGGCTGCCTCCACCACTCTTTCAGGCAGTGAATTCCAGATCCGAACCACCCACTGCATAAAAATGTTTTTCCTCATGTCGCCTTTGGCTCTTTTGCCACTCACCTTAAATCTGAGTCCTCTGGCTCTCGACCCTTCCGCCAATGGGAACAGTTTCCCTCTATCTACTCTGTCTAGACCCATGATTTTGAATACCTCTATCTAATCTCCTCTCAACCTTCTCTGCTCCAAGGAGAACAACCCCAGCTTCTCTTGTCGATCCACTTAACTGAAGTTCCTCATCCCTGGAACCAGTCTCGTAAATTTTTTCTGCACCCTCTCTAAGGCACAGAATTGGAAACAATATTCCAGTTGAGGCCAAACCAGTGTTTTATAAAGGTTCGTCATAACTTCCTTGCTTTTGTACTCTATGCCTCTATTTATGAAGCCCAGGATCCCGTATGCTTTTTTAACCGCTTTCTCAACCTGCCCTGCCACCTTCAACAATTTTTGCACATATACCCCAGGTCTCTCTGTTCATGCACCCCCTTTAAGATTGTACCCTTTAGTTTATATTGCCTCTCCTCATTCTTCCTACCAAAATGTTTCACTTTGCACTTTCTGTGTTAAATCAGACTGATTCCTGGGATGGCAGGGCTGTCATATAAGGGGAGATTGGGTCAACTAGGCCTGTATTCACTAGAGTTTAGAAGAATGAGAGGGGATCTCATTGAAACGTATAAAAGTTTGACAGGGCTAGACAGACTGGATGCAGGGAGGATGTTTCCCCTGGCTGGGGGGGTTTAAGAACGAGGGGTCACAGTCTCAGGACACGGGGTAGGATATTTAGGACTGAAGTGAGGAGAAATTTCTTCACTCAGAGGGTGGTGAACCTGTGGAATTCTCTACCACAGAAGGCTGTGGAGGCCAAGTCACTGAATATATTTAAGAAGGAGATAGATTTCTAGACACAAAAGGCATCAAGGGATATGGGGAGAGAGCAGGAATATGGTATTGAGATAAAGGATCAGCCATGATCATATTGAATGGCGGAGCAGGCTCAAAGGGCCAAATGGCCTACTCCTGCTCCTATTTTTCTATGTTTCTATAAATTTCATCTGCCACGTGTCTGCCCATTCCACCAGCCTGTCTAAATCTTCTTGAAGTCTATCACTATCCTCTTCACTGTTCACTATACTTCCAAGTTTTCTGTCATCTGCAAATTATCATGTAATTCCTCGTTAAATGCAGACAGTGCGCCTCTGACAAATGGAGCTATGTGGGCACAGAGCATTTCTGCTGCAGTCTAGATTGTCTGGCTTTAAATAGATGCAGGACCTTAAAGAGGTAGCCTTCAACAGAAGAGTTTTTCATAGGATTTGCTGTATAGATGTCTGAAAAGTATGCTGCAAAGCAGAGTCCCCAGATTTACTAATGCAGATGTTGTTCGTGAAAGGAAGTCCTCCTTGGAACAACAGATGGACCCAATTAGGACAGCATCGGACAAGTGGAGGGAGGTGGGCTGGTGCTACAAGTGCCAACTCCACAACCCCATGCAGTGCATTGCAGGAAGAAGTTTAATATTCTTACTGGGTTAAGCAAGGTAAGAGCAGTCAGCCATACCTTCAAAGAATGCACCATACTAAGTATGCCTGCCACCTAACAATAACTTCCCATCACACTCTAGTTAAATTGCCTAAGCTGCTTACCATTAATGTCCAAGAGACAGCATGGTGCTCTTTATAGCCTCAAACTTCAAAGTGTTCCTTCACTCACAGCCTTACATCCAATCACCCAACAAAAAGGCTCATATGGAACTGCATAGTTTGCCCCGTGCCCCACATTAGGGCCTGTACATAGGCTATGATGTACATCGGGATATTTCTTTGACTGTGCACAGATTAGCAGTTTACTTCAAATTTGAGATTTCCAGGTTAAAATCAACTCCAACGTAAAAGGGTTCGATAGATATTTAACAGCTATCCATATATTGTGATTGTTATAGAAACATTCCCTTTATTAACAAAAACTTAGACTTGGAAAATAGTGAAAGGATCGGACAAAGTCAACATGGATTTACAAAAGGTAAATCGTGCTTGACTAATCTACTGGAATTTTTTGAGGATGTAACTGGTAAAATAGATAAGGGAGAACCAGTGGATGTGGTGTATTTGGACTTTCAGAAGGCTTTCGATAAGGTCCCGCATAAGAGATTAGCGTGTAAAGTTAAGGCACATGGGATTGGGGGCAAGGTATTGACTTGGATAGAGAACTGGTTGGCAGACAGAAAGCAAAGAGTTGGAATAAACGGGTCTTTTTCCGAGTGGCAGGCAGTGACTAGTGGGGTACCGCAGGGATCGGTCCTTTGACCCCAGCTATTCACAATATATATTAATGATCTGGACGAGGGAACTAGATGTAATATCTCCAAGTTTGCAGACGACACAAAGCTGGGTGGGCGTGTGTGCTGTGAGGAGGATGCCGACAAACTCCAGAATGATTTGGACAGGTTGGGTGATTGGGCAGAAGCATGGCAGATGCAATATAACGTGGATAAATGCGAGGTTATCCACTTTGGTGTCAAAAACAAGGCGGCAGATTATCTGAATGGCAATAGATTGGGAGAAGGGGAAGTGCAAAGAGACCTGGGCGTCCTTGTGCACCAGTCGCTGAAGGTAAGCATGCAGGTGCAGCAGGTAGTTAAGAAGGCAAATGGTATGTTGGCCTTCGTAGCGAGAGGGTTCGAGTACAGGAACAAGGATGTCTTGCTGCAGTTGTACGGGGCCTTGGTGAGACCACATCTTGAGTATTGTGTGCAGTTTTGGTCGCCTTATCTGAGGAAGGATGTTCTTGCCATGGAAGGGGTGCAGCGAAGATTCACCAGGCTGATAACTGGGATGGCAGGAATGACATATGAGGAGAGATTGGGTCAATTGGGCTTGTACTCGCTGGAGTTTAGAAGAATGAGAGGGGATCTCATTGAAACTTATAAAATTCTAACAGGACTAGACAGACTAGATGCAGGAAGGATGTTCCCAATGGTCGGGGAGTCCAGAACCAGGGGTCACAGTCTAAGGATAAGGGGTAAGCCATTAAGGACTGAGATGAGGAGGAATTTCTTCACCCTGAGAGTGGTGAACCTGTGGAATTCTATAACACAGAAGGCAGTAGAGGACAATTCATTAAATATATTCAAGAAGGAGTTGGATATATTTCTTAAAGGCTAAAGGGATCAAGGGATATGGGGAGAAAGCAGGGACAGGGTACTGAATTTGGATGATCAACCATGATCGCATTGAATGGCGGAGCAGGCTCGAGGGGCCGAATGGCCTACTCCTGCTCCTATCTTCTATGTTTCTATGTTTCCCCTTGCAAATGGCACTAAAATTATTTCCACTCAATATTTTGCTTTTACTTTTCTCTATACTTACATTTTTAAAAAATAGATTTCTTCAGACTTTCTTGAGCTGACTGCATACTTTTTTACCAATACTTTTCAATCTCTGCCCCAAGTCTTACTGTCATTTCACTTACTTACTTTCTTATTTCAGCACCAACAGTGATCTCACAACAACCTATGCGGATTCCTGTATTTAATGGGATTCCCAGCTCAAGCTATATTTATATGCTCAGGAATCAGCGAACCACAATGGCACACTAGATTTTGTACCATCATTGTTCCTACCTATTCTTTGTAATAATTTCTGCTTGAATTGCCTGTCGGTACCAGTCTTCTCTCTTGGCCAAGGCTGAAGATATGCTAATCTACCCTTCAAGCAGCTTAAAAAAGAGTGAGCATGGCTTGGATGGCTGGCACGCAATTTCCTTTCGTTCAGGGAAACACTTGACTCTACACCTTTCTATGGCTGCAAGTTAGTATTAGGAACTTCCCAAAAGAGCAATCATCGGCACAAATCAGCATCTTAACACTCCATGGCTCAATCCATACCAATGTACAGCCCATTTTACATATAGGACATTTAATGAGATGCTAAAGTGAGGTTGCATCTCCTATTTCACATTTAGGATTTTTGAAGTTTTACGATGTTTGATTGAACCGTCCTATTTAAAAACAGAATACTCCAACTTAAAAGGATTCTTCCAAGAGATTCAAAATAAGGTAAAGGACTCCAGATACGAATAATAAAACAGAACAAATTCTGGTTAGTGAACAACAAATTACTTTGGAATGCATCCTTGAAATTTTAATTATTGCAGTAAACACAACCTCCATGCAAGCTAACAAACATCAGCAGCTCAGTGAAATACATTTGGTACAATCAGCAATCTGGTTCATCTTTAAAAACAAAATAGATAATGCACTTAAAATACAGCTTTGAATCAAAATCAAAAGACATTAAAATGTACTCTTTTAGATGATAGCAAATAAAATGCAGCAGTAACCTCAGGACAGGTGACAAAATTCAAGTCACTGACAAAGGTACTGAAGTGGTCATGAAATAATGAGTCATACTTTACTTTATTCTGCAACACCGACTGGAAGGCAGCTGGAGTCCAGCCAAGTGTTACCATAAATTATATTATACATTGTATTTGATATTTTAATATTGGAGGCAAGGCAACAAATCAGGCTAAGTTTTATATTATATATAAACACAGAAAATGCTGGAAATACTCAGCAGGTCAGGCAGCATCTGTGGAGCGAGAAACAAAGTTAACGTTTCAGGTCGATGACCTTTCATCAGAACTGGAAAAAGTTAGGGTTGTAACAGGTTTTAAGCAGGTACAGGCAGGGAAAGGGGTAGGAGAATGAAAGAACAAAAGGGAAGGTCTGTGATAGGGTGGAGGGCAGGAGAGATTAAATGACAAAAGGGATGAAGGTGCAAGGCAAAAGGGGATGGGAATAGAACAAGTATAGCAGCTGTTGGTGATGATTCGGCTATTCCCAATTACACCTCCTCTAGGCCCATCTTTTGTTTCTTTACTTGTCCCATTACCATCCCAATTTGCCTTGCACCATCATCCCTTTTGTTAGTTAATCTCTCCTGCCCTCCACCCTATCACAGACCTTCCCTTTTGTTCTTTCATTCTCCTACCCCTTTCCCTGCCTGTACTTGTTAAAACCTGTTAAACCCGAACTTTTTCCAGTTCTGATGAAAGGCATATAAGGTAGCCAAATCTAGTGGGAGGATAGAAGATTGGGACGTCTTCAAAAGACAACAAAAATAACAAAGATTGATTAAGAAAGGGAAGATAAGATTATGAAAGTAAATTAGCAAAAAATATAAAAACAGATAGCAAAAGTTTCTATAGTTATATAAAAAGAAAAAGGGTGGTAAATGTTGGTCCCTTAGAGGGTGAGACCGGGAAATTAATGGTGGGAAATATGGAGATGGCAAAAACACTGAATGAATATTTTGTATCAGTCTTTACGGTAGAGGACACTAAGAATATCCCAACACTGGACAAACGGGGGACTCGGTGGGGGGGGGGGGGGGGGAAGCTAAATACGATTAAAATCACTAAGGAAGTGGTACTTGGTAAAATAATGGGACTCAAGGCGGATAAATCACCTGGACCTGATGACTTACATCCTAGGGTCTTGAGGGAAGTGGCGGTAGGGATTGTGGATGCATTGGTAATAATTTTCCAAAACTCCCTGGACTCGGCAAAGGTCCCGGCAGATTGGAAAACTGCGAATGTAACACCTTTATTTGAGAAGGGTAGTAGGCAGGAAACTATAGACCGGTTAGCCTAACATCTGTGGTTGGTAAAATGTTAGAGTCCATTATTAAGGAGACAGTAACGGGACATTTGGATAAACATAATTTAATAGGACAAAGTCAGCATGGTTTTATGAAGGGGAAGTCATGTTTGGCAAATTTGCTTGAGTTCTTTGAGGAAGTAACATACAGGGTGGATAAAGGGGAACCAGTGGACGTAGTGTATTTAGACTTCCAAAAGGCATTTGACAAGGTGCCACACAAAAGATTATTGCTCAAGATAAAAAATCATGGGATTGGGGGTAATATTCTGGCATGGGTGGAGGATTGGCTATCTAACAGAAAGCAGAGAGTTGGGATAAATGGTTCGTTCTCAGACTGGCAATCAGTAACTAGTGGTGTTCCGCAGGGGTCAGTGCTGGGTCCCCAACTCTTTACAATCTGTATTAACGATTTGGAGGAGGGGACCGAGTGTAACATATCAAAGTTTGCAGATGATACTAAGATGGGAGGGAAAGTAGTGCGTGAGGAGGACATAAAAAACCTGCAAGGGGACATAGACAGGCTAAGTAAGTGGGCAGAGATTTGGCAGATGGAATACAATACTGGAAAGTGGGAGGTTATGCACTTTGGCAGGAAAAATCATAGAGCAAGTTATTATCTTAATGGCAAGAAACTGGAAAGTACTGTAGTACAAAGGGATCTGGGGGTCCTGGTGCACAAAACTCAAAAAGTTAGTATGCAGGTGCAGCAAGTGATCAAGAAGGCCAATGGAATGTTGGCTTTCATTGCTAGGGGGATAGAATATAAAAATAGGGAGGTATTGTTGCAGTTGTACAAGGTATTGGTGAGACCGCACCTGGAATACTGCATACAGTTTTGGTGTCCATACTTAAGAAAAGACATACTTGCTCTCGAGTCAGTACAAAGAAGGTTCACTTGGTTAATCCCAGGGATGAGGGGATGGACATATGAGGAGAGGTTGAGTAGATTGGGACTCTACTCATTGGAGTTCAGAAGAATGAGAGGCGATCTTATTGAAACATATAAGATTGTGAAGGGGCTTGATCGGGTGGATGTGGTGAGGATGTTCCCAATGATGGGTGAAACTAGAACTAGGGGGCATAATCTTAGAATAAGGGGCTGCTCTATCAAAACTGAGATGAGGAGAAACTTCTTCACTCAGAGGGTAGTAGGTCTGTGGAATTTGCTGCCCCAGAAAGCAGTGGAAGCTACATCATTAAATAAATTTAAAACAGAAATAGACAGTTTCTTCGAAGTAAAGGGAATTAGGGGTTACGGGGAGCGGGCAGGAAATTGGACATGAGTCTAGGTTCGGATCGGTCATGGCCCTGTGGGTAACGGAGCGGGCCCAGGGGCCGTGTAGCCTGGTTCTGCTCCTACTTCTTGTGTTCTAATTATGTGTTAGATTTCAGGAGATGGTTCTATTCCTGTTCCTGGCTGGGGTGGAGATCACCTTTTACAGAAGGTAAGTACTCTAGAAAATAGAGGTAAAAAGTAATCACAGTGTGACATCACCAGGGAGCAGGTAAGTGATTGGTTGGTGAGTATTTCTCTTTTTTAAACTTTAACTTTGTGGTTTATAGTTGCTAAGGTCTTTCTGGTGTAGCGGGGACTGTTGGTAATCTATACAAGCGCCTTAAAGTTTATCTTTAATTGGTGATAGTGAATTAATTTAAATTAATCAAAGGGTAAGTCATGTCAGGACAGCCCAGCCCCATGTTATGCTCCTCTTGTTCTATGTGGGAATTCAGGGACGCTGCCTGTGTCCCTGACGACCATGTGTGCCAGAAATGCATCCAGCTGCAGCTACTAGCAGACCGCATTGCGGCGCTGGAGCTGCGGATGGATGGGCTTTGGAGCATTCACGATGCTGAGAGGGTCGTGGATAACACGTTTAGTGAGTTGGTCACACCGCAGGTAAGGGCTGCACAGGCAGAAGGGAAATGGGTGACCATCAGGCAGAGCAGTAGAGGCAGGCAGGTAGTGCAGGGGACCCCTGTGGCCATCCCCCTCTCAAACAAGTATACCGATTTGGATACTGTTGAGGGGGATGACTTAACAGAGGAAGGCAGCAGCAGCCAACTTCCTGGCACCAGGGGTGCTTCTGCTGCTCAGAAAGGGAGGAAAAAGAGTGAGAGAGCAATAGTGGTAGGGGATTCTATCGTAAGGGGAACAGATAGGCGTTTCTGTGGCCATAGACGTGACTCCTGGATGGTTTGTTGCCTCCCTGGTGCCAGGGTCAAGGATGTCACTGAACGGCTGCAGGGCATTCTGAGGGGGGAGGGTGAACAGTCAGAGGTCGTGGTTCACATTGGGACCAATGATATGGGTAGGAAGAGGGATGAGGTCCTGCAGCAAGAATTTAGGGAGCTTGGTAGCAGATTAAAGAGCAGGACCTCAAAGGTTGTAATCTCTGGATTACTCCCGGTGCCACGTGCTAGTGAGTATAGGAATAGGAGGATAGAGCAGATGAATGCGTGGCTAAAGAGTTGGTGCAGGAGGGAGGGCTTTAGTTTCCTGGATCACTGGGCCTGCTTCTGGGGAAGGTGGGACTTGTACAAGTCGGACGGGTTGCACCTGAACCAGAACGGGACAAATATCCTTGCGGGGAGGTTTGCTAGCACTGTTCGGGGTGGGGGGGGGGGGGGGGGGGTTAAACTAAAATGGCAGGGGGTTGGGAACCTGAGCAAGGAGACAGAGGAAAGGAAAACAGGGATAAAAGCAAAAGATAGGAAGGAGAAAAACAAAAGTGGCAGTCAGAGAAATCAACGGTTTAAATCAAACGCGGCCACAGTAAATAATAATTCTATTAGGTCTAAGAGCGTTAAAAAAACAAGCCTGAAGGCTTTGTGTCTTAATGCGAGGAGCATTTGTAATAAGGTGGACGAATTGGCTGCGCAAATAGAGGTAAATGAATATGATTTGGTTGGGATTACGGAAACGTGGCTCAAGGATGGCCAAGACTGGGAACTCAACATCCAGCGGTATTCGATATTCAGGAAAGATAGGCAAAAAGGAAAGGGAGGTGGGGTAGCATTACTGGTTAAAGAAGGGATTAATACAATTGTAATGAAGGATATTAGCTCTGATGAGGTGGAATCTGTATGGGTAGAATTGAGAAATACTAAGGGGAAAAAACATTAGTGGGAGTGGTATATAGACCTCCCAACAGTAAGGCGGAGGTTGGGGATGGCATTAAAAGGGAAATTAAAGAAGCGTGCAATAAGGGCACAGCAGTCATCATGGGTGACTTTAATCTACATATAGATTGGGCCAACCAAATTAGTAACAATGCTGTGGAGGAGGAATTCCTGGAGCATTTACGGGATGGTTTCCTGGACCAATATGTCGAGGAACCAACCAGAGATCAGGCCATCTTAGACTGGGTATTATGTAACAAGAAAGGATTAATTAGCAATCTTGTTGTACGAGGCCCCTTGGGTCGGAGCGATCATAATATGATTGAATTCTTCATTAAGATGGAGAATGAAGTAGTTGACTCAGAGACTAGGGTCCTCAATTTAAATAAAGGAAACTACGATGGTCTGAGGAGCAAGTTGGGTTGCATTGATTGGGGAATGGCACTCAACGGGTTGACGGTGGATAGGCAATGGCAAACATTCAAAGACCGAATGGATGAGCTGCAGAATTTGTTCATCCCAGTTTGGCATAAAAATAAAACAAGAGGTGACTCAACCGTGGCTAACAAGGGAAATTAGGGATAGCATAAGATCCAAGGAGAGGACATATAAATTGGCCAGAAAAAGCAATAATCCTGACGATTGGGAGCAGTTTAGGATTCAACAAAGGAGGACAAAGGGATTAATTAAGAAAGGGAAAATAGAATATGAGAGTAAGCTTGCAGGGAACATAAAAACTGACTGTAAAAGCTTTTATAGATATGTGAAGAGAAAAAAGATTGGTGAAGTCAAGCGTAGGTCCCTTGCAGTCAGAATCAGGGGAATTTATAATGGGAAACAAAGAAATGGCAGACCAACTAAATTCATACTTTGGTTCTGTCTTCACAAAGGAGGACACAAATAACCTCCTAGAGATGCCGGGGAACATAGGGTCTGATGAAAGGGTGGAACTGAAAGAAATCAGTATTTGTAGGGAAATGGTGTTCGGGAAATTGATGGGACTGAAGGCCGATAAATCCCCAGGGCCTGATAATCTACATCCCAGGGTACTTAAGGAAGTGGCCCTAGAAATAGTAGATGCACTGCTGGTCATCTTCCAGAACTCGATAGACTCTGGAACAGTACCCATGGATTGGAGGGCAGCTAATGTTACCCCACTATTCAAAAAAGGTGGTAGAGCAAAAGTGGGGAATTATAGACCGGTAAGCTTGACATCGGTAGTAGGGAAAATGCTAGAGTCGATTATAAAAGATGTAATAGCAGAGCACTTGGAAAGCAGTGACAGGATCAGACAAAGTCAACATGGATTTACAAAAGGTAAATCATGCTTGACTAATCTACTGGAATTTTTTGAGGATGTAACTGGTAAAATAGATAAGGGAGAACCAGTGGATGTGGTGTATTTGGACTTTCAGAAGGCTTTCGATAAGGTCCCGCATAAGAGGTTAGCGTGCAAAATTAAGGCACATGGGATTGGGGGCAAGGTATTGACTTGGATAGAGAACTGGTTGGCAGACAGAAAGCAAAGAGTTGGAATAAACGGGTCGTTTTCCGAGTGGCAGGCAGTGACTAGTGGGGTACCGCAAGGATCGGTCCTAGGACCCCAGCTATTCACAATATATATTAATGATCTGGACGAGGGAATTGGATGTAATATCTCCAAATTTGCAGATGACACAAAGCTGGGTGGGAGGGAGGGCAAGCTGTGAGGAGGATGTTGTGAAACTCCAGTACGATTTGGACAGGTTGGGTGATTTGCCATGTTTCTGCCCAATGCACTATAATGTGGATAAATGTGAGGTTATCCACTTTGCTGGCAAAAACAGGAAGGCAGATTATTTGAATGGCAATAGATTGGGAGAAGGGGAAGTGCAGAGAGATCTGGGTGTTCTTGTGCACCAGTCGCTGAAGGTAAGCATGCAGGTGCAGCAGGCGGTTAAGGCGGCAAATGGTATGTTGGCCTTCGTAGCAAGAGGGTTCGAGTACAGGAACAAGGATGTCTTGCTACAGTTGTACAGGGCCTTGGTGAGACCGCAACTCGAGTATTGTGTGCAGTTTTGGTCGCCTTACCTGAGGAAGGACGTTCTTGCCATGAAAGGAGTGCAGCGAAGATTCACCAGGCTGATACCTGGGATGGCAGGAATGACGTATGAGGAGAGATTGTGTCGAGTGGGCTTATACTCACTGGAGTTTAGAAGATTGAGAGGGGATCTCATCGAAACCTATAAAATTCTGTCAGGCCTGGACAGACTAGATGCAGGAAGGATGTTTCTGATGGCTGGGGAGTCCAGAACCAGGGGTCATAGTCTAAGGATAAGGGGTAAGCCATTTAGGACTGAAATGAGGAGGAATTTCTTCACCCAAAGAGTGGTGAACCTGTGGAATTCTCTGCCACAGAGGGCGGTGGAGGCCAGTTCATTAAATATATTCAAGAAAGAGTTGGATATATTTCTTAAGGCTAAAGGGGTGAAGGGATATGGGGAGAAGGCAGGGACAGGGTACTGAATTTGGATGATCAGCCATGATCTCATTGAATGGCGGAGCAGGCTCGAAGGGCCGAATGGCCTACTCCTGCTTCTCTCTTCTATGTTTCTATGTCTATAGGGACAGTGATCTCCTGGACGAGTTTCGATCGCCTAGATGGGTCGGAGAGGAATTTCCCAGATTTTTTTCTCCCAAATTGGCCATTGGGTTTTTATCTGGTTTTGTGTCTCTCCCAGGAGATCACATGGGTTCGGGAGGGATGTAGAGTGATAGTAGATTTGAGGTTAGGATCAGATCAGCCATGATCTTATTGAATGGTGGAGCAGACTCGAGGGGCCGATTGGCCTACTCCTGCTCCTATTTCTTATGTTATGTTCACCCTATCACAGACCTAGCCTTTTGTTCTTTACTCCATTTCTCTGCACAACACCCCCCCACCCCCCACGTTCCCTGCTGTACTTGCTTAAAACCGGTTACAACTCTAGCCTTTTCCAATTCTGATGAAAGGTCATCGACCTGAAACGTTAACTTTGTTTCTCTCTCCACATATGCTGCCTCACCTGCAGAGTATTTCCAGCATTTTTTTCAGATTTCCAGCATCCGCAGTATTTTGTGTTTGTCACTTTTATATTAGCTTAGCATCAACAGTTCAATACATCTCCTTCAGTCCAATAAAGCCTGATATTTGAGGATCAGAGTATTAAGACAATTTATAGCTTGTTACATTACACTAGAATATACAAAATTGTACGCTATTCTCATCATGATTCAAAATTGTGTTTTCTCTCAATTAAAAATCGGTCAGATTACCAAGAAAAAGAAAAGACAATACATGGAATGAATGCATCAGCGTACAAATAGGTAAGCATAAAGTGCAAAGAATGTAACAGATCATCAATGCCACCACCCATAAGTACGTGCCAAAAATGAGTTCCCAGTTAGTATTGAGCATTGTGTGATCTGCTATGCTGACTATAACCCGATACATACACTGAAGACCAACCCCTTAAGGAGAAGGAAAGGCTACAGGCTTGCTTTGCCAGTTTTTTCCCCTTATTTCACACGTCAAAATAAAAGCCTCATACGTGATGGGATGTTTTTGTTCCATTTATTGAGACTCAAATACCCAACAGTCCTAAATCAATCTAATGAAATCGGTTGCAGGGATGGCTCACATGAGTCCTTGAGCAGTTCCATGATATTTGTGTGAGCCAGCACTTTGGACCAGAAAAGAAGTATCACTACTGGCTGGGTACTGCTGAACAGTTACATCCAGAATCTCATCACTAAGATAATTGCAGTTTAACAAGGTGCGAACAGCTGAAACTGAAACTGCTTGAAGATCTGATTTTGCCTGAAGTCAGCACAGCCTTTTAGATTGATAAAAACAATACAGGGGATTAATAAGGTGTGAACAGCTTAGTGAAACTGCTTGAAGATGAGACTTTGGTTGAAATCAGCAGAGCCTTTTAAACTGGTAAGTACAGGGTAAGGATTTACTGAACTGCCCAAAATAGTCGTTGTGCTTTACCCAGAGTGGTGAGAATGTGGAACTCGTTACCGCAGGGAGCGGTTGAAGCAAATAGTATAGGTGCATTTAAGGGGAGGCTAGACAAGCATGAGGGAAAAGGGAATAGAGGGTTATGCTGATAGATTTAGTTGAGGAAAGACGGGAGGAGACTCATGTGGAGCATAAACGCCGGATGGACTGGTTGGGCCGAATGGCCTGTTTCTGTGCCGTATATCCTATGTAATGGAATGTGCTTAATAAAAGTTTGAGCAGCCACTTTGTAATTGACTCCTATGGTAATGGCAAATGGTAAATGCCATTTGCCCGATATAAGCGGCTGTCTGTGCTATGTTTGGACATACCAAGATTGATAGAAATTGTATATTGAATTTCAGGCAAGAATAGCATCAATAAATACTGTGTTCTATTAGGAACTGCTCAGAGAAACAACATCGGTGATCAGCAGCACTTGTGCTTGCAGCTTCTTTGTTGACAGAAAAAACAAAGATTGCTTGCAAATGGCTTTTCTTTTAGTCACTCACCTGTTTATTGCTCTTGAAAATTCAGTTAAACTTAAAAAGCTGCATAGATATTGCATTTTGAACATTTTATGAATTAATTATTCTTTGCCTATAGAAATATTTTATTAAACACCATGGGGCAATTTTCAACTGCTGTCCATCTCTTTCTCACCAGAAAAATAGGCAGTTAGCAGTTGAAAGTTGGGGGAGGGGACCTCAGCTGACCGCTGCACACAATTTTCAGGCGGGCTTGTAAATTCCCATCTGAACCAGGCTGCTCACATATGCAAATGTGGGTCCCACGCCAGGTGTAGAACCCCATTTGTAATTTAAGAGTACAGATGGAGAAAGCAAGGTCATTAAAAACTGCTCCAGAAAAGACCCAAAATTGTTTAGAACCGTTGGCTTCCACCCAACACCCCCCCGCCCAGTCCTGTGTAGCGAGCTACCCAGTTTATGCTGATGAGACTCGAGCCTGAAAATGGTTCTGGCATCCCAACACTGGCTCTGGGCAGGCAGCATGACTCCACCGACTTCACACCTGTTTTGGGTGGAAGTTGAAACTACTCACACCCCCCACCCCCACTCAGCCAACTCAGCAATCGTGCATTAAAGGATACATTTTCAGCTTTCACACACCTGGAGCACATACAGGGAAATTACATATCCCAGGCCATGACTTTTCTATAAACATGAATCCGAGAAGTACTCCACATGCTCCAAGATGCTGAGAGCAATCCTCCAAATCCCAGGATCACTCTTCCAGTGATCCCAGATCTTGGGACCTGCTCCAGTGTTGCCATATAGCCTTCCTATCCAATAGTCCCAGACAACATCTCAGTGCTCGTATACCCTGACACTCTTCCTCACCCCTCAAAATGCTGCTGGATCTTTAGACCCCATCCTATTACTGCCAGACCCTGAGCCCCCTTCCTGGTGCTCCCAGATCCTAGGGCCACCTCTCAGGTAATGTCCCTGGTATAACATCCCAGTAGTTATAAACCTCCAACTCATAATGAACAACATTATGGGAGATCAGCTAGCTGTATGATGCTTTCAAAAAAACATAATATGTTATACTTCATTATGGCATCTAAACTCAACCACAGAGGGTCTGTAATGTAACACCGCATTGTTTCTTTAAAAGCTGTAGCTCCATATAAATCGAGAGTTTTGATGCTAAGCAATACTGTTCAAACATAACGCAACATGATTTGTGAATAATAAATTCAATTGCCAACCTGGGACTGTGTGCAATTTATTTCTGGCAATCTTTCCACACTTCTGTAAAATGACTGATAACACAATCATATCTGCAGCACTTCCCTCTACTAATGGACTAATATTTCTGGCCCTCCCATTTTCAAGCCATACTAATTCTGAAGGTGCATGGCTTTCTAATTTAGTATTAGACATACCACGGTGAACACATTAGAGCTACATGCCAACATTAATATATTAATTCCAAATGCATCTTACTCACCTCCATTTACTGCACTTTAATGCTTAAATGCCACTCTAAAATGGTTCATCTGTATTGCAATTTCATTTGCCAGACAGAACATTTTGCGCATGCTAATACAATTTGAAATGACAGTGCTGTTTGAAAGTTCCACAAAAACACAGCGTATTGCTTAATCTGTCTACCTAATAGTTAAATAGTAAAAGGTCTCAATTTCCAGTTGAGTAAAAGATATTAAAATCTTATTAAAATATTTAAGCAAAAAATGTAAGGGGAAAAGTGAATTTTCATTGCAAAGTAAATGATCTGATAATTGAGGAATTCTTCTATGTACGTCACCAGCAGCCATATTTATTTTGGCACAGAGGAAAGTTACGCTCAACATCCCAGAGCGGATTTCTCAAACAATTGAGGAGAGGTTCGATTTAGCTGTAGACCCCTGTGGCAACAGAGCCTGCCTGTTCTCATAGTGACCATTCCTCATTATGACCTTGCACAAAGGCAAGGTACTGAAGGGTGGTGTAACATATATACCTTTAAGGAGGGAACTATTTTTTACAGCTCATGTATACTGCAGTACCGGCAGTGACCACACCTGTATATAGCACTGAGTAGTAATCTGTACAGTTCAGTTGCAGTTTGAGCCACGTTGAGTAAACACCTGTTGTACCATTCTCCGCAGTCTGTGTTTTATTACACACGGACGTAACATTGGAGATGAGGCAGGTTCGAACCTACCTGCAACTCTGCATCACCTCCCGGGGATTCGTTCCTGAAGATCAGTGGATTGGAGGTCAAGGCCAGAGACTCGGGCGTCGACCACGGTCAACCGCCCAATCATCCAGCAGAGACTCGAGAATTGCGGGGGAGGCTGTCGAGATCCAGGCTTGGCTTTTCAGTCGAGGTGGTCCAGCGAAACAGGCTGGCAACAGGTAGTGCGCAGACCCTTCCCGGACAACGGCGGGCTAGAGCCCAACTGAGCGGCACAGCAAAGGGCCGAGACGCGTCGACGGGGGAGAGAGCGAGAGAGAGAGCGAGAGAGAGAGCGCGAGAGAGGGCAGAGCGTACAGGGCGCAGCTGGTGTTCAGGGGCCGAGCAGCGTTGGAGAGAGAGACGCGCAGAAACCCGCGAGGCGCCGCCATTGCCACGAGGACCGGCGAGAGCGGCGTTGGCAGCAGCGCAGGAGAAGCACGCGAATCCTACAGGGCGCCGCCATTGCCACGAGAACCGGCAGCAGCGGGGGAGGAAGGAAAGCACGGGAGACGCCATTTTAAACCACACCCAAAATGCCGAAGAGTGGCAGTATCACTGCATTTGACAATGAAGTCGAAGATTGGACTACATATGTCGAACGAATAGGTGTACTGCAAGGCAAATGAGGTGTCAGATGACAAGAAAGCGTCGGTATTGCTAAATTTAATGGGTGCAAAAACGTATGGTTTATTACGAAATCCAGTAACCCCAACGAAGCCAATGGAAAAGAGTTTTGAAGACATAGTAACGATACTAAAGGAACATTTAAACCGCACACCGCTGCTGATAGCAGAAAGATTCAAGTTTCACAAACGGAACCAGCATAAGGATGAAAGCAATGCTGATTATTTAACAGAACTGCGCAAACTATCGAAACACTGCCAGTTTGGAGCAGGACTGGCAGATACCTTAAGGGGCAAGTTTGTGTGTGGGCTTCAAAGTGAAGGAACCCAGAAACGGCTTTTATCTGAAAAGGACCTTACGCTGGAAAAGGCTTTCAGCATTGCGGTATCATATGAAGCAGCAGCACGAGGCACTGCAGAGATACAACAGAGACCGCAAGAATATGGCACAAACGAAATGTCATACGGAACAGAGAAGTGCTATCGCTGCGGCAGAACACACGACCAGAATGATTGCTGGTTCAAAGACAAAGTGTGCAGACAGTGTGGAAAAGTAGGACACATAGCACGAGTCTGCAGGTCGGGAAAGAAAACCAGCAATAAGAAACCGACCAAAGGAAAGTACAAGAAGGTACATAAGATGATGGAGAATAGTTCAGACGAACAAAAGAGTGATAACGACTCCGAAAGCAGAGAACCGAGTTGTCTGAAACTACATAATGTGATCACAACGGAGGATCACCGAACCATTTGGGTCACTCTCAAGATAGCAGGAGTCCAGGTAAAGATGGAATTGGACACAGGATCAGCCCTAACAGTCATAAACCGACGGGACTACGAGCGGCTATTCTCACACATACCCTTGAGACACACAAAAATTATTTTGAAGACGTACACGGGGCAAAAAGTCTACCCCAAAGGAAAAATAAGGGTGACCGTTATATATAACGGTAAGGAAACACCAAAACTAGACCTGTATGTATTGCAAGATGGAGGACCACCATTACTGGGACGTGAATGGATCTGGAAAATACAACTGGATTGGCATTCCATACAGGCACTGACTGTGGCTGACAAAAAGGATGACGACGTCACAGCTGGGCGACTGTCAAAGATCCTAACTGACGCGAAAGAAGTGTTCCAGCAAGGACTCGGAACACTAAAAGGCATGACAGCGATGATTAAAATTGAAGAAAAAGCAAGCCCAAAATTTTTTACGGCCATCCGCCTAGCCGTCGAAGCAGAGCTGGAGAGTCTGGAACGTTCAGGTGAACTGTCCAAGGTAAACTGGAGTGAGTGGGCTACACCCATCATCCCCGTGATGAAAAAGTCGTTGAGCAGCACGCCTGGGGAACCAAGGAAGGTTCGCATCTGTGGGGACTTTAAGGCAACAGTGAACCCGGTCCTTCACACCGTACAATATCCACTTCCGCGGATTGAAGATATTTTCGCCTCGCTATCTGGAGGGAAACGTTTCACTAAGATTGATCTGGCCCAGGCGTATCTGCAAATGGAGGTAGAAGAAGCATCAAAAAAATACCTCACAATCAACACCCATAAAGGCCTCTACCAATACAACCGGCTGGTATTCGGGGTAGCATCAGCTCTGGCTATTTGGCAGAGGGCAATGGAACAAGTCCTGCAAGGGATCCCAGGGACCCAGTGTTATTTGGACGACATCCTGGTCACGGGCGAAAATGACAGTGCTCACCATGCCAACCTGGAGCAGGTGCTCACTAGATTGCAGGAATATGGGCTCTGAGCTAACCGCCCCAAATGCGAGTTTTTTAGAAAACAGATCTCGTATTGTGGCCACGTTATCGATAAAGAGGGGTTACATAAGTCCCCAGAAAAGATTGAGGCAGTAGTCAAGGCTCCAGCACCGGAAAACGTGTCACAACTGAGGTCGTTCCTCGGGCTGGTAAACTACTACCATAAGTTCTTGCCAAATTTGTCTACAATACTACACCCACTGAACACCCTACTGCAAACTGGGGTGCCATGGAAGTGGAGTGACGAATGTAGACGAGCTTTCCAGAAGAGCAAAACACTAATCACATCGAAAGAGGTATTGGCCCATTACAACCCGGCATTACCAATTCGGTTGGCATGTGATGCGTCACCCTACGGCATTGGAGCGGTGCTGTCGCACAAATTCTCGGACAGCTCAGAGACGCCAATAGCCTTTGCGTCACGATCGCTAACCTCAGCCGAGCGTAACTACGCCCAGATTGACAGGGAGGCCCTCAGCCTAGTGTGGGGAGTGAAAAAGTTCAATCACTATCTGCACAGGCAGAAATTCACATTGCTGACTGATCACCAGCCTCGTCTCCATTTTTAATCCGAAGAAGGGCGCTCCGGTGATGACTGCGCAACGACTACAAAGATGGTCACTTTTTCTAGGGGCGCACCACTATGAGATTGAATACAAGGGCACGAAACAGCATGGAAATGCTGATGGGCTATCACGCCTGCCACTGCCTACTGCGGAGGAAGCACCAGCAGTGGATCCTGTCAAAATATTCCATTCGACTATAGTTGAATACCTACCGATAACTAACGCTTGTATCGAAAAGGAAACCCGAAATGACCAGACACTGTCTCGGGTATATGATTTGATGGTGAAGGGATGGCCAGCACATGGCGACTCACTGTTGCCAGCATTCTCGACAAGGAGAGAACAGCTGTCAGTGTGCCGGGGGACCTTGATGTGTGGATCCCAAGTGGTAATTCCACCCAAGTTAAGGGATAGAGTGCTCAATGAGCTTCATGAGGGTCATCTGGGAGGGGTAAAAATGAAAAGCCTAGCCAGGGCTTGTGTGGCGGCCCGGAATTGATAAACAAATCGAGGACCTGACCAAGAGCTGCTCAGGAAGCCTCCCCAAAGACTGAATATATAAATAGACTATTTTCAGCTAATGTTGCATGTTAAAAGTGTTAATTGCAATTAGTTGATATTTAATTGTTAAATGAGTGTTATGGTACTGTTAATCTAAAAGGGGAGGAATTGTAATGTATATACCTTTATAAGGAGGGAACTATTTTTTACAGCTCATGTATACTGCAGTACCGGCAGTGACCACACCTGTATATAACACTGAGTAGTAATCTGTACAGTTCAGTTGCAGTTTGAGCCACGTTGTGTAAACACCTGTTGTACCATTCTCCGCAGTCTGTGTGTTATTATACACGGACTTAACAGGTGGCGTGAAACTGAACCGTAGGAAGGAGTGAAGGAGAGAAAATAATGTGGGGAAAACATTATTACTACTACTGTTGATGAATCAGGCATAAATGCTGTTGTAATCTGCTACAGAGACTAATTAGATTCTAGGTTTGATCCCCACTTTATATATTCACTCCTGCTGAAGAAATGCCCATATCTAGACAGTTGGTCAGGATGTCAGGCTCAGCTGTGATGGCTCATTGGCCAGGCTTGAACAATATGGGTAACAAAGGCTCATGGAACTGTAGCAACTTGTTCCTTTCCTGAAGGGAGTGGTTCAAGTAGAGCAACAAACCAAAGCCGATTTATTACCTCAGAACTTCCCAATGTCAGTCCTAAATTTGTCTTTTACGAGGTTACCTGTGCTATCTTGCTCATGGTTTAACTTGAGTGTTCTGGTTTACCTTTTTATACTGTTTATACAATCTTAGGTGTCAGCTTGGCTCAGTGACAGCATTCTTACTTCTGAGACAGAAGGGCCTGGGTTCAAGACCCACTTTTGGACATTTCAGTACAGTAATGCTGTATTTTTGGAGGTGTCATCTTTCAGTTGAGACATTAAATTGTGATTACACCTGCCTGTTCATAAAATACAAGTGATCCCATGCCACTATTTGAAGAAAAGCAGGGTGTTCTCAGTGTCCTTGTCAGCATTGATCACTCAATCAAAATAACCTAACTGGTCATTTATATCATTTGCTGCATGTAGGAGCATGCTGTGCACAAACTGGCTACATTTGCCTACAAATCAACAGTGACTACAATACAAAAATAATGAATTGCCTGTGAAGCATTTCAGGATGTGTGCAGTTATGAAAAAATACTATATCAACACAGGTTTCTTACATATACCTCTGATTTTCCCTTCTTGGTCACCACCTTCTTTCAAGGCTGAAAAACCCCAAGATTATCCTCATCTTTTCTCATAACTCAGACCTCGAATACACAGAATCAACCTCTTCTGCACAGCCTCCTGGGATAAAATATTTGCCTATCTCTTGGTGACCTGATCACAGCACAGTAGTTTTACATCGGAGTTATTTCCCCACTGATTTTTAGTATTGCTCTGTGATGGTAGATGTTTGTTAATGCTGCTCTGTGATGAGACATCCTAACCCTGCTAATTTTTACTCTCCCTTCATTAGGCACTTCAGATACACTTGTTGCTGTTGGCTGACTTGGGAAAGATTAGCAATTTATAATTTGGTGGGGGGGGGGGGTGGGAGGACAGCAGCACATGTACACCAGTGACAATTCAAACTTGGGTCTCGGTTTAGAAAAACTCATGTATTGATCAATTTTTCATGAGGGTGGAGGAGAAGTTAGAATATTAGTATCTAAAAAGTGCTCAAGCAAAAACAGCTATGAGCTTGGATTAATTATTTCAGAAACTAAGACAAACATCCTAATATATCAGTAGAATGGAATTACAGATGGGCTGCTTAAGTGACAAGACCCACCAGGTTGTACCCTTCAATAAAGCAACATTCATTTTGGATTATATAACTATAGGAATGTCATATTGGGAATGCCCTATGGCAAGGAAGTTCTTCTTTTGAATGCAACACCATGGGGGAAATTAAATGTCACTTTTTAAAATGCTCTCTCAATACAAGTCTCTAACTGTCTGTTAAAATTTCAAATATTCTAGATATTCTCCCAGGCGTAGCATCACCAATCACTTCTGCAAACAAATCTAGAGTCCACTACAATCTGAAGAGCACCTTTATTGCCCAATATTAAGTTAAACAATTACATTACCCTGGGGTTGTAACAAGAACCACCCCAATACCACAAATGCTACCATGTGCATTTTCCTAAATTTCAGAAGGTGGGCTGATGAGCACTCTGGTGAGATGCAGTACAATTGTAAATCAACACGAATGAGCCGAACGCTGCCTTCGAGTGAAATACACTTATTGCTCCATATACCATGGAAAATAACAAAGTAGGTCAACTCTATCCGTGTTAATGGGTTAAATTCAGTTTGCAGGCTAGGGAACCCGAAACTAGCTGGTACTCATATATCAGCCTCCCTCTAGCTGATTAGAAAGTTAACTTGCTCTGTCCATCTCATGGTTCCAGACTCAAACATGCTGCAGACTGCCTCTTCTGAAGAAAGAGAGGAAAACAGAAGTTTAACCTCTGATCATTCCCTCAGCTCTCTATTTTGAGGATTGGTTTGCCGAGTTGGAATCAAGCTTCCATCTTGAGTAAGCAGCCTCCCCTCTTGGTGTTGGAGCCATAGCAATTACATTGCCTGTTTAGCCAAGCTTACAGCTTTGTGCAAAGAATGGAAGCCATTCTTGCATTACAAGTGCGTATGTTTCTGGAATGCGCTAATGATCTCTCCTATTATCAAAACTGATATGGATAATTTTAATGTTTAACCCATTTTCCCCAGGAGGGTCGAAGAAAAGTCCTTGTTTCAGATGCTCCAGGTTTTTAGCATCAAATCAGGAAAGTACACAGGAACTTTGGGGAATTAACCCTTTGTAATCTGGAACCTATTTCATATGCACAGTATAAATTAAACCAAAAATCTTTTCTATGTCAAATAGACAGAAATCTCAATGTTTCATTGGCCTATATTATATGGTTATTCTACTCTATAAATTTTTGGTGTTAATGTGTGGTTTATGGGTGTATTAGTATAGAGAAATGTCAATATATCTAAGTGCAGTAAGCATAAATCTTAGTTGAAACTAAAAGGAGCCATTCTGTGACATCTGGCAGTTCCTATTGGTATTGACACAGTGCAGTGTCAACATGGCTCGTTGGGAGCACTCCTGTTTCTGAGCCAAAAGATTTGGTTTCACTCCTGCTCAGGGGCTTCAACAGATAATCTTGGCTGACTGTCCAGTGCTATATTGTTAGAGAAGTGCTGTCCCTTTGGTGAAATGTTAAACCAAGGTCCCACCTGCTTATTTGGATGGATGGTAAATATCACTATTTAAAGAGGAACAGATCTAAAAAAGGGAGATCTCCTCTGAAGTGGCCAGGAGTTTACTTTTATTTACAGCCTCTAGCTGTACAATAGAGACACCCGTAGAACAAAAACACATGACTGGCGCTCCAGGTCTGCTTCACTGAAACCAACAGACTTAACCAATGGCAGTTCTGTGAACTCACATATTTGTGGATTGATGATACAACAAACTTTGGGTTGTTCCCATTACGGAATGTGGCAGTCAGTAAAGGTTCTACTGTCTGCCATTTGGTAAATGCCTGTAATGTAAATGTGCCTTATATTCTCCTGTACTAATCAATGCCATGAGATGTGAATATTGATGGGATTGCAGTGGTTTAAGCACCACATAATACAACTGTGGAAAACGGGTGGTCCATTTCTCTCATCAAATTTCCATTCTGCTGTTGTGAATAATTTTTTTAAAATATTCTACATGGTTTTCTTTAAAAATACTCAAGTCAAGGATTATTTTTAAAAAAGCAAGCAGGATAATATTTATGATCATAATATGGAATAACATCTTGCTTTCAACCTCTTCTCTCTCTCCCCGCCCCCCGCCACACCACCCTCCTCAAAGTGGGGAAGACCATGCTGGCTAAAGTGAAATTCTGTTCAGAAATTCAAACATTGGATTTATTTCAACTATGTTTGCTCATCTCTAGCTAGCTAAAATCCTGCTACTCTGCCTGTTTAAAACCATATTTATTAGAAACTTGAGCCATTACTACATTACGCTCTAAACAATCTTCCAATATTGTAGAGTCTACAGCACAGAAGCAAACCATTCAGTCCAACTGGTCCATTTATGTTCCACATGAGCCTCCTCCCACCCTTCAACAAGCCCCATCAGCATAACCTCCTTTCCCTCTCTCCCTGATGTGCTCATCTAGCTTCCCGTTAAATGCATCTATGTTATTTGCCTCAACTACTCCTTACGATAGCGTATTCCACATTCATACCACTCTTTGGGTAAAGATGTTTCTCTTGAATTTCCTATTGGATTTATTAATGACGATCTTATATTTATGACCTCTTGTTTTGGATTCATCTGCACAAGTGCAAATATTTTCTCTACGTCTACCCTATCAAATCCTTTCATAATGTTAAAGACCTCGATTAGGTCACCCCTCAGTCTTCTCTTTTCTAGAGAAAAGAACCCCAGCCTGTTCAGCCTTTCCTGATAAGCATATCCTCTGAGTTCTGTTATTATCCTTGTCAATCTTTCTTGCACCTTCTCCAGTGCCTCTATATACTTTATAAAATATGGAGACCAGACTGTTCACAGTAATCCATGTGGTCTAACCAAGCTTCTATACAAGTTTAACATAACTTCTCGGTTTTCAATTCTATCCCTCTAGAAATGAACCCCAGTGCTTTGTTTGCTTTTTTTTGGCCGTATTAACCTGCATCTCTATTTTTAGTGATTTGTGTATCTGTACCCCTAGATTCCTTTGCTCCATTCACTCTAGTTATCCAAGCAGCATGTGGGCTCCTTATTCTTTCTACCAAAATGCACCATCTCACACTTAGCTATATTGAAATTCATTTGCCAATTATTCGCTCATTCTGCAAGTTTATTAATGTCTTCCTGTATGTTGTCTCATTCTTCCTCAGTAATAATTACACCCCCGAATTTGGTGTCGTCTGCAAGTTTTGAAATTGTACATCCGATTCCAGAGTCCAAAATCGTTAATGTAAATTGTGATCGGTCCCAGCACTGATCCTTGTGGAACACCATTTCCCACCGTTTGCCAGTCTGAGTAGCTACCCTTAACCCTATCTCTCAGTTTTCTGTTTGTAGCCAGATTGCTATCCATTTTACAGTATTACTACTATCGATTCATTAACTATGCTGTCATGTTTTTAAACCTATTTATTCTTAATCTGTCTGCAGAAAGATTTAAACTTGTAATAGTATCACTTATCAAAAGAGCAGCAAAACCAAATGCAATACATTGAAGAGCAAGTCTAATTTAGAAGTCCTCATACATCCCGTTTGAAATATACAGTAAGTCCATTTCAGTAGTACCTAACAGACAAAGGCTTGTCAGCACTACTCAGTTTGACACAAATTTATTTCATTTTATACTTTAGCACACAAGAGGGAATGACAAAAGCAAATGAAAATCAACAATATTATCCAGCTATATAACGTAATCCTTTGAGTGCTCCATTTCATTTTCTGGTTACAAAGTACGAACATGTTTTATTCTCAGTTGGTTTATGCAATACTCCTATGGATTACCATGCAGACAAAAACACAGACACACCACACAGGCTTACTTGAGGACACGGCCACAATGATATTCTTAATATACATAACTCTCTTTTATCTCTTTGTAAGAACTGAATGAATTTTCATTGTTTCTTATCGTTGTAGTGAGGGAATTTCTACCTATTTAAGTAACTAGAGAGAGCAGGGTATTTTTCCTCCATACACGATAATTGTGTATCTACCATGCCATTTACCAAAATTTCTTGGGAGGAAAAACTGCACAAACCTGGAATGGGATGGCGGGGGGGGGGGGGGGGGGAAGAAAGAGGGAAAATCAAGTCAGCAAAACTGAAAGAAAAGCAAAGGTAGCAAGGGATGCAGGAGAAAAAATTGCAGGAATATACGGAAAGAGCGGGGTACTAACTGGATTGTTCTTTGAAAGAGCTGGTGCAGACTCGATGGGCCGAATGACCTCCTTCTGTGCTGTACTATTCTATGATTCCATGAAAGTTAAAAGGAGAAAAAAAAAATCAAGAAAAGAATAGATCAGAAGGTGGAAGGACTAAGTTTTGAAAAGTACACAAGAAAAAACTTTCTACTGGTCAGTGAGTTGGTAACTTGAGAGTATAAATTCATCATTGCCTAAAGAATGGGGGCGGGTAGATTCAGAAATGTATTTATCAACTTATTTTCACACAAAAGATTACAAGGACAAGGAATGACCGACCAACCTACCAAACACAATGCTAGAAGCAGAATCCATTATAGACTTTAAAATGGAAGTAGATATGTATTTGAAAATTTTAACCAGCAGAGAACTGGGACTAAATGAACAGCTCTTTCAAGGAGCTGATTCAAAGGGTTGCATGGCTTCTTGCAGGGCTGTAAAATTCTGTGATCAATTAAAAGCTGGCAAACGCTGCAACCAATTTCACTCACCCATGTATTTCTTCAGTCTTCGCCCAATATTCTTATTCAGTAATACCAATACCATAGGTTTTCAATATTAAACTACAAAATGAAGTACAAACCATGAATGGAGGACAAAATGCTTATAAATTGGTGCAGATAAAGTGAACACCAGCAGCAGATTTTTCTCCACCCCTACCCAGTAATAGTAGCTAGTGTTTCCGTATTTATGACCTTCATCTGTTCTCCTTGCGCCTCTTTATACTTGAGAATAAAAGGTCTCCACTCAAAATACTGGTCTGCCTTTCTTTATACCCTGGTGTTCAGGGGCTGTACTTTTCCTTGTATTTCCTATATTAGCTTAAGATTACATTTTGTGTGCGCTTACATTTACTGTTGCATTTTACAAAATTAAACACACATTGTAATGTGCAATTCATTAACAAAAAATGTTCCTCAACTGCATCTGGCACATCAGACCATAAACTGAGACTGCACCTGGGAAAGAGGGGTTCTGGAGCAAGGTAGACTTGAGGTCATCCAAAACTCGGCTGCTCATGTCCTAAGTCGCACCTAGTCCCATTCACCCATCATCCCTGTGCTCGCTGACCGACACTGGCTCCCAGTTAAGCAACGCCTTGATTTCAAAATTCTCATCCTTGTTTTCAAATCCCTCCATGGCCTAGGCCCTCCCCATCTTTCATCTCCTCCAACCCCACCAGAAATATTTGCGCACCTCTAATTCTGCTCTCTTGAGCATCCTTGATTATAATTGTTCAGCCACTGGTGGCTGTGCCTTCTGTTGCCTAGGCCCTAAGCTCTGGAATTCCCTGCCTAAACCTCTCCGCCTCGCTACCTCTTTCCTCCTTTAAGATGCTCCTTAAAACCTACCTCTTTGACCAAGCTTGCCCTAATTTCTCCTTATGTGGCTCGGTGTCAAATTTTTTGTCTTATAATACTCCTGTGAAGTGCCTTGGGATGTTTTACTACGTTAAAGGTGCTATATAAATACAAGTAGTTGTTGTTTTGAGCACCAGATTTAAAATAAAGTTCCATATTTGAAGTAAAGGAATGATTGCTGGACAACCCACATTGGAGTAAAAATCAACAAAACTGAATACACTTCCACTTCAGCTCGAGATTTCCTCTTCAGGCTCTCAAATAACTAAAGAATGTTGCTGATTTAAATTTCTTTCTTGACCATATTTAAACTTAATTTGGCAGCTGTTAGGAGCCACATTTACAGCACTTTTATTTTTTTCCTCAGCAGGACTGTCAAAGACAATCTGCCATAGTTGGCACTTATCAAATCTCAGTGCTGCTGTAGTAGTTTTCTTTGTAAGCGATCAAAAGAACGATTATAGCTATATTAAAATTCCTGCACGTCTCAATAAATCAATTGACAAATATTGATGAAGGGGGGTTATAATTCACCTGCACCTCAAACCAGTAAAGGGGCATGGGTTACATAATGCTACTCTCACTGACAAAACACTGGGTTAAGTAGGTTTACTGCATTAATCTCAATTGATCACACGGTGAGCTATTTTGAAAACCGCAGAATCTACAATTTCCAACAAAGAAATATACAAAATGAGGTTAATAGCCTGTCAGGTTGGGTTTTTTTTTTAAGCTGGAAAGAAGGGTAAAGTGCCGGTCAGTACACTACATTCCTATGGCCAGTATGGAAAACACTAACTTAGTGGAAAGGCCCATCAAGAAGTTATCATTGGGTTGTTTATCTGATCAGCACTATATTTCTGGTGCCAGCAGCCTTACATGGCTTTATATAGAAATGTTATCAACAGTCTAACTTTTTTAGAAGTGGTTATTTAATTGTGGAGAGTCCTTTTTTTTTTTGCTGAACACACTTTCTGCCTTAAGGCGCTGATATTTTTGGTACTTGTACACCAATAGGCTACATCAGCAATGTCACCATTTTTAATACAGCCACAGCTGGCTCATATTACTGTAACGATTAGGCACTGCAGAGCTTCCCAGAGAGCTTAGTAATTAAAGGCAATGACTGATTGCAGCATTAAGCTAAACAAGTCAAAGTCCAAGGTTTGAGTGGAGTAAGCTGATCTTAGCCAAGGCAGCAGTTAGGGCTCTGCTATTAGTCTCAGCACCCCTGAGCTAGGGAATGAGGTAGGGGAGAGAAAACAGCCTGGATTCCTGCTCCCAGTCACTAAAAAAAAAATGCACACATACTGTTTTATCTCATCAAGGTGAAATCAAAGACTATTTGTAAATACAGGAACTTAATTTAGAACAAGCTCTGTGCCACTCAATGAATTTATCTGGTGAGAAGTTGCACCATACAGACAATGATCCAGGTTTGATTGGCAATTTACAGAGAGTTAGTCAATTTCACCTGGGGCACTATGGTTACTTTTCCCCCCAGGTTACATACAATACAGGAAACTCTATTATCCAGCAACAACGGGACCGGCGTGGTGCCGGTTTATCAAAAAGTCCGGATTACGGAGAGGTATAGTTTAAAAGGTACGAGAGCTCCATACACAGCAACAAATCCAGGCTTCCCTGTTGCTTAGCAACATGTGCAGGGACCCCAGTTACACAGCCACAGATCCAGGAACTGCCACTAATATGAAGTAAAACTTACCTGAACCTACTCCTGAATTTTGCCGGTTAACAGAGGTTTCCGGTTATTTAGGTGCCGGTTAAAAGAGAGTTTCCTGTACCACGATTGTGATTGTCAACTCTGGTTCGATATATTCCTGGAGGTTTCATCACGCGGCACTTGCCCATATTTTGCAAATGTCATTACATTTACCATATAAAGTTTGGGTCCTCTGTATTTAAATGTATTTGCTCCCCTGTGAGCCTCTAAAACATGATTTTACTCAATTGATTTACTTAATCCTGACTGGGTATCAGGAAATTGGGGAAGTTCCCTTGTGCCCCCATGAATGGTTCCCTACCATCCCTGGGAGCTGCTCTCTCTGATGCCCCATCAACCTGAGAGTGGGGCTCTCTGATCCCACAGCTCTATTGTGCAGCCACCCCTCAATGGCTATCCCAATGACCATTTGAATGTACACAATGACCAAGGGAAGCTATTTTCTCAGCACTATGCTAGGAAAGTGGTAAATTGTTTTTTAAAGCACTTATAGCTTAGCGCTGGGAAAGTGGAAAGGAGAGAAAACCACGAGTAGGATGGGAAGAGCCACAGTTGGGAAAGGAAGGAGAAGAGTCAGCAGGAGGGAGACCAGGCCCAAGGCAGGGCAAATGACTGGTATGGTGAGGCAGCACAGATAGAAAAGGCACGGAGGTTGAACACCAGAAGCCAGAACTGAGGCAGCAAGGGCAATGGCAGAGGCAAGAGGACTGGGCAGGGTGCTTAAAATGGACCTAGCTGGAAGCATGAAGTGAACAGGGAGCTTGAAAAGAGGACTCTAGACCAACGGCCTACAGGCATCCCAGGAATAAATCTTAGACTAATTCCAATAAAATATTTAACTGAATATAAAATTGAACCCAATCTGTACCAATATAAATAGCTGTGGATGGAACCATAAACCAGAGTTTGAAGGTGCAGGAGTGCTATCCACTGTTTGAAGGACTTCAAGGCAATTGGTATAGGAAATGATTGAAACCTAATAATTAATTCAAAAAACAGTCTAGAGGTAACTCAGATATAACAATATCGCAGAACAAAAATTATGACAAACAGAAACTGCACAGGAGATATAAGAATTTGAATATGTTACCAGTCAATCTCCCACTGTGATGCACACAGCAAGTTAAGACCATTCCATTATTTAGGACAAGCAGATTATAAGGAGGTGGGATAACTGGACTCAAGTGGGGGAGAAGGAGGAAGGGGAAGAGGGGTATGGGGAAGGTGGACAGGGAGAGGGGGCAAGAGGTGGGGGAGCAGAGGACAATAACAGAACACTGGGCCTGGCCCACTTCTTCATCGAGTGAGGACAAGAGTGGTGGGAGCAAGGCAGGGAGGGGAGAAAAACCAGAGAGCAGCAGGTGGAAGGGGAGTGGGGATCAGAGAAGAACAGGGAGTGGAGGAAAGTGGATGTGAATATGTGGCTGGCACAGTCAGTGCCAACTTTTCTCTGAGAGATGGCCCAAATATATCTCATGGGGGAGGGGCAATAAGGGAAAAAGATAATTCTTTCATGTAGTGAAGGGGCAACTTTAGAGGGTAGACATTCGACTTAGGTGGGTGATGGTGCTGAGTCACTTCCGTGTGAGGTCTGTGCGCGAGTGAGCAAGGGGGGGGGGGGGGGGGGCGAGTGTGCGGTGCTTGTGTGTGGTGGGGAAGATAAGTTATGCTTACATGGGGTCAGGAATAGGCCTGGATCTGTTCTGAGTTGGATAGGAGGGGCAAGTTTCAGCTCAACTAGGAATTGGAGATTTGCTCTTCGCGAGGGATGGGGAAGGTGGAGTTTGTGCTCAATGGGAGTGGAAAGAGGCCGGGTTTTTCTTCTATGGGGGCACAATTGTCTTTCTCGTCAGTGAATACGAGGTGGACAGCCAAGTTTGTCTTCTCAGAGTGAAGGAGCTATCTGTCTTCAGTAAGGAGGCAGAGAAGGCCATCCTTTTCCTCAGTGGTAATTGTGGAGGGTGTCCAGCAAATTTTTTGTAAGGGAGGAGGATGCATGGCTTAAATACATTTCTGTTCAGGGGGTTGCTGGTGGTATTTCTGTTCAGTGGGAAGTTGTTGGGACTTCTCAGAGGGAAGGTTTGTGTACTGATATCTGCTAGGTGCTGGCAGTGGCTCAATTTCAGCTGTAGGGTGGGGTTGGGGTTGGCAGCAAAATTGGAGTTCAGTGGGGTGGGTGGCTCTGCTCTAATTGTTGGTGAGCTTGTTTCTGCTCCAAGGTTGGAGGTTGATGGCTGTATTTCTTCTCAGTTGGTGTACGCACAACCATTACAATGTTTTGATCAACCTTGTCCTCGCATTCCCTATCTTTGCTCCATAAGACGCACCCCCACGAGTCTGTTTCATCTTGCGCTAAGCCGAGAGAGCAAATGGTTTCTGACTAGATCAATACTTATAACTTTGTTTTACTCGCTTGCATATATTTTGGTCATCCAGGCAAGTGATTTTTCCCCCCTGAAAGGACCAGAGTGGGATTTCTAAGCATTGAGTGGGGAGCTGCCACGTAACGTTAGGCGCCGTCATCACTGTAATCAATTGGACATGTGGCATTACATTCACAGCACCACCTACAGGCACAGTACCTTTGGAACATTGAGACCACTCACCATATTTAATATACAATAGATTAAACATTGAATTTCCAGCATAAATTGCATTTACTAACATTGAACATTTCCTGCTGCTACCACTAACCCAAAGTGTAATCATTTTGAGATGTTAAATTTACCACAAGGAACACAATTACTCCTCTCTTCCCCACCCACCTCCTCCAATTTACATGAAGGCAACACAAACCTCCAATTAATATAGCCATTGTTTTATTCAACCCTGCATGTAAATTAAGCATATGTATGTTTCAATCAACAGCTCAAAAGGTAATAACTGGATAAAATATGTTCTGTAGAACATTTTAGTCGAAAGATTGCCTTCAGCTGAAACTAGCAATTAGACCAAAACATCTTAGCTCTGAATATAGCACCATACAATTATCTGCACTACTCTCATCATCTATCTTCCAGCAGCAGAATCTGTCATTTCACACATGAAAATCTGGTCAATTGACTGGGTAGAAGAATTCTGGCTATCCAACCAGGTAGAACCAAAAAAACGAACCCAATCATTCAATATTTCCAAATTAGAAGGAACAACTTTCTTGATTGGCTCGTATCAGTCACAAATTACATCCTGGATCACTGCGACAGTGCTGCATTATCCCTCTTCTCCTCTCTGCAGCCTTTGATGATTGACCACACCATCTTTCTCCAACACCTCTCTTCCACTGTCCAACTCAGTAAGACTGCCCTCACTCGGCTCTACTCTTACCTGTTCAATCGTAGCCAGAACATCTCCAACAGTGGCTTCTATTCAATGGCCCACACCATTACCGCCAACGTTCCCAAAAATCTATCTTTGGCCCCCTCCTCTTCCTCATCTGCATGTTGCCCCTTCTGAACACATGGTGTCCCTTCTGAACACATGGTGTCAGTTTTTACAGCTCTACCTCGCCACGATCTCTCTTAATCCCTTCACTGCCTCTGTTGTCAGACTATTTGTCTGACTTCCAGTCTTGGATGAGCCACAACTTCCTCCAATTAAACACAGGATTAGTATTCAGACAAAATGATGAAAAAACACAATTTGGTATTTAGATTTGCACTGCCGTGAAATTGAACTGATGGGAATCATGTAATATCTAGCTAAAAGCAGCAGAATTTTTCTAAAAGGTTTCCCTTCATCAAGTCTTCTTCACCCTTTAATCTACTCTCAAAGATTTTGCTTAAAATGATAACGGATTTCCATGTGGATTGGGATGGGGGGGCGGGGTGGGGAGAAGGGGGAAAGAGAGACATCAAGTTCTCCAAGTACAAATGACAAAAAGTGAAGCCCTGATTTTACGTAACCCGTCCAGCAGGAACAGGGAAGGTTCAGGTCAGACATCTGTGTTACACCCCACTCGATCTTACTTGACTTCAATAGAAAGTAAAATCAGACGGGGTGTGGAGTGGGCATCAGACCTGAACCCACCATGTTCCCACCTGGCGGGTTATGTTACATTTTCTCCCTAAGTAAGTTACATTTTCTTTGCTCACTGAGTTTCACCGCTGTGGACTCATGTGCAAGCCAGTTAATTAATTCACAATCCTTTACTGGCAATCTGAAAAGCTGAAAATATATGCTTCATAAAATGAGCAATGAGCAGGAATTTCAATGTTCCTCACTGGAAAGAATCACTAGCTACCTCGGCAATCCACTCAAGAGAAGAACCGTATTAGAAGTAGTCAGAACTCACAAAGCCTTCTTCAGACATGGGATGTTTACCAACAAGTAACAAAGTGAACTGTAAGAAAGTACTAGGGAGAAAAGTCACTTTTAAGGATTATGGAGGAGGGAAAAGCTGCCTTTTTGGCAGATATCAATGATATGGCCAGAAGAGGACAGTCAAATTAATTTGTATTATCTTTGCCAGTCACCAGATGAAGCAGCTATACCATTTCTCAGCATCCGAGTGGGATCCAATGGAGCAGCCAAAAGGTTTGACATTAGACATTTTAAAAAGATTCTGGTAACTCCACAAATAAAGGCCTCCATATAGAAATATCAATGTTTGTCTTTGCCTGGAAATAGGAAGGGCAATCATATCAGTCACCGGGGATTGTGGGAAGGAGAAGTGATGGAGCTGGCCATCTTGTCTGCAAATAAGTGAACTACTGATACAGCAAGACTAACCTCTTGTTTTCTTCAGGTTTATTGCTAACACCCAAGAGGTATCTCTTAATAGTCGGTGGATTCTTTACTTAGCCAAGGATCTTGCAGACATAAAACTAGGTACAATTAATTTCATTCTGGGAGCTGACTAGAGAGGTTTTTTCCTGTTTGCAACATAGTTTCCTGTACTTTGAAAACAGTGCTATCCGGCACCGACAGGACCGAGCTGTTGCCGTTCCCTCAAACCAGCGTTAATGTTGAAGCATACGGAGCTTTTCAGCTCCGTATCTGGCAACAAACACTGTTGCTTAGCAACAGCTTCTAAACAGTCAGCCGTACCTTGGAAGCGTCTCTGTCGCTTAGCAACAGCTTCAGAGAGACTTTGCAGAGCCTGACTGTTGAAAAAAAAAGCCACGAGAAGAAAGAAAACCGAACAAAACGGCTCCTGATTTTTGCTGGTGGCTCGAGCTTGCCGGACATTTAGCCTCCAGATAACAAAGTTTCCTGTAGCTTTCAAAAGGCACTAAAGGGGTTTAATGTGTGCACTCAAATTGATTATACAGAAAATTATAATAGAAAACTTTAAATTGTGTGCCTATGTCTCCTAATAGACTTCAGAGGATGGGAATTTGTCAATTCTCTATCGATGGAAATATTAGTAGGGGATGATTACCCTCCAACACCATCTTGGCAGTTTATTTTGGATATATGTTGATTAAAAAGAGACAAATCCCTTTTCATTTACGAATTGTGAAGAAAATCCCTCCCAACCACAATTCTACTTTTTTCTTTTAGGTTAAAAAGAACAGCCTGCAGAATGCATCTCTGCTCAAGGAGAGATGCTTTTGATATTCATAAAGTTAGTGGTTAAGACAAGCTGTTTCTAGAACTGCCCTTGAGAAATTCATTGGTATCAAGTGGGTGGATCAACTTCTACTACTCAAGGCCCTGAAGTATATATTGCCCAGCTGTCCTTAGTACAAAAATTGGCCCTTGCCTTTGGGAAAAGACACTCTTTTTGCACCATTCATTTTCAGTTATCTTTTACACTATTCATTGAGTTTCATGAGGTAACGTGTCCCAGAACTCAGTATTGAGCTTGCCCATCGGCTACAGGTTGGTTATCTCTCCTTTGTAGAACTTGATGAATGATATCTTTCATAAGAATGTAAGAAATAGGAGCAAGAGTAGGCCATTCGGCCCCTTGAGCCTGCTCCGCCATTCAATAAGATCATGGCTGATCTGATCTTGGCCTCAACTGCACTTTCCTGCCCGCTCCCCATAACCATCGACTCCCCTGCAGCTCAAATATCTGTCTATCTCAGCCTTGAATATATTCAATGACCCAGCCTCCACCACTCTCTGGGGTACAGAATTCCAAAGATTCACAACCCTGAGAGAAGAAATTCCTCCTCATCTCAGTTTTAAATGGGCGACCCCTTATTCTGAAACTGTGCCCCCTAGCTCTAGATTCCCCCACGAGGGGAAACATCCTCCCTGCATCTACCCTGTCAAGCCCCCTCAGAATCTTATATGTTTCAATAAGGTCACTTCTCATTCTTCTAAACTCCAATGAGTATAGGCCCAACCTGCTCAACCTTTCCTCAAGACAACCCCTTCAACTTGGGAATCAACCTAGTGAACCTTCTCTGAACTGCCTCCAATGCAAGTATATTCTTCCTTAAAATGAGACCAAAACTATACACAATACTCCAGGTGTGGTCTCACGAACGCCCTGTACAGTTGTAGCAAGGCTTCCCTACTTTTATACTCCATCCCCCTTGCAGTAAAGGCCAATATTCCATTTGCCTTCCTAATTACTTGCTGTACCTGCATGCTAACTTTTTGTGTTTCATGTACAAGGACACCCAGATCCCTCTGTATCGCAGCATTCTGTAGTCTCTCTCCATTTAAATAATATTTTGCTATTTTATTCTTCCTACCAAAGTGGATAACCTCACATTTTCCCATATTATACTCCATCTCCAAATTTTTGCCCACTCGCTCAACCTATCTATATCCCTTTGCAGACTCTGTGTACTCCTCACAACTTGCTTTCCCACCTATCTTTGCATCAGCAGCAAATTTGGCAACAGTACACTCGGTCCCTTCATCCAAGTCATTAATATAGATTGTAAATAGTTGAGGCCCCAGCACTGATTCCTGTGGCACCCCGCTAGTTACAGTTTGCTAACCTGAAAATAACACACTCTGTTTTGTTAGTTAGCCAATCCTCTATCCAATCTAATATATTACCCCCAACACCGCGAGCTCTTATCTTGTGCAGTAACCTTTTATGCAGCACCTTATCGAATGCCTTCTAGAAATCCAAATACACTACATCTACTGGTTCCCCTTTATCCACCCTGCTCGTTACATCACAGAATCACAGAAACCCCACAGTGCAGATGGAGGCCATTTCGGCCCATCGAGCCTGCACCGACACATATCCCACCCGATCCCCGTAACCCCTGCACCAACACATATCCCACCCTATCCCCGTAACCCCACATATTTAATCCCCCTAACACTAAGGGTCAATTTATCATAGCCAATCAACCTAACCTGCACATCTTTGGACCGTGGGAGGAAACCGGAGCACCCGGAGGAAACCCACGCAAACACGGGGAGAATGTGCAAACTCCACACAGACAGTCACCCGAGGCCGGATTCGAACCCGGGTCCCTGGCGCTGTGAGACAACAGTGCTAACCACTATGCCACCGTGCTGCCCTCAAAAGAACTCTAGTAAATTTGTCAAACACTATTTCCCTTTCATAAAACCATGCTGACTCTGCTTGATTGTATTATGATTTTCTAAATGTCCTGCTATTACTTCCTTAATAAGGGATTCCAGCATTTTCCCAATGACAGATGTTAGGCTAGCTGGCTTATAATTTCCTGCTTTCTGTCTCCCTCCTTTCTTAAATAGGGGAGTTACGTTTCCAATCCGCTGGGACCTCTCCAGAATCCAGGGAATTTTGGTAGATTACAACCAACACATCCACTATCTCTGCAGCCACTTCTTTTAAAACCCTAGGATGCAGGCCATCAGGTCCAGGGGACTTGTCAGCCTTTAATCCCATTAGTTTGCCTAGTACTTTTTCTCTAGTGGTAGTTTCAAGTTCCTCCCTCCCTATAGCCCCTTGATGATTAATTATTATTGGGATACTTTGTGTCTTCTGCCGTGAAGACCAATATAAAATATTTGTTCAAATTCTCTGCCATTTCCCTGTTTCCCATGATTAATTTCCCAGTCTCATCCTCTAAGGGACCAACGTTTACTTTAGCTACTCTCTTCCTTTTTATATACTTGTAGAAGCTCTTACTGTCTGTTTTTATATTTTTTGCTAGTTTACTCTCAATCTATCTTCTCCCTCTATTATTTTTTTAGTCATCCTTTGCTGGTTTCTAAAAATTTCCAATCCTCTGGCCTACCACTATTCTCTGCAACATTGTATGCCTTTTCCTTCAATTTGATACCATCCTTAACTTTTCATACGCACTGACCTAAAATTTTTGCAATTTGAAGACAGAATTATCTCAATGAATAGCTATAAACTATGCATTAGTACCATCTATTATGACCAAGACCCCATGGTCCTACTTGTTTTGATTTGCATATTGCTGTATTCAAAGTTAATTTTAAACAGTTCCTCCGAAAATCAAGCTCCAACAAATCACCATCTCCTAGAACAAAGTCATGTAATGTGATATGGTGTGATTAATGGAAACCTAGAATAGTATTCAATTGGCTCTTAAATGATCCCAGGATTTTCACTTCTACTATTCTATCTAGGAGTTCCTTCCATGTGTTGATCATTGTGTGAAGAATGCTTTCTGATACCAATCCTAAATTTGTGTTTTACTAGTTTTTACCTGTGACCTCTTGTTCTATTCAGTTTAATTTTAAGTAATTTTCCAGATTTACCTTTTCTATACTGTTTACAATCTTGTATACCTGCAAGATTACCACTCAGATCCGTCCGTTCAAGCTAAAGAGCTCGATTTTCTCTAGATTTTTCCTTATAATGGAGACCCCCCCCCCCCCCCCCCCCCAAGACTGGGGATCAGCCTCATAGCTCGTCCCTCTAGAAAGCCTAAAACATGAACATCTTCCTTGTCTGCGAGACCAGACTGGACACAGTACTCAAGGAATGATTTGACTAAAGCACCATACAGTTTGATAGAAACATAGAAGATAGGAGCAGGAGGCGGCCATTCGGCCCCTCGAGTCTGCTCCGCCATTCAATGCGATCATGGCTGATCATCCAAATTCAGTACCCTGTCCCTGCTTTCTCCCCATACCCCTTGATCCCTTTAGCCTTAAGAAATATATCCAACTCCTTCTTGAATATATTTAATGAACTGGCCTCCACTGCCTTCTGTGGTAGAGAGTTCCACAGGTTCACCACTCTCTGGGTGAAGAAATTCCTCCTCATCTCTGTCCTAAATGGCCTACCCCTTATCCTTAGACTGTGACCCCTGGGTCTGGACTCCCCGACCATTGGGAACATCCTTCCTGCATCTAATCTGTCCAGTCCTGTTAGAATTTTATAAGTTTCAATGAGATCACCTCTCATTCTTCTAAACTCCAGCGAGTACAAGCCCAATCGACCCAATCTCTCCTTAGACGTCATTCCTGCCATCCCAGGCATCAGCCCAGTGAATCTGCGCTGAACTCCTTCCATGGCAAGAGCATCCCTCCTCAGATAAGGCGACCAAAACTGCACACAACACTCAAGATGTGGTTTCATGATGTGTTTTCTACTGTTTTGCCTATATAACATTTTATTTGCTTTGTTGATTGGTGCCGTGCATTGGTTGGACAGTTTGAGCACCAAGTCTACGAAAACTGCTAAATTAGCAACTTTATCATTAGCTATTCAACACTATTCATGGTGTACGTGTGTTGCCCATTTTTCCTTCCAGTGTGTATACTTCCAAGTTCTCGGCTCTAGAGTAATGGGGACCATTACCTGATACTCATTCGGCCAGAAGGTGCTAACTGCCAGCTCAGCCCGGTGCCATTCTTCTCCCCGAGATCCTGTCACATTCCAAATAGGATTTGCAAGGGCTCCCTTGTTCACTCGGACGAAAATGTTGAGTGTTCCTGGGTTCAAGTAATCTTTACTGTACAACCAGTAACTGAAATCTATGCAGTGAGTGTCGTTTTCTTTCATTAGTGGAAGCAAGAGTCGTGCTTTGTCTCCTGACATATGCTGGGAAGAATCAACCATCAAAAAGGATCCTGTTGGAAAAACAAACAACACATCTATTACACATTTATGCAAGTCATAGAACATCAAGAAATTTATAAAACATTGCATATGCAGGGCTGGCTATATGCATATGAATAGATTAGATGCAGCTTATTTTTCATTTTATAAACTGCAACGAATGCCATAGATGAATTAATCTAGGTTTTTTAAAAAACAATATTTCAGCCAAGGTTTAAAAATAAATGTGTTCATTCTTTCAAGACTGCAACAGCACTTAGAATTTAAATCTAGATTACTTTTCTTCAGCATATATACTCCAAACATAAAACAGCTAGTGATGTTTAAAAGCTATTCCTACACATCTCCCAAAATAATGTCGGGAGCAACACCAAGGTGATAAAAGAATAAAAACAAATATTTGTGTTTGTACAGAGAGATGAATTGATACCCAGAGACAATTAGCAAACATGTGACCAGGTGTTTCAACAGAAGTAAAACCTTGCTGTTGCAAACTGAAATGATCAGAATCTCAAAATGAAAGAACGGCTGGAAATCATTCCAATTGTTGAGATTTTAAGAGTGACTGGGAAGTGCTGACTAACTTTTTTTGTCAGCAGATCTCCCGTGCAGTCAATGCAAGCTGACATTCTTATTGAACAAAACAATGACAATGACAATCTGCACTTGTGATTAGAAAATACTTTTAATAAATAAACCGCACGGTGATTTTTCAAAATTACCATTTCAGATATTTAATGGCCAATTTTAATTCACAGCAGGCAGGGGCCGAGGCGGAGGGCAAGTCACCCAGCACCCCGCAGTGTCAGGCCACACAAGTTTCGGGTTAAAATTGCATTCGGAGCCCAATGACGTTATCTGCATATTTAAAGAAGGACCACGCTGCTTTTCAGAGGGTGCCTCTCTCACCTGCTCAGAAGGGCAGATTAAATTTGCAACCTGCGGGATGGCAGCAAGTTCAGTTGGGGTAAGTCACCAAGATGTTTTAATTGCCCACCCACTGACTGGATTTTTGCCAGGCAGGCAGGGTTAAAATCAGCCCTCTAGTGTAAGAATCAAGCATGGTCAGCTGTTGTCCAGTTAATTGTTGAGTAAAGGTCTCTGTACTCTGCTCCAATAATTACATCTTAGTCCCAACCTCAGAAGGGCTTACTGCACTAGCATAGCAGTTTCCATTTCCCGCACTAGCCATCGTGTGGCTTTTCTGACAGAGAGAGTACAGATTTAGTAGCAAATAAGGTTCAATTTTGTACTATAAGCCTATGTCGAATAGGAACAGAGTTCCTTACAGCCAGATAGAAGATATTTTTGACCCATCAATCTGGGCTGGAATCAGAGATAAAAAGGAAGTCTAAAATACTGTCGCCCAAATCCCCCCACAATCCACCTTTATGTATCTTAACATAATGTCATTGTCATACGGCCTCATAATATGAAGTAGGTTGACTATTCAAAGAATTTCACAATTTAACGGTGGCAGTAGAGTCATTTTGTTAGCAAAGAGAAAAAAATGCCACCAGCTGAGTGGCTAAATACAGGAAGCATCATCTATTTTGAGGGCGAGCCCTCATTGCTGTGCTGCAGGCACCAAAGAGGCGCTCCGCTGCTCCATGCCTGTGCAATATCAGGTGGCCTAGATGCTGAACCAGCTGGCAGGAAGGTAGGTCGGGGAGGCGGGGGCGTTTAGCCCAGGGCATCAGCAGTCAGCATTATTCTTGTGGAGCCTGGATGAGCACTCCCAGACCCACAAGAATAAATTTTAACCCTCATCTTTTCAGGCCTCTTCTGCTGTACCACCAAGTTATACTGAGTGGAGTCCACAGATCAAACTTCGATCAGTAGGCTGTTAAAACTGCATAGGGGTCCTATGTACGTAATGATGTTTGCAAGAAGGAGGAGGGGGGAGGGACGGGCCAGGAGGATGAATTGTGGTGGGCAGGTAAGGTAGGCTTATGGCTAGAGCATTGGTTCTCAACTTTTTTTGGTTCAAGGACCCCTTTTCAAATGGATTAGTAATCATGGACGCCCCGTCTAAATTATACTATAATAAAATACTCATAATAGGAACGTGCTGCATGTAAAGAGTATTTTAACAATACTTTTAAGAAAACAGGTATTTACTTCCAGATATCAGTGAGATGGGTGTGCCTGCTTCTCACACCAATTCTAGGCACTCCGCAGCAACAGATGGCCACTATTAGCCACTTAGTGCTGGACAATTTTTAAAGTAGTCAGCAGGCTGGCCAAGGGGAGTGAGGGCACGAGCACCCATGCACATACTGGGATTCTGCTGGAAGTGTGACTCACCGCCATAGTGTCCCACATGTTCTGTAACAGCTGCAATGTGGGATTGTACGTGTTAGCGTGAAAACATTCAGGCACATTTTTGAAGGGCCCTGCAGGTGCTCTGATCACGTGTCGGGAGGATGGCACAGGGTTGCAGCGCCAGGGAGATGAATTGGCTGGACTGGCAGGGAGCACTCATTGCAAAGTGAGCGAGAGTTGTGGGCCTCTAAGAAGGTGGGCCCAGCTGTTGAGAATAATTTGCAAGGCCTGAATCAGTGTCCGTTTTATAAAGAGGAGCAGACTTGAAATGATCTCTGGTCGTGGACCCCCTGGAATGTCTCTACAGGCCACCAGTTTGAGAACCACTGGGCTCGATCACAGTGTAAATTGAGCAGCTGTAAAATGGGTGCGTGTGCGTGTTCGGGGGAGGGGAAAATGCCACAATAGCTAAAGCTTTTTGGGCTGCATGAAAAACATCAAAATGCTGAGAAAATCACCTGCAAATCACAGGAGAAAACAAAATATTAGGCAGACCACAGTGAATTCCACTACCTAATGGTTAGAGGCTTTTGATAACAGTTTGACAGACAAACTGGATTTTATCCATTATAAAATGTTGACAAAGTTGCCATTATAAAATGTCATAAAAAACACAAGAACTAAGCCGAACATGAAATATGTGCGTTACGCAGTATTATTTGGATACTGCATATATTCCATCATTGAAACACTTGTATCTTGCTACACTGAATATATTGTGGCGGAGACCACATAGGGACAGTAACACAATTCACTGTATAGCCAATGTTGTTATCACTCCACGTTATGTACGGAACTTGGTTGGGTTATCGGGGCAGGGTCCCTTTAAGAGTCGTTGATTGTGTGATGACGTCATAGCCCTGTGACGAGGCTGAGTCCCTCAGTCCATGCAGAGAGTTAATAAAGCTAACACGCGTTTTTCCTTTGCTGCTATGAAAGTCTCGCAGTCTATTTCCAGCGACTCCTACATTGGAAATGTCCAAAAGAGAAACGGGGTCACCAAAGGCTTTATCCGAGATGGCGACGAACGCCGTTTCTCTCAAATTACCAGAGTTTTGGGAACGGCAGGCTGCCGCTTGGTTCGCCCAGGCCGAGGCTCAGTTTGCACTCCGGGACATCACTGCGGACGACACGAAGTATTATTACGTTGTCTCTGCTCTCGGCAGCTCCACCGCGGCCAGAGTCATAAGCCTGCTCGAGGACCCCCCGGAGCACCACAAATTTGCGACGCTGAGAATGCACCTCCTAGAGACTTTTGGACTAACTGAACCCGAGTGCGCATGCCAGCTTCTCTCTCTACCTGGGCTTGGCGACTCCAAGCCCTCAGAACTGATGGACCACATGTTAACCGTCCTGGGCAAGCACAAGCCGCGTTTCCTCTTCAGAGAACTGTTCGTACAACAGCTGCCAGGGCAGGTACGGTTGGCTTTAACCAACTCTCATATTAGTGATTTCCGCGCCCTGGCCAAGGAGGCCGACAAATTTTTCTCCGCCAGGCAACAGTACTGCGCGGCCATGCGGGGCCCTACCCCCACCGCCACAGCCCAACGGCGGTGGCAACCAAGCATGTGCTTCTACCACGTGCAGTTCGGCCCCCACGCTAAGAAGTGCCGGCCCCCATGAAGCTTTACCGCGTCGGGAAACGCGAAGGCCCACTCATTTGTTACCATGGCTGTCGGCCGTTCAGGTAGTCTGTTATTTGTTACGGACACTGACTCTGGACGTCGTTTCCTCTGCGACACGGGTGCCCAGGTGAGCGTCCTGCCCGCGTCAACCGTAGACATACAGGGGGGGGGGGGGGGGGGAAACCACGGCCCCACCCTCGAAGCCGCCAACGGCAGTTCCATCCGTAATTTCGGGAAACGGAGCGTGGCGCTGTGTTTTGGCGGGCAGCGTTTCGCTTGGGACTTTGTTACAGCGAAAGTGTCCACCCCCCTTCTCGGCGCTGACTTCCTCTGCGCCAATGGCCTTTTGGTGGACGTCAAGAGCTGACTTCTCCAACACAGACTTTCAGTTCGCGACCGTGTTCGCTCAGTGGTTCTGGCACGACGAAGTTGTCCAGCGCACTCTCTGCCTCCGACGAGTTTTCCCGCCTCCTCGCCGGGTTCCCGGACCTCACGAAGCCCACTTTCTCATCCGCCGCCACCAAGCACGGGGTAGAACACCACATCCCGACCACCGGTCCGCTTGTCCACGCCCGCGCTCGGCGCCTCGACCTGGAGAAACTCGCCATCGCTAAAGCCGAGTTTGACACGATGGAGCGCCTCGGCATCATTCGCCGGTCGAACAGTCCGTGGGCCTCGCCCCTCCACATCGCACCGAAACCAGGCAGCGGTTGGTGCCCGTGCGGCGATTACCGGCGCCTCAACGACGCTACGACCGCTATCCGATTCCACACATCCAGGACTTTTCCGCCCGCCTGGCCGGGAAAGTTGCTTTCTCTAAAGTGGACCTCGTTCGGGGTTACCACCAGGTCCCCGTTCGGCCGCAGGACGTCCCGAAAATCGCGGTGATCACCCCGTTCGGGCTGTTCAAATTCCTCCTCATGCCATTCGGTCTCAAAAACACCGCTCAGGCTTTTCAATGCCTAATGGGCACCGTGTTACGGACCTGCCATTCCTGTTCGTCTACCTGGACGACATTCTCATCGCCAGCGCCTCCAGGACGGAGCATGTGTCCCACCTCCGGACTCTCTTCGAACGCCTCAGCCAGCACGGCCTAATCATCAATCCGGCCAAGTGCCAGTTCGGGCTGTCCTCTATCGACTTTCTCGGGCGCCGCATCACGAAGGACGGGGCGGTGCCACTGCCATCGAAAGTGAAGGCCGTGAAGGATTTTCGCGACCCCTCACCGTGAAGGCCCTGCAGGAGTATTTGGGCATCGTGAACTTTTATCATCGCTTCATTCCCCAGGCAGCCCAACTTATGCGGCCCCTTTACGAGGCCCTCAAAGGCAAGCCCGCCAAGCTCGCCGTCGACTGGTCCGAGGAGATGGCCAATTCTTTCATGGACACGAAAAGGGCCCTGGCTAACGCGACCATGCTGGCGCATCCGTTGCCCGATGTGCCGATTGCTCTCACCACTGACGCTTTGGACTATGCTGTCGGCGCCATCCACGAACAGTGGGTCAATGGCACCTGGCAGCCGCTCACCACCTTCAGCCGGTAGCACCGCTCCAACGAGCGGAAGTACAGCACCTTGGATCGCGAGTTCTTGGCCTCTACCTCGCCGTCCAACACTTCCGTTTCCTGCTGGAGGCCCGCCCATTCACGGCGTTCGTGGACCACAAGCCGTTGACCTTCGCCATGGCCAAAGTTTCCGCGCCGCGGTCAGCCCCTCAGCAGCGGCAGCTTTCCTTCGTCGCCGAGTTCACGACGGACATCCAGCATGTGGTTGGGAAAAACAACCCCGTCGCCGACTGTCTCTCCCGGGCCGTTGCCAGCACCGTACGCCTCGGCATCGACTACACCCGCATGGCGGCCGACCAGGCCTACAGGACGGCTGTCACGGGCCTTCAGTTAGCGGACGTCGCGTTCGACGATGCCGGCACCACACTCCTGTGCGACATCTCCGCTGGGCAGCCATGCCCCGTCGTGCCCGACGGGTGGAGACGGCAGGTTTTCGACGCCGTCCATAGCCTTTCCCACCCGAGCAGGAAGCCGTCACAGAAGCTGGTGGCGGCTAAGTTCGTCTGGCACGGGCTGAAGAAGGACGTTCACGACTGGACCAATACCTGCGTGGTATGCCAGCGCTCGAAAGTGCATTGCCATACTAAGGCCCCGTTGGCGCCTTTCGTGGTGCCCAAGAGGCGGTTCGACCATGTTAACGTGGACCTGGTGGGGCCCCTGCCGCCCTCCCACGGGTTCACCCACCTCCTCACGATGGTCGACAGAACCACCCGATGGCCGGTAGCCGTCCCGCTGTCGTCAACAACATCCGCCGATGTTCATCAACACTTGGGTCGCCCGGTTCGGCGCCCCCATCGGACGTCTCCTCCAACCGGGGGCCCCAGTTCACGTCGGAGCTCTGGAACGCTGTCGCCCAAGGCCTCAGGTTGAGACTCCACCGCACCACTGCATATCACCCTCAGGCTAACGGGCTGGGCGAACAGTTTCATCACTCCATGAAGGCCGCGCTCCGGGCCAGCCTCTGGGATGACAGTTGGATCGACAGACTCCCGTGGGTCATGCTGGGACTCAGGGCCGCCCCCAAGGAGGACCTCCAGTCCTCGTCCGCCGAGCTCGTCTACGGGCAGCCGCTGCAGGTTCCCGGGGATTTCGTCCCCAACGCCACGGACCCTTGGTCTGCAGCCAGTCAGCGGTCCGCCCACCTGAACAACGCCAAGATTTTTACGCCGGTGCCCACATCGCAGCACGGTCTCCCTCAGTCCCACGTTCCGCTCGACCTTCATGCGGCGGAGTAGGTTTTCGTCTGCCACGATGCCCACCGGGGACCTCTTCACCCACCCTACGACGGACCATTCTGTGTCCTGGAAGCCGGGGACAAGGCCTTCGTGGTGGATGTCGGCGGTAAGCCGGACTACATTTCCGTGGACAATCTGAAGCCGGCCCACCTGGATCTGGACCGACCCGTTGGGTTGGCTCAGCCCCCGTGGCAGGGCCGACCTCCGGCTTCTACACCCTCAGTCCACCACCGAGCGCCCGGGGACCCTCCTGCGACCCCCCCCCCCACCCCCGGACTTAAGGAGCCGTTTCGGCCGTGTGATCCGGGCCCCTCAACGACTGACATTGCCAGTTCTTGTGAATTCTGGGGGGACTTATGTGGCAGAGACCACATAGGGACAGTAACACAATTCACTATGTATAGCCAATGTTGTTATCGCTCCACGTTATGTACGGAACTTGGTTGGGTTATCGGGGCAGGGTCCCTTTAAGAGTCGTCGATTGTGTGATGACGTCATAGCCCTGCGACGAGGCCGAGTCCCTCAGTCCATGCGGAGAGTTAATAAAGCTAACACGCGTTTTTCTTTGCTGCTATGAAAGTCTCGCAGTCTGTTTATTTCCAGCGACTCCTACAATATAATATTTTTAAAATTAAACTACAATGTTTACCAGTGGAAACAAGCAAGGTCAGAATAGTACCAACCAATTCAAACGCTACATTTTGATATAACAGAAAATGCTGGAAAAACTCAGCAGGCCAGGCTTGTACTTCTTGCAATCTAGTATACTGTATTCGCTGCTCACTGCTCACGATATGGTCTCCTCTACATTGGGGAGACCAAACGCAGATTGGGTGACCGCTTTGCGGAACACCTCCGTTCAGTCCGTAAGGGTGACCCCGAGCTTCCGGTCGCCTGTCATTTTAATTCACCGCTCCATTCCCACTCAGACCTCACCGTACTTGGGCTCTTGCATTGTTCCACGGAAGCTCAACGTAAACTTGAGGAACAGCACCTCATCTTCCGATTAGGCACTTTACAGCCTTCCGGACTCAATATCGAGTTCAACAATTTCAGATCATAACCTCGGCCCCTATTACATTTTTATATATATATTTTTTATCCACACCTTTGTTTTGTGCCCTTCCCCCTTTTTCCTCTCCCACATGGCAGCTGTCTCTCATTCTGCCAGCGCATTTCACACCTCATCTAGAGCTGTCTTTTGTCTCTTTACTAGTCCTATCACCATCTCGTCTCATTTTGAATACCTCTTAATGTCTCTTCACTTCTCTTTTGTTCTTTCATCCCCATTTCCCAGCCCCCAAACTGGCCTTTTAATCTGTTTCATTTCCTGTGTTTTTTCAGTCCTGACGAAGGGTTTCGACCTGAAACGTTGACTCTATTTCTCTCTCCACGGACGTTGCCTGGCCTGCTGAGTTTTTCCAGCATTTTCTGTTATTTTGGACTTCCAGCATCCGCAGTATTTTGCTATCATACTACAATTTGATAACTGTACAATAGAACTGGAACTAAGATTTCACGATCAGATTCTGTATAATAAAGTCAGCATAATTTTTAAAATAAGCTTCCAGTATTGCCCCAGTTGGATCTTAACATATTCATAAGTATTGAACAAATTAGCATTTACTTTCTACATTTGTACAATCTGTTAGCCCTAAAGCTTTAACATCAGGAGAGGCCCCAGATAGCAGTTGCAGCAATCTGTCATCATGCCAACACATCTGTTAAACATTTTCAACCTCTAACCATGCAAATAGCAATAGCCACAAGTGTGCCCTTGTACTTGGAGATGCAAATATACCACTTTCCACTACCAGATCGATTTTATGTTCTGTGCAAGTTAAAATTAGATACATTTATTCCCTTAATTAGTACTCAATAATGAAGGCATAAAATAACTTTAATAAACCAGATTGGAAGCAAAGCTGTCCGAGGTACACAAGTGATGTAATTTACTAAGCAGTTGTACTTACAGTACTGGTAACTAGTAACAGTGGCTATCAGGCCAATTAACCACTATCAGTTCAGAAAAGATTAATAAAATGAATGTGTGTTGTTTGCTTGAAGATATTTGTGCATGGCTGCAGACCACACTAAATCATATAAAATACAAATGGTTCAAGAATTAAATATTGCAGCACACCAAATTAAAACAAATTACTAAAAAAACTAATTGCTGGAAATACACAGCTGAACTCCAAGGTACATCCAAAACATGAATCTTTCTTCTGATGCTATGCACAGGAAACTTTCGATTAACCGGCCCCTAAATAACCAGAAATGTCGGTTAACCGGCAAAATTCAGGAGTAGGTTCAGGTAACTTTTATTACTTGCCTTGCTCCATGTGTTGCTGTGCAAGGGTGTGGCTGCAGCTGTTGCTAAGCTACAGAGACGCTTGCAACTTGTGGCCATTGTTTTGAACCAGTTGCTAAGCAACAGGGTTTGTTGCTTTATACAGAGCTCTCAGCTCCGTATCTTTTAGTACAGTGCTCGGTTTTCCGGAATTTTTGATGAACCGGCACATCGGTCCCGTCCGTGCCAGATAAAAGAAAGTTTCCTGCATTTCCATTATCTGCTTTTATTTCAGGTTTCCAGCATCGAAAGCAAGTCAAGTGGACCTGCACATGACGTACCTTTTTTTTTTCCTTCTTCAAACAACAACTGGGTCATACAAAAACATATGTTACCAAAAATGGACAGCAGGGTTGAATTATAGATGTACATTTGATCAATTATCTATTTTTCTCCTCTGTATGAATATAACTTGTGAATATAGCACAATTTATAACCTTTGTTCCAGAGACTTGCATGTAGATTTTTTGTTCTGCTACTCATGCACATGTCTGCCTCACACCATCTCATGACTGAATACAACCACACCCCCCACCCCACCGTCTCCAATGCACTTCTGATCATCCATTAGCTTTTGATTAATAGCACATAATGCTGCTAGAGCATAACTGAGAAGGGGATTTCCTGCAATAAGAATGTACAAAAATGGATTATGTTGAACAAAACAGTCCTCTTCCTAGGCACATGCAGCTTAAAACTAATAACCTAAGAAAATATTGTAAATTCTAATAGACAATCCCTAGTCTTATGGCTACCTTTTCAGGAACAAAGATTTGAAATTGTGCTAGTATACTCACGACAGAAGGATATGCATGTTAAGTAGAAATTATACACTAGATTTTATTTTCATATAATGACATCCCTCTAATTACCCAGAACTGTAACAGTTTTAAGTAGGAATATAGATGCTAGTTAAGGAATTATATAATCTGATGGCTGAATATGAATAGTACTGCGCATAGGATACAGACATCTGTACTGACAACCATTAGTTGTTCTTTTCAAGGTATGTATTTTTTCAACAACAAAATTCACATTCAATTAACAATTACCTATTTGGGTGGGATTCTTCACCCAGAAAATTCCTGATCTCATCTATGTCACTAGCTAGATGCACTGAGTAGAGGCAAAACGCATCCCTTTAAGACACTGATATTCAAATCATTTTCTAATTCCAGCCTCAAAAGAAGAGAAATGTTAGCAATCTGTTGCCACAGACCAATGGAATAATGGCAAATTAATAATACGTGAATTTAATGCAATTTGATTTCAGGTTATTTTGTGAACCTGGAACCTAAACCTCTACCAGCAGACACAACTTCAGGCACAACTTATAGCGATATAAATAATTATTTGTTCTGGTTGTTTGGGTTTAGAGAACACCAAAATGAGTAGTAATAAAAAAAATGGATTCTGCGGCAGAATTAAGATTTGTTCTTTAAATTTAAATTCAGCAGAAAAAAGTGTTTGCTAATAATATGGATTATGGATATTGGCCCAGAAATTCGGGTCGGGGGCTTCCCAAGGGTGCAAGCCCCCGACCTGCACTTACCTACCACACCTGCCGTTGAGCTGTGGGCCCGCGTGGGATTCCAATCCTAGGCCATCTCCAACTGCCGCTGCGCAGTGCTTGCGTATCCCAGGGGTGCAGTTAGTTCGATGTTTCCCCTGGGATCACGTGGGCCATAGAGAGCCAATGGTAGCAGGGAATGCTTCATTCATAAGTTTGACAGGAAGGCCTGTCAAACCTATAAATACTGTAAGCCCAAAAACATCACTAAATCTTCAAAAAAAAATTTTTTAAACATCACATTTTTAAAATAAACTATAAATTACATGAAATAACTATTAAAGAATAATTTAAATTTTTGAAAAAATTAATTACATTTTCTAACAAGGCGAAAAATAAGCTTACCTTTCTTTAAAGTATTTCAAAATAATAAACCGGTGGAAAAAATGTTTTAATTTTAATTAATTCACCACTTATCTTGTAAAAAGCAGGCCTTGCGACTGCTTTTTACATGTCTAACTTCTGGAGACTTACCCTCCCGGGAAAGCTGCAAAAAAAAACGTAAGTTTGATGCACACGCACAGCCTCTCCTGTGCACACTTTCGACTTCTGAACCCCTTCGTTCAGGGGAACGGAAGTGCCGGTTTCCCGCGCATGCGCAGTACATGCACGAAACCGGCACTTCCATTAGGCTTATGGGTGAATACCCCATGCGTACTCACCCGTGGAGACCCGAATTTCTGGGCCATTATTTTTGATGAAGATGAATTTAGAGTTACTCCAAATAGAACATGTCAAAAAAAAATCCAATTTTCTTTGGTTTCCAGCTCTATAAATTTACTTTCCTATGTATATTTGAAGTCTATAAATTGCATTAGAAGCATAAAATTCTGTTTCCCCCCCTCCCAAAAAAAAAAAATTTTGTTTTTGTGCTTTGTTAAAACACAAACATGCTAACAAATTTAATAATCCAAGATACTTGAACATGCTTTCACATACATTTAAGTGTGCAGTGTGTCATTCATAGATTTACACTTTCCTGCAAATTCAACAATAAAATTGTGAATATCCAATTTGGTACAGAAATTTCTAAGAATGCTGTACATGTTCTAATTTATTATGCTTTTGCAGGTACATTTAATCATTTTTATGATGAACAAAAAACCCCACCAATTCCACAAGGTAATGAAAAGCAAAAATTCAATCTCTCCAGTTTATGAGAGTTCGGTAATATTGGTAGAAGTCACATTGCATAAACATATCATTCACACCACAAAAGTTGAGCTGTTGAGAATTAAGCACTGTGCCAATCATGATTAAACTCACCAAGGAAGATGACTTTTCAGTTTAAACCCATATTCATTAAAAAGAGTCCAATACAAATCATTGAAACTGATTAAAATGAGATGGGCAACAAGTACAATGAAAAGCAGCAGCCTGAAAAGAAAAAAAGTACAGAGACTGATGATTGCCAAAAATATACTGGCCCGGATTTTGTGGTGGTAATGACTGAACTGTCAGCATTCGCCATCATTACCCCTCTGAAACTGACCATAACTTTAGATGCGGATGTGCTAAATCCTGAATGTGGAAAGTCATTCACTGCTCCGCCACAGGCTGCGCCGTGGAACTCCCCATAGCCAACAATCAGGTGAAATCAGTTGAACTGACGAAAACTCAAGCTTTTCCGATCTAATTACGCTGTTAAATACCCCATCTTCCTCACTGTTCACTGTACTTCCAAGTTTTGTGTCATCTGCAAATTTTGAAATTGTGCCCTGTACACCCACATCCAAGTCATTAATATATATCAAGAAAAGCAGTGGTCCTAGAAGCGACCCTTGGGCAACACCACTGTATACCTTCCTCCAATCCCAAAAACAACCGTTCACCACTACTCTCTGTTTCCTGTCACTTAGCCAATTTTGTATCCATGCTGCCACTGTCCCTTTTATTCCACGGGCTTCAACTTTGCTGACAAGCCTATTATGTGGCACTTTGTCGAATGCCTTTTGGAAGTCCATGTACACCACGTCAACCGCATTGCCCTCATCAACCCTCTCCGTGACCTCATCAAAAAACTCAATCAAGTTGATTAAACACGATTTGCCTTTAACAAATCTGTGCTGGCTTTCCTGAATTAATCCACAGTTGTCCAAGTATTTGTTAATTTTGTCCTTGATTATTGTTTCTAAAAGCTTCCCCACTACCGAGGTTAAACTGACTGGCCTATAGTTGCCGAGTTTATCTTTACACCCTTTTTTGAGCAAGGGTGTAACATTTGCAATTCTCCAATCCTCTGGCACCACCCCCGTTTCTAAGGAAGATTGGAGATTATGGCCAGTACCTCCACGATTTCTTCCTTTACTTCCCTCAGGGTCTTCGGATGCATCCCATCGGTTCTGGTGATTTATCTACTCTAAGTACAGGCAGCCTTTCTAGTACCATGTCTTTATCAATTTTTATTCCATCCACTATCTCCTCTACCTCCTCCTTCACTATGCCTTTGGCAGCATCTTCTTCCTTGGAGAGATGCAAATTACTCATTTAGTACCTCAGCCATTCCCTCTGCCTCCATGCGCAAGTCTCCTTTTTGGTCCCTAATCGGCCCCATCCCTCCTCTTACTACCCGTTTACTATTTATATACCTATAGAAGACTTTTGGATTACCTTTATGTTAGCTGCCATTCTATTCTCATATCCTCTCTTTGCCCCTCTTATTTTCTTTTTCACTTCTCCTCTGAACTTTCTATATTTAGCCTGATTCTCAGATGTATCCTCGACCTGATATCTGTCATATGTGCTCTTTTTCTTCTTCATCTTACTCTCTCTCTCTCTTTCGTCATCCAGGGAGCTCTGACTTTAGTACCTCTACCTTTCCCCCTAGTGGGAATGTACCTCGACTGTACCCGAACTATTTCCTCTTTAAAGGCAGCCCATTGTTCCATTACAGTTTTGCCTGCCAATCTTTGATTCCAATTTACCCGGGCCAGATCCGTTCTCATCCCACTGAAACTGGCCTTCCTCCAATTAAGTATTTTTACGCTAAAATACTTAATTGGAGCTTGATGACATCATTGCTGCTCTGCGCTGGGGATACCCTTTTGACAGCGTTACAATCAATTTAACGTCGACAAAGTTTAAGTTTCTGCCAGAGATTGAGATCTCTTTCTGGGCAGCTTTCTTTAAAGGTCAGCGGCAATCCTATTGTTTCTCCGATTACTGCAAATTCTGGGCCAATGCCTCACCCAGTGTCTGTCCCACCAGAAATAACTACAATGACTATGAACAATGACAGTACTACCTGGAATGGAGTCATTTAACTATATTTATAACTAGAATGAGTCAATTTAAACTGGATAGTAAAGAAAAAAATTCTTGCACCCCAAGCAGCTGAGTTGGTAAAGGCAGCATGCAGGAGAGAGAGATAGAGTGGAAGATCCCAGGGAGAATTCTAGATCTGTCCTTAGTTAGCTGAATTCATCTGGGGTAGTACTTGACCCATTTAGCTCATCCTTCGACAGAAAGCTATGCATCCACTCTCAACGTGGGTAGTGCAGCCAATCAAGCTTTAGATGATTGCACTGGTTTATGCCTTCTTTCATGTAGTATCAGTGACATGCTGTGACTGGAGGGCTTCTGAAGAACCATCTAGCATAATAGTTAGTCAGGCCATCACACAAATCTGTGCCATCAGGTCTGCTGTCACAACCCACTTTCACAGTTGGAACGAATCACCTGCCAAAGTGAGGACTAGCTCGTTCTACAAATTCAGATCTGCAGGTGACAGCAGGTGCGCATGGATGACCCTCCCATGCAGCCCAACATACTTGGAATACTTAAAATGGTCCTCCTTTTCTTCCAAGCACTTCAGATAGGAGGATTCCCACCGCAAAACTCCTCGATTCCAGTAATAATGCCGAGACAAGTTTCTTCAAACTATTGGCAACAAAAGCTTAAGAGTAGGTTTATCACAACCTAAATGTCAGCAGAAAAAGATACAAAATCAAAAAAGGGAAATTAAGAAAAATGGGCGAGAACTAACCTGAAAACTGCTAAATAAATCATTTATCTGGCCCCTAAAACTTACTACCATGTACTTAGTGCCAAGCAACTGTGGATGCCCATTTATATGGTTGCATATAGCGATACCTCTATTCCTGACCAGAATGGAGATGATTGGGTAATTCCTCCATCAATCACACCCGTTGTAAGTAACTAGAATTGATTTTATGCACACAATTTGTATTATGTAACTATCCTCCACTCACTGCAATTTGCTGGAGAAATAATCTATTTGTACTTTGTAACTATCCTCCACTCTGCATTTTATGGGAGATATAACCCTGCTTTTAATCGGGAGAAGTTGCTGTAAGTTTGGTCACGAGTTCAGTTTCCACTAGTTTGTAGAGACTCTTTTTAAATAGACTCTGTTGACTGTTTGCTTCAGTGTGTTGTTTAAATAGACTCTTTTTGCTGAGTAAATAGACTTTGTTTGTTGTAAAATGTCCTGAATGGAGCCTGAATCCCCAATTTTCTAAGTGTTACCAACTGAACTAATCTGACAGGGCTGACCGACAAGTGGCATGACAAACTCCCACGTCATTTGCATATTATAGCTTCCGCATCAAATATTTCCTCCTCCCGTTACTCTTTTACTGATGCACCATGTAAAGCTTCAAATACTTACCACAGGTGGAGATACTGCAATAGGGCACAAATTCAAGGTGCAACTTACAACTGAAATTCTGGACACTTTACAATCCCAGACAATATCACTAATGTAGTTAAGATCGGTGCACCGGAACTAGTCGTCTCCCTGACCAAGCTGCTGCAAAGCAACTATGACATTGAAAATTGACCAATTATGTCCTATCCTATTCAACAGAATATGACACCAAGAAGCCCCAGCGAAACTTAGGTCAAAGAGAAAACTACCCAGTAGCTAAAGTTATATCTGACACAAAGGAAGATGGTTGTGGTTATCAGGGCCATTTATCGCAGCCCAACAATATCACTGTAGGAATTCTTGGGAAGCATCCTTAGCAACTTCATCAGTTTCATAAATGACCTTCCCTCATAAAATGAGGGCGTTCGCTGACAATTCCATTCACAATGCTACCTACAATGAAACATCTATGCTAGCCAACAATAGAACCTGGATAACATCCAGGCTTGGGCTAACAAGTGGGAGGTAACATTTGTGACACAAGTGCCAAGTAATGAGCATCTCCAACAACAAAAAGCCAAACCACCTTCCCTAACCTTCAAAGACACCAGCACCATCAACTTCCCCACCATCAATACCTTGTGATGGGGGTGGAGGGGGGGGAAAGAGAGAACGAGATTACCACTGACTAGGAGCTTTACTCAACAGTGTGGTTACAAGAGACTATGTCCTCTGTGGCAGGTGGCTCATCTCCGGACTTGGCACAGCCTCTCCACTGTCTACGAGGCTCAAATCAGGAGTGTGATGGAATACTCACCACTCGCCTGGATGAGTGTAGCAATAGCACCAAGAAACTCAATACCATCCAAGACAGAGCAATCCACTTGATTGGTGCACCTGGCACTGAACTCAACATACAGAAAATCAGCCGGCTTACTTAGACAGCATGCCCACCCCTCTCCCACTCCCCCAGCAGCGCTGCAACCTCTACCACCAAGAAGGATGAGAGCAGCAACATCATAGAAAGACCATCACCTCCAAATAATGCAAAATTGTGATTTGGGCATATACTGCCATTTCTTCATCATTAGTGGGTTACTATCCTAACAGCGTTGTGGGAGCACCATCAGTAGAAGGACTGCAGCTGTTCACCAGCTTCTCATTTAAAAAGCATTTAGATTTAGAGGAACCAAAGGAGTCATCATTAGGACAAACCTTCTAAGAAAAAAAAAAATCAAAGTAATTCTTTCCTTTCCTCCTTCCAAATCAAGTTTGAACCACAGGACCTCTGGCCAATTCAATTGCTTTTGGAGGTTACCCATCAAATGATCGTTATTCAAATAAAAGCACGAGACTGGTGATTAATTTAAGCATGCAAGTGATAATCAGAGTGTTTAGTATATTTTTAGATAGCACACCTATGTGAAAGAAACAATAATTATTTTGCCAATTAATGCATTGGGGCACTTCGTTAAATCACAGAAACTTACAGCACAGAAGGAGGCCATTCGACTCATCGTGTTAGTCCCGGTTGAAGAAGAGCTATCCAGCCTAATCCCACTTTCCAGCTCTTGGTCCAGAACCTTGTTGGTTACGGCACAAGTGCATATCCAAGTACTTTTTAAATGTGATGAGGGTTTCTGCCTCTACCACCCTTTCAGGCAGCGAGTTCCAAATCCCCACCACTCTCCGGGTGAAAAACATAGCGCCTTTAATGTAGTAAAACATCTCAAGGCGCTGCACAGGAGTATTAGAAGACAAAAACTTTGACACCGAGCCACATAAGGAGAAATTAGGGCAGGTGACCAAAAGCTTGGTCAAAGAGGTAGGTTTTAAGGAGCGTCTTAAAGGAGAAAAGAGAGGCAGAGAGGTTTAGGCAGGGAACTCCAGAGCTTAGGGCCTCGGCAACAGAAAGCACGGCCACCAATGGTTGAGTGATTATAATCAGGGATGCTCAAGGGGGAAGAATTAGAGGAGCGCAGATATCTCGTTGGGGGGGGGGGGGGGCGGGCTGAAGGAGATTAGAGAGATAGGAAGGGCGAGGCCATGGAGGGATTTGAAAACAAAGATGAGAATTTTGAAATCAAGGCACTACTTAACCGGGAGCCAATGTAGGTCAGCAAGCATAGGGGTGATGGGTGAACGGGACTTGGTGCGAGTTAGGACACGGGCAGCCGAGTTTTGGATGACCTCAAGTTTACGTAGGGTAGAATGTGGGAGACCAGCCAGGAGTGCGTTGGAATAGCCAAGTCTAGAGGTAATAAAGGCATGGATGAGGGTTTCAGCAGCGGATGAGCTGAGCCAAGGGCAGAGACGGGCAATGTGACAGAGTTGGAAATAGGTAGTCTTTGTTATGCTGCGGTTACTTGGTCGGAAGCTCATTTCAGGGTCTAATATGACACCAAGGTTGCGAAAATAGTTTTCAAATCCCCTCTAATCCTTCTACCAATTTCTTTAAATCTATGCCTCTTGGTTATTGACCTTTCTGCTAGGGGGAAACAGGTCCTTCCTATTCACTATCTAGGCCCCTCAATTTTATACACCTCAATCAAGTCTCCTCTCAGTCTTCTCTGTTCCAAAGACAACAAACCCAGCCTATCCAATCTGTCCTCATAGCTAAAATTCTCCAGTCCTGGCAACATCCTTATAAATCTCCTCTGTTCCCTCTCCAGTGCAATTGAGAATACCAAGGTCAAGGAAATAGAAACAAGAAACTGTGAAGGCAGCAAGTAAAATAAAAAGGCTAAACTGATCTTTGGCTGCTAATATGGCTGGCGCCCACAATGTCACACCTTGCTGGTAGAAACAATGTAAGGCAGCATGCAGAAGTTATACAGACAATAGGCAATCAGAAAACACATTACCATGATTGCAAATGCATTACCATAATGTTTAGGTGATCATGAACACATTACCAGGATGTTTACTTAGCTGTAACCCATTCAGTTAAATGTGACTTCTTTATTTCAAACTGCCAGGCCAGGAAATCAAATTAAATGTATACGTGCACAGCTCAGGATTGGTGCAGGAATATACAAGGTGTTAATGTCTTCTCAAATGCAAGTATAATAATGTAGCACACTGTATGACAAATTGCTTGCTCTGTTGGGTTCGTCAGACTCTTGCAGGAGTCGGTGCCGACATTTCAGAGTAAGACTCCGCGGAAAATAAATCGTTTGAATTCTCCAGTTACATTCGACTCAGTGATTACTGAACCAGACTGAGGGTAAAAGAATCCGTTCTATCACAATCACTTCTTTGTGGTGACCAGAACTGTACATAGTACTCTACCTGTGGCCTAACTAGTGTATTATATAGTTCAAGCATAACATCCCTGCTCTTGTATTCTATGCCTCGGCTAATAAAGGAAAGTATCTCATATGCCTTCTTAACCACCTTATCGACCTGTCCTGCTACCCTCAGGTCCCTCTGTTCCTCTACACTTCTCAGTATCCTACCAGTTATTGTGTATTCCCTTGCCTTATCAGCCCTCCCCAAATGCATTCCCTCACACTTCTCTGGATTGAATTCCATTTGCCACTTTTCTGCCCACTTGACCAGTCCACGGCTATCTTCCTGCAACTTTCTTCCTCACCATCAACCACACGGCCAATTTTTGTATCATCTGCAAACTTCTTAATCTTGCCCCCTACACTGAAGTTTAAATCATCGATGTATACCACAAAAAGCAAGGGACCTAGTATGGAGCACTGTGGAACCCCATGGAAACAGCTTTCCAGTCACAAAAACATCCATTGACCATTACCCTTGGCTTCCTGCCACTGAGCCAATTTTGGATCCAACTTTCCACTTTCCCTTGGATCCCATGGGCTTTTACTTGTCTGACCAGTCTACCCTATGGGACCTTGTCAAAAGCCTTGCTAAAATCCATGTAGACTACTTCAAACGCACTACCCTCATCAACCCTCCTTGTGACCTCCTCAAAAAATTCAATCAAGTTAGTCAGACACAGCCTTCCATTAAATCCATGCTGACTGTCCTGGATTAATCCATGCCTTTCCAAAGATTAATACTGTCCCTCAGAATTTTTTCCAACAATTTGCCCACCACTGGCCTGTAATTACTCGCTCTGTCCCTTTCTCCCTTTTTAAACAACGGTACAACATTAGCAGTCCTCCAGCATCACAACTGTAGCTAGAGAGGATTGAAAAATGATGTTAGAACCTGTGCTATTTCCTCCCTTGCTTCTCTAAACAGCCTGGGATACATTTCATCCAGGCCTGGCGATTTATCTACTTTCAAAGATGCTAAATCACTGAAAACTTCCTCTCTCGCTATGTTTATCGTATTAACTTAATTACTTCAACCCAGTGCAACAGTAAGGCTAGAGAACAATGTGGGACGATATTGATAACGGAGTGCAAAGTGCTAACTGGATCTGCAAAATACATGGAACTGTGTTTTGAGAGAAGTGTGACAGACTTGCTGCCTTCTAGTCATATGCTCCTGTTATATATTGCAAGACCATGGTAGCACTGCCAATTCCCAAAACTCTGGCCTTATGCAGCAAGTTGCAACCCAAATGTAAACTTAATGGATTCACTTAAGGCCCGCCACTAGGAAGACCCAGTTTAAAAAAATCATTTCCTTCCTGTCGCCACTCGCTTCCTTGTATCCTGGTAGGTTTACCTTCAGGTTGCTACCAGTTGCACGAGACCTGTACACCAGGACCCAGCGGCACTACCATGCATTTTCCATACTAATAAAAGCAGCTTTAAGCTGCCAGTTGTTCAGGTAAGATTCTGGAAATAGCAGAAACCATGAGCTAGTTCCTGATGTTTACAATAGCAATTCCAGTTGTCTCAGAGCAATGAAAGACAAAGACAGCGTAACTGGACATTTCTCTGGGGGTTCCATTCATTTCTTGAAGTTAAGGTCAGGACAACCCTCTCAGAAATTCGTGGCCTACATCTACAATTCTGCGACCAGGATAGGGATCTGGATTTAATAGTGCAAACACTACAACAACAACTTGCATTTATATAGCATAATTAACATAGCAAAACATTTTACTTGTATTTTCATTCTGCTGATTATAAGTGAGAAAATGAATCTCAAGGCATTTTGCAGGAGTGTTATCAAACAAAATGTAACACCAAGTCACTTAAAGGAGATATTAGAACAGGAGCTTGATCAAAGAAATAGGTTTTAAGACGCTCCTTAAAACCCGAGAGGTAGAGGGGTTTAGGGAGGGAATTCCAGAGGTTACGGCAGCTGAAGACACAGCCTCCAATGGTGGAACAAAGAAATTCAGGGATTTAGAATTGGAGGAGCGCAGAGATCTCAGAGGGTTGTAGGGCAGGAGGAGGTTACAGAGATAAGGAAGGGCGAGACCATGAAGGAATTTGAAAACAAGTATGAGAATTTTTAAATCCAGGTGTTGCTGGACTGGAAGCCACTGTAGATCAGCAAGCACAGAGGTGATGGATGAACAGGACAGAAGTAGAGTTTTAGTGAGCTCAAGTTTACGGTGGGTGCAAGATGGGAGGCTGGCCAGGAGAGCATTGGAATAGTCGAGTCCAGAAGTAAAAGCATGGATTGGGGTTTCAACAGCAGATAAGTTGCAGCAGAGGCAGAGACGGGCGACATCACTGAGGCAGTAAGGAAGGTTGGAGATGGGGTGGTAGTTGTCAAAGACAGGGGTCAATAGTGAATTTGAGAGTGGGGTGATGACGGCAGATTTGATGGGGCGGGGGAACCATTAACAACATGTAACATGGGGGTCAGGAAGGGAAGTTGGGTGGTCAGTACTTTGGTGGGGATAGAGTCAAGAGTGCAGGAGGGTGGGCATCATGGACAAGATGAGCTCAGAGACAGCGCGAGGGGAGCTGAGAGATAAGCTGGAGAAAGATGCCAGGGGCCAGCTCAAGACTTGGTGTCCTGGAATCTGATAAAAAAGCATTCGTATAAATGTGGCTTAAATGCTAATTAACCATTAATATAAAAGCTTCTGTCCACACTGTGAATTTATGCCTGTGCCACAATCTTTCATTAAAATGTATCCATACTTCGGCTGCTATATACATTGGATATTATTGAACATTATTCACCATAACTAACCTTCAAATGAATATTAAAAATTTGATTAATACAAGACTGTCATAAATTCACCATTTATCCTTTAAATCACCAGCAGTTTTTCTTTTTTAAAGTGTTCAATTCACATATGATGCTGAAATACAATGATAGCAACTGTATTGCCCCAAAGCAACACATTCCCATGGTGGCTCAGTTGGCATGGAGATATACTGTGTCATACTGATCCATTCAGACTGGCAAAGTCCCACTTTTGACCACTGGTCTGTGCTGAATTAGCGTATCTGAGACTGGGCCTTAGTAAGAGTACTACATTTGGCCTTTGTGCCTCTGACCATGGAAAAGGAAAATAAACCAGGTTACTCTCTGTTGGTCACTGTGCTGCCAAATCCTTATGTGCGGTCATTGGGCAACAACAGAAGCAGACTCAGCTGAAATGGCACTCACGGTAGAATAGCCTACCAATACTCAAATCCTTAGATGACATGAAGAATGACCACTTGGTGAGGCACCTATGGACTTGTACACCAATAAGTGGTGGCACCTTCTGGAAGTGGAGAAGAAAAACAGATCAAAATAGGCATTTGAAACAATTTTTAAATAGAAATATTTTTAAGTACTACTTCTTGCCCTGACTACTTTCTTATTCCTTCCTCTTCTCCATTCTCTTGCTCCTATTTTTATTTACCATTTCTCCCCTCTCTACTTCTACTCACTTCCCATTTTGGAGACAGGAGGAACTTACTGTCCTTGATTGTCTGAAAACTGACCCAAAAAGTCTAGTTTTGCAGTCAAATACGAAGAATGTATAGGCTGACATACCGAGGTCAAACTTTTGATGCACAAATACATTAATCCATGAAAGTCATATACAGTACCGGACAAGTAAACTCTTGCAGGTCCCACAGAAACCTGACCATACCTGGAAAAGTTAACATTTCTATAACCATGTAAGAATTACTGAGACAGTCCTTCATAATGCTTCAAGCATTAATTTTATTTTCTGATGGTCCAGATCACAGTTAAAACCTGTATGGTGCCTTGGATCAAACTAAAGATCTTATTACCATTAGCCCCTTTTAAGTTTGTATAAAAACAATACGAACAAGTCAGTTTAGCACTATGTCTAGGTTTACTGCTGTCCTACCATTTGCATCTCCATTCTGCTTTGGCTCAAAGTTATTCAATTTTCCATACAAGCATGAATCCTTTACTTTTTGAATGATTGAGCCAAGACCACATTCATCATTTTACATTTATTCGATAAATTGATCCCAGGCAGTGAAGTAGTTACCGTCTCAATTATTTTTAGCTTGAGTTTCTCTTACTTGACACAACAAATCTAGTGCTTGTGCTACGAACTGCCTTACTAAATACACTGAGGTGTCTGTAGGTGTCATTTTCTCACTTATAATCAGCAGAATGAAAATACAAGCAAAATGGCAAAAAAGTCAAGCACATGCATGGTTGGATCGAGACTTGACACTGATGCTTTCTATAATAAAAGAAGTCTCTTAGAATCATAGAATGGTTACAGCACAGAAGGAGGGCATTCAGCCCATCGAGTCTGTGCCGGCTCTCTGCAAGAGCGCTTCAGCTAGTCCCACTCCCACACCCTTTGTCCGTAGCCCTGCAAATGTTTATCCTTCAGGTACTCATCCAATTCCTTTTTGAAAGCCACGATTGAATCTTCCTCCACCACCCTCTTGGGTAGTGCATTCCAGGTCCTAACCACTCGCTACGTAAAAGTTTTTCCTCATGTCGCCTTTGGTTCTTCTGCCAATCACCTTACATCTGTGTCCTCTGGTTCTCGACCCTTCTGCCAATGGGAACAGTTTCTCTCTGTCTACTGAAGGCGTTAAAAGTTAGATTAGCAGCTTAACTGACTAGCTGGCTGATGTAATAAAAGGAGAAGTCTGGCAGAACAAAGACAGCTGGAAAAAGCATACTGCATGATGATTGGTGGAGCAAAAGAAAAAGGAGGCCATACATTGAACAATGGGCCGCCAAGATGTGATTTGCTGTGATTTGCGAAGATAAGGTTAAGCGTACGTAAATTGGATAGAACAATAGCAGATGTGGAAACAGGGCAAATGAGATGAACAAGATGTGTTTTGTGGAGATGTGATTAAGTGTACGTGACTTGGACAATTAATTGGCCCAGTCCCGAAGATGTCAGGGAAACAAGATGCAAGATTGTATATAAATCAACTGCTCGAATGTAAAAAATCAGACATCCATCTCAGCTCAGGCCGAGAGGGCCTCTCCCTGCGCGTGCTTGAATAAAGATCGCTTGGAACCAGTACACACTCGTCTCCGTCTGCTTTGGGGCAGAGAGAAATCCCAAAACAATACTCCCTATAGACCCCTCGTGATTTTGAGCACCTCTATCAAATCTCCTCTCAACCTTCTCTGCTCTAAAGAGAACAACCCCAGCTTCTCCAGTCTATGCATATAACTGAAGTCCCTCATCCTTGGAACCATTCTTGTAAATCTTTTCTGCAGCCTCCAAGGCCTTCACACCTTCCTAAAGTGTGGTGTCCAGAATTGGACACAATACTCCAGTTGAGGTCGGACTAGTGTTTTGTAAAGGCGCATCATAACTTCCTAGCCTTTGTACTTTATGCCTCTATGTATGAAGCCCAGGATCCCATATGCTTTTTTAACTGCTATCTCAACCTGCCCTGCCACCTTCAACGATTTGTGCATATACACCTCCAGGTCTCTGTTCATGCACCCGATTTATAATTGTACCCTTTAGTTTATATTGCCTCTCCTCGTTCTTCCTACCAAAATGTATCACTTTGTATTTTTCTGTGTTAAATTTCATGTGCCACGTGTCCGCCCATTCCACCAGCCTGTCTATGTCCTCTTGAAGTCTATCACTATCCTCCTCATTGTTCACTATACTTCCAAGTTTTATGTCATCTGCAAATTTTAAAATTGTGCCCTGTACACCGAAGTCCAAGTCATTAAGAAAAGCAGTGATCCGAGTACCGACCCCTGGGAAAAACAACCGTTCACCGCTACTTTCTGCTTCCAGTCACTTAGCCAATTTCGTATCCATGCTGCCACTGTCCCTTTTATTCCGTGGGCTTCAACTTTGCTTGCAAGCCTATTATATGGCACTTTACCAAACATCTTTTGGAAGTCCATGTACACCACATCAACTGCATTGCTCACATCAACCCTCTCTGTTACCTCATCAAAAAACTCAATCAAGTTAGTTAAACATGATTTGCCTTTAACAAATCCATGCTGGCTTCCCTTAATTAATCCACACTTGTCCAAGTGATTGTTAATTTTGTCCTGGATTATCGTTTCTAAAAAGCTTCCCCACTACCGAGGTTAAACTAACTGGCCTGTAGTTACTGGGTTTATCTTGAAACCCTTTTTTGATCAAGGGTGTAACATTTGCAATTCTCCAGTCCTCTAGCACCACCCCCGCATTTAAGAATTGGAAAATAATGGCCAGTACCTCCGCAATTTCCACTTTTACTTCCCTCAGCATCCTCGGGCGCATCTCATCCAGTCCTGGTGACTTATCTACTTTAAGTACAGATAGCCTTTCTAGTACTCATCAATTTTTATCCCATCCAGTATCTCAACTACTTCCTCTTTCACTATGACTTTGGCAGCATCTTCTTCCTTGGTAAAGACAGATGCAAAGTACTCATTTAGTACCTCAGCCATGCCCTCTGCCTCCTTGCGTAGGTCTCCATTTTGGTCCCTAATCAGCCCCACCCCTCCTCTTACTACCCGTTTACTCTTCCTTACTATCTAACGTACTTGTATTGCTATTTTTTCTTATATTGCTGCTCTTCATTAAATTGCTGCTCTTCAGCATTAAATTGCAAAGTAGAGGCTATGATATAGCCCAATATATTGTTAAAGAACCAAAGCTTTTATTAGGATCATTTGTTATAGTCACTGAGGGTAAAAGCTCTGTGCACATTAGGAGTTTTTAAACTTGTTCAATCAATCTAATTTAAATATGCAGTAATGCACAGGGAGGCTGCAAAAGCCTGATTCAGAGCAACCTAATTTGGTTCATAGAACTGCCAGCCTAAGAAAAGACACAATTCAATTCCAGTTACTTTCAAAAGAAAAATTATTTTTGGTACATTAAAGCTGGAAACACATGTAAATGTGTTTGAATGAGTCTACAAACAGGTTCCCACTTTCTCCTCTTCCCTTCTCCCAAACACACAACCCTTCAGATTTCCACAGGGGTCTGTTTTCTTGTTGGAGCTCTTGTGCTTTTAATCTCCTTTCTTCAAAATGTTGCTTTCATTCTCCTGGATTTAGACATATTATTATTGCAGGGACAAATCTAATCCCAGGCCTCGCATTCACTAATATTTTAAGATTACTTTTACTGCCAATCAATTGACAGTACACGACAGATGAGAGACTTTTTTCACAAAAAAAAGGAAGGAAAAGACAATGCAATTAAATACATGATCTGAGACATGTTTCTTCACTACACATAATTGTGGACTGAACCAACCCAGATATGTACAATACGCCAGTACTTCAAAAGTCTCATTGACAGTTTCCGTTTTTAAACAGGCAATCCATTACAATACATCAATAACTCCTTCCTTGTGCATCTCTAACTTGTTTGAATATTTTAAATTTTAAATTGAATGTTGATGATTGTTCCTTTTTAAACACTGTTCATCTATAATATTTTCTAGTTCTGAGGAAGAGTTTCTATCTGAAACATCAACTTGTTGTCTCAACAGGTGCTGCCTGACCTGCTGAACTTATCCAGCGTTTACTGTTTTTGTTTTCCAGCATCTGCAGTATTTTGCTTTTTTATTCATATTGGAGGATGCTGGTACGGAGGAGTTATTAGCCTAGAAATTCGATGTGCTACGTCCATTATCCAGATGAAAAATGGGTGCCAGTGTCCAATACAGCAGGTGGCCTGGGGAAAAAATTGAGAGCCGGAAATGTGTCACCCACCATATTGGTATAGGCATTAAAAGAGGCATGGAGGACCCATGCCTGAAACAGGTGCAATCCCTTGCCATATATAAATAAAGGTCCCCAATACCCATTTACCGAATTGGTTTGCCCTGAATGCAGCCGGCACCAGAAAAATAAACAGATCTACGTGTGGCCTAATCAGCAGGCCACCACCAAAAAAGTACCTTTTTAAAAGATTCTCACCTCAATGTGGAGCTGGGAGGTGCAGGAATGCTCTTCTCGGATCCACATTAAAACCAAAGGCCACTGCCAGCCACTCCTCCCAATCGCTATCTCACCACCTTTCTGATGGCCCCCTTCTCTTGCGAGACCTACCTACATCACCAGCAGTGGCCCGAAATTCAAATGGGCTTTGCAGGAGAGCTGTACGGTGTCACCCAACAGGTGTCTGCAGCTCACTGATCTGATGTAAATGAGACCCAAGACCCAATATTGGGTGGGCCTTGCATCGATCCTTGTGCTCAGTTTGAGCTCACCTGAGCCAATTTTTTGTCCACTGTGTCAGAAAGCATGAAGGAGCTGAATCAACAATCACTTTGCTTGCTTCAATTGTGCATTCTAATTCAGCTCCCACATACTGCCAGGCTCAACACTTAATCCAAGTCAAAGTCCCCAAATCATGTCGTCAGCACTGCTTAAATTAAGAATATTTTTAAAAATCTTCAAAAGATATATGTAGAATGTTCACTATTATTGGAAAGGCCGGATTCGTCGATTGAGGTATTCATTCCGGCTACATATATATGTCAGCCCTGGCTCAGTTGGTAGCACTTAGCCTCCGAATCAGAAAGTTGTGGGTTCAAGTCCCACTCCTGAGACTTGAGCACAAAAATCTAGGCTGGCACTCCAGTGCAGTACTGAGAGAGTGCTGCACTGTCAAAGGTGCCGTCTTTCGAATGAGATGTTGAAACCAAACCCCGTCTGCTCTCTCAGGTGGACATAAAAGATCCTATGGCACTATTTTGAAGAAAAGCAGGGGCGTTATCCCCAGTGCTATGCCCAATATTTATCCCTCAATTAAGGTCACTAAACAGACTATCTGGTTATTATTACATTGCTGTTTGTGGGAGCTTGCTGTGCACAAACTGGCTGCGCGTTTCCTACATTACAACAGTGACTGCACTTTAAAAAAGTACTTCATTGGCTGTAAAGCGCTTTGGGACATCCGGAGGTCGTGAAAGGCGCTATATAAATGCAGGTCTGTCTGACTGTCTTTCTTTATAAATGTGACTTTAAAAAGTAAGAACTGGACTAGATTTAGTTAATAAGGGTCAAGCTGATGAAAATGGCATGCAATTTACTACCCAAGCAATTCTAAAATTAATTGTACACATGGAAGATTTCAATTCTGTCTTATGGAAAGATCGAATAATCACTTGAAAGTTATGTGGAAAGAGAAAATAGCAGTGGAGGCATTAAAGAGCTATCCGAGCTTGAATCTAACATCAAAGTTTGCTTTTCAAGATCTGTAAGTTTTAAGATCTTTTCTGAAGCCTGAAATGAACTGTCAGTATGTTGTGGATCGTTGGCTTTGTAGCAGTAAATCATCAATTAGCAGTAATTGTAGTTAATATTCGATGAGGAAAAGGCTCGCTAAAATATTCAGAGATGAGAAATGCAGCAATTTGTCAAGTACCCCATTACTGGCTCTTGGCCAAATAAAATGATTTGCGCCAACAACGGAGAAACAATCCAATAAACAAGTTAATACTTGCATAAATTTAACCTTTTTTCACTGAATCGCCACATACTGTATTTATAGTTTTCAATATTAGCTCAAATCTGTTGATTTGAACAGAGCATCTCTCACTACACAGACTATGAATTAAAACTAAATGCATAATCACAAATGAGACTACTTTTGATTCAAACATTTGTTTACCTAAATTTTTTAAAATAAAATCTGTATTAAACATGCAAGAATATATTCAACTACCTGCTTAAAATTAAAATAGATTTTCAACAAAATGGTGCTTTTGCGGTCTTAATTTTGTTAAAGCACTTTATTATACATTTCTATAAATCAATATAATCAACTTTCCATATTTTCAAATACATTTGCTAAGAGTACATTAGGGATCATATTTATTAGGTTAGTTCAAGAACAATTGCACTAAATCACACAGCTGTTCATTTTTCTCCAGGTTCGTGTTTGTATTGTGAAACACTTTGGTATGTCCTTGGGATGCAAAAGGCACTATAAAAATCCAAGCCTTTATTTCTTTCTTCGCATTGTATAAAAAATGCACCATCTCAAACACACAGGGCCAAATCTTCCTGGAAAAATAGCTGCGAGTTCACGGTACATGCCGTAATTAATGCTCAAATCGTCCAGCAAGTTCAGGGGATTAAGAGATACATCACGAGTTGCGAATCTCCAGAATTTGCTGGTCGATTTACGCCACTCCACCGTTTGCTTTGCACAATTGGCATCTCGCTATTGCTTCCCCACTACTTTTAAGAACTTGCTGGGTTTGCATATTAATTGGCCATTAAACTCCCCTCAGAAAGTTAAGTCTGGTAATTAAGAGCACAAGTACCTTTTTAACATGATAATTGTTATTGCAATGCCAATCAATCTCTCCGGCCCAGAAAGGCAACAATTTAAACGGTGGAGTCTCATTCTTGCATGTAGTAAATTCTTCTTAGGGATTTAAAACATTTTAAATTTAAAAAATTTAAATGTTTCTCACTTTTCCGTTTACTTTTTTCCTCTCTCTCAATCCAATTTTTCTTTTCCTCACTTTCTTTCTGTACCTGGTGACTAATTCACCCTCCTTCTCGATTGTTCGTGTTTTTTTTTCTCAATCCTTAAATCTCATTGGTTAAGGAGATAGACTGTTGGTTCTGTCATTTGCCAAGGTCCCAGGTACCCCGTTGCCCTCGCCATTATCAGCTCACACTTCCAGCAACTTGCGGCGCAATTTTTTAAAAAATTATTCGTTTATGGGATGTGGGCGTTGCTGGCAAGGCCAGCATTTATTGCCCATCCCCAATTGCCCTTAAGAAATTATATTCAAGCTGAATGGTTCAGGAAAAAAATCTAACAGGGCCGCCGCGAGGTGCCCTGCTCCAGCAGGATTTGGCCCATAGTATCACATGTAGTACCAACACAAAATCTAATGGGATGCCTGGGAATTTGTTTTAATGTCTGTAGAGAGTTGTCACTTCTGCCAGCTCTCTAGTACAAATGAAGCTAGCTGTTGTTGTAGTCCAGTTTTGTCTCAGATTTAAGCAGCTTATGATAGAATATAAAATAAATATGCATGTGCAAACCAAAGTATGGGCCAGATCCAGGTTGAGCCAAATGTTAAATGTTTTACAAATATCCACAAACACATCTTGAATATGCCCTTGGGTAGTTTTGGATAACTGTGATATGCAAATAGTTCTGAAAATATGGCCCTGAAATGGAGTTAAAATTTGAATATCTGAACAGAGGCAAGGGAAAGAGAGAGATTATTAAACAGAGACCTTGACTGGTGACATTTTCTCTCAAATACATACACACTAACAAATCAAAATGTTTGAAAGAAAAGGCAAAAACTGTAGAAAGGAGGAGCAGAGGGCAGCATAAACAAATACCAAGAGAAACAAAACGAGGAGGTCTGTAAAACACAAACAGAAAACTGTACAACAGACTATGGACTATAGAATTAGATGTTTCAAAGAAAAATCTTACTGAGCAGAGGTTTCTGGACAAAAAACCTGGTCTTTGAAAAATGCACACTTGGATTTGGTGTATGGAAGTGGAGCAATTTAAACTATAATACAGTTAATGGTGATCTCAGTTCTGAGGTGATTATATCCAATATAATGACACCTGTCCATCTCCCAACAAGATAGCTCTGTCAGCACAGAAATAGAATTTGCTACTTCACAGACATTTGCAATCTTCATTGTGATTTACTTCCACATTACAGAGCTATTGCTTCTAGCTGGCCCTCTTGCAATGGGCTCTCATGGGAAAGGAGGCAAGTCACTTGTTAGAGAGACAATGTGATTGAGAACAGCAAGCCATCATCACGTTGCCACTTAACGAAGGTTAGAGCTTGGTAAGATAACTATGTGTTGCATTATATGCTCAAACACAATATTCCTACTGAACTTTAAAAGGTGAATCAGACTGCCACAGTGGCTGTGCTTCAATGTCTTCTGCCATGGATAGTTGCATTATGTCTTACAACTATGACTCTCAAATGGATTCTGCACCTCAATGGTCCAGTGGAGTACCAAGTGCAGGATAAGTGCTTCCTAAGTGAGGTGCGGAGAAGAGAGATCAATTACTCCCGACCACTATCATGCAACTTCAGCCGCTGGATAAAGAGTGGAAGTTTGGAAAGCATAAACTTCAATGGTTGTTCTTGGCTGGTGAAGGCATAAAGGGCAGAAAAAACAACAAATAACAGCAGCTCAACGGAGTTATTCTTCCCAGTATTCAACGTTTTATTCCCTCCTCGAAAGTTGGCATTATACAATGCTGTAGGTACATCACTAAAGATACGAGGAGAAAGCTGAACTGAATGCATAAACATAAGGGTGCAAATTGAGTCATTTGGGGTTTATTTACATAACTAAATTTTGGCTTGCTGCTAAACAAAATGTGGCACGATACTCAACGTGGTAACTAACCAGTCTACTTTTTTTGCATTCATTCTCAGGATGTGGGTGTCGCTGGCAAGGATGGCAGTTATTGCTTACCCTTGAGGAACTGGAGATGGGCTGCCTTCTTGAACTGCTACAGTTCATATGGCGAGGTAGGGAGTTCCAGGATTGTGACCCAGCGACAATGAAGGAACAGCAATACATGTCCAAGTCAGGCTGGCGTGAGACTTGGAGGAGGAATTGGAGGTGATGGTGTTCCCATGCACCTGCTGCCCTTGTACTTCTAGGTAAGAAATCACACAACACCAGGTTATAGTCCAACAGCTTTATTTGAAATCACAAGCTTTCGGAGCGCTGCTCCTTCGTCAGGTGAAGTGGAGAGATGCATAAAAACACAGCTTATATAGTCAGAGAATAATGTCAGATGTTTACAGGTAATCTTTCTAACTGCCATTTATCACACCTCGGCAGAGAGATAATCACAGCAATCAAAGGTGTAAATGGTGTCCAAACAGGTCAGTCAGGAAAACATTACATTAAAGAATAATGAGGTGGGGTCACAAGGGGTCAAATGTTGCAGATGCTGGGGTCTGTATGAAAAACAAAAAGACAAAAAACATTTTTTTTTTGCTGGAAATCACAGCAGGTCCGGTCGCATCGGTGTGGAGGGAACAAGCCAACGACGACTCGAGTCTGGATGACCCTACATCCGGTGGGGTTACATGTAGCGTGACATGAACCCAAGATCCCTGTTGAGGCCGTCCTCATGGGTGCGGAACTTGGCTATCAGTTTCTGCTCGACGATTTTGCGTTGTCGTGTGTCTCGAAGGCCGCCTTGGAGAATGCTTACCCGAAGATCGGAGGCCGAATATCTTTGACTGCTGAAGTGTTCTCCGACTGGGAGGGAACACTCCTGCCTGGCGATTGTTGCGCGGTGTCCATTCATCCGTTGTCGCAGTGTCTGCATGGTCTCGCCGATGTACCATGCTCCGGGGCATCCTTTCCTGCAACGTATGAGGTAGACAACGTTGGCCGAGTCACATGAGTATGTACTATGTACCTGGTGGGTGGTGTCCTCACGTGTGATGATGGTATCTGTGTTGATGATCTGGCATGTCTTGCAGAGGTTGCTGTGGCAGGGTTGTGTGGTGTCGTGGTCGCTGTTCTCCTGAAAGCTGGGTAATTTGCTGCGAACGATGGTCTGTTTGAGGTTAGGCGGCTGTTTTGAAGGCGAGTAGTGGAGGCGTGGGGATGGCCTTAGCGAGGTGTTCGTCGTCATCGATGACATGTTGAAGGCTGCGAAGAACATGGTGTAGTTTCTCCGCTCCGGGGAAGTACTGGACAACGAAGGGTACTCTGTTGGTTGTGTCCTGTGTTTGTCTTCTGAGGAGGTCTATGCGATTTTTCGCTGTGGCCCGTCGGAACTGTCGATCAACGAGTCGAGCGTCATATCCCGTTCTTACGAGGGCGTCTTTCAGCGTCTGTAGGTGTCCATCGCGTTCCTCCTCGTCTGAGCAGATCCTGTGTATTCGCAGGGCTTGTCCATAGGGGATGGCTTATTTAACGTGGTTAGGGTGGAAGCTGGAGAAGTGGAGCATCGTGAGGTTGTCCGTGGGCTTGCGGTAGAGTGAAGTGCTGAGGTATCCGTCTTTGATGGAGATTCGTGTGTCCAAGAATGAAACCGATTCTGAGGAGTAGTCCATGGTGAGTTTGATGGTGGGATGGAACTTGTTGATGTTATCGCGTAGTCTTTTCAGTGATTCTTGTCCGTCGAAGGCAGAGAAACTACGCCATGTTCTTCGCAGCCTTCAACATGTCATCGGTGACGACGAACACCACGTTAAGGCCATCCTCACGCCTCCACTACTCGCCTTCAAAACAGCCGCCTAACCTCAAACAGACCATCGTTCGCAGCAAATTACCCAGCTTTCAGGAGAACAGCGACCACGACACCACACAACCCTGCCACAGCAACCTCTGCAAGACATGCCAGATCATCAACACAGATACCATCATCACACGTGAGGACACCACCCACCAGGTACATGGTACATACTCATGTGACTCGGCCAATGTTGTCTACCTCATACGTTGCAGGAAAGGATGCCCCGGAGCATGGTACATCGGCGAGACCATGCAGACACTGCGACAACGGTGAACGGACACCGCGCAACAATCGCCAGGCAGGAGTGTTCCCTCCCAGTCGGAGAACACTTCAGCAGTCAAGGACATTCAGCCTCCGATCTTCGGGTAAGCATTCTCCAAAGCGGCCTTCGAGACACACGACAACACAAAATCGTCGAGTAGAAACTTATAGCCAAGTTCCGCACCCATGAGGACGGCCTCAACCGGGATCTTGGGTTCATGTCACGCTACATGTAACCCCACCTGACGTAGGGTCATCCAGACTCAAGTCGTCATTGGCTTGTTCTCTCCACACAGATGCGGCCGGACCTGCTGTGATTTCCAGCAACAAATAAAAATGTTTTTTGTCTGTTTTTTTGTTTTTCATATAGATCCCAGCATCTGCAACGTTTGACCCCACCTCATTGTTCTTTGATGTAATGATTTCCTGACTGACCTGTTTGGACACCATTTACACCTTTGATTGCTGTGATTATCTGTCTGCCGAGGTGTGATAAATGGCAGTTAGAAAGATTACCTGTAAACATTGACATTATTCTCTGACTATATAAGCTGTGTTTTTATGCATCTCTCCACTTCACCTGACGAAGGAGCAGCGCTCCGAAAGCTTGTGATTTCAAATAAAGCTGTTGGACTATAACCTGGTGTTGAGAGATTTCTTACATTTGTCCACCCCAGTCCAACACCGGCATCTCCACACCATGTACTTCTAGGTGGTAGAGATTGCAGGTTTGGGAAGTGCTGCCGAAGAATCCGTGGCAAGTTGCTGCAATGCATTCTGTAGATAGTACACACTGCAGCCGTGGCCACCACAATCCAAATAAATCATAACATGCCAAACACCCGCATGGGTCATAATGGGAAGGATTCTGGGGGCCTGTTTAGTGGGAATTTTCTGTCCTCAATGCTGTTCCAAGCCAAAACCTGGTGATATACAAGGTGATTCAGGCTGAGTCACATGCAGAATGTTATAGCAGAGGTTTGGGTGCAGTGTTAATATGGAGAGAGTGAGCACAATTCTAAATTTGCTGCCTATGTATCTGACTGCAATAATCCTAGATCCATAATGTTTGAATCCATTCTTTGCTGTTAAAGAGCAAGCTTGCATTTATATACCATCTTTCCCATCCTCAGAATATCGCAAACACTTCACAACGAAGGGATTACTTTTGACGTGCACTCAATGTTGTACGCAGCAGTCAAGTGATGTATTCTGGTTTTCAAAAAAGGGAAAACGATGAGGTTTCTAAAAGGTGGACCAAACCATCATGCACACAGCAAGGTCCCTCAAACAGCAAATGAATAAATGAGAATATAATTTGTTTTTGGTGATGTTGGTGGAGAGGGAGACATTGGCCAGAACTTCCTGCTCTTGGAATAGTCCCATGGGATCTTTAATGTCCACTTGAGCAGGAAGATAGATTCTCAGTTTAATATCTCATCCAAATGACAATACCTCCAGCAATGCAGCATTCGCTCAGTACCGCACCAAATTATCAACCTAGATGATAGTCTCGCCAATAGTGGGGCTTGAACCCACATACCTGAATCACAGGCAAGAGTGATATTAACAGAGGCAAGATTAGTTTTCAATAAAATTAAGCAAATGACCATTAAGTGGAAGAAATGCATATATAAGTAGATTCAAAGGCACTGTAAAATAAATTCACCAAATATAGTGCCAAAAAAAATCTAAATTGGATTAGGGCAGGGTTGGGAGAGGGGAAAAAGACAGTTTCCCACGCTTCCTTAGAAGATACATTTTTTTAAATTCACGGGAGTTGGGAATTGCTGGCAAGGCCTGCATTTATTGCCCATCTCTAACTGCCCTCGAGGTGGTGGTGGTGAGCTGCCTTCTTGAACAGCTGCAGTCCATGTGGTGAAGGTACTCCCACAGTGCTGTTAAGGAGGGAGTTCCAGGATTTTTACCCAGCAACATGAACAAATGGCAATATATTTCCAAGTCAGGATGGTGTGTGACTTGGAGGAGAACTTAGAGGTGGTGGTGCTGCAATACACCTGCTGCCCTTGTCCTTCGAGGTGGTAGAGGTAGTGGGTTTGGGAGGTGCTGTCGAAGAAGCCTTGGCGAATTACTGCAGTGCATCTTGTAGACGGAACAGACTATAGCCACAATGCGTCGGTGGTGGAAGGAGTGAATGTATAAGGTGGTGGATGGGGTGCCAATCAAGCGGGTTTCTTTGTCCTGGATAGCGTCAAGCTTCTTGAGTTGTTGGAACTGCACTCATTCAGGCAAGTGGAGAGAATTCCATCAAACTCCTGACTTGTGCCTTGTAGATGGTGGAAAGGCTTTGGGGAGTCAGTAGGTGAGTCACTTGCCACAAAATACCCAGCTTCTGACCTGCTCTTACATAAGTAGTAGGAGCAGGAGTAGGCCATACGGCCCCTCGGGCCTGCTCCGCCATTCAATAGGATCATGGCTGATCCGAACCCAGACTCACGTCCACTTCCCTGCCGGCTCCCCGTAACCCCTAATTCCCTTATCAGCTACGAAACTGTCTATCTCCGTTTAAAATTTATTTAATGTTGCAGCTTCCACAGCTCTCAGGTAGCAAGTTCCATAGATTTACTACCCTCCGAGTGAAGAAGTTTCTCCTCATCTCAGTTTTGAAACGGCAGCCCCTTATTCTAAGATTATGCCCCCTAGTTCTAGTCTCACCCATCAGTGGAAACATCCTCCCTGCATCCACCCGATCAAGCCCTTTCACAATCTTATATGTTTCGATAAGATCGCCTCTCATTCTTCTGAATTCCAATGAGTAGAGGCCCAACCTACTCAACCTTTCCTCATAAGTCAACCCCCTCATCTCCGGAATCAACCGAGTGAACCTTCTCTGAACTGCGTCAAGAGCAAGTATATCTCTTCTTAAATATGGAAACCAAAACTGGACGCAGTATTCCAGGTGTGGCCTCACCAGTACCCTGTACAACTGAAGCAAGACTTCCCTGCTGTTATACGCCATCCCTTTTGCAATAAAAGCCAAGATTCCATTGGCCTTCCTGATCACCTGCTGTACCTGCATACTAACGTTCTGTGTTTCATGCACCAAGACCCCCAGATCGCTTTGTACTGTAGCACTTTGCAGTTTCTCTCCATTTAGATAATAACTTTTGATTTTTTCTGCCAAAGTGCGCAACCTCACACTTTCCAACATTATATTCCATCTGCCAAATTTCTGCCCACTCACTTAGCCTGTCTATGTCCTTTTGCAGGTTTTTATGTCCTCCTCACTCGCTGCTTTCCCTCCCATCTTTGTATCGTCGGCAAACTTGGATATGTTGCACTCGGTCCCTTCCTCCAAATCGTTAATATAGATTGTAAAGAGTTGGGGTCCCAGCACTGACCCCTGCGGAACACCACTAGTCACAGATTACCAACCCGAGAATGAACCATTTATCCCAACTCTGTTTTCTGTTAGATAGCCAATCTTCCACCCATGCCAGTATATTACCCCCAATCTCGTGATTTTTTATCTTGTGCAGTAATCTTTTGTGTGGCACCTTGTCAAATGCCTTTTGGAAGTCCAAATACACCACATCCACTGGTTCCCCTTTATCTACCCTGTTTGTTACGTCCTCAAAGAATTCGAGCAAATTTGTCAAACATGACTTCCCCTTCAAACCATGCTGACTCTGTCCGATTAAATTATGCTTATCCAAATGCCCGGTTACTGCTTCCTTAATAATGGACTCCAACATTTTACCAACCACAGCTGTTAGGCTAACTGGTCTATAGTTTCCAGCCTTTTGTCTACTTCCTTTTTTAAATAAGGGTGTTACATTAGCAGTTTTCCAATCTGCTGGGACCTTACCTGAATCCAGAGAGTTCTGGAAAATTACCACTAATGCATCCACAATCCCTATCGCTACTTCTCTCAAGACCCTAGGATGTAAGCCATCAGGTCCAGGGGATTTATCCGCCTTTAGTGCCATTATCTTACCGAGTACCACCGCCTTAGTGATTTTAATCGTGTTTAGCTCCTCCCCCCCCATAGCCCCCTGTTTGTCCAGTGTTGGAATATTTTTAATGTCCTCTACTGTAAAGACTGATACAAAATATTTGTTCAGTGTTTTTGAATCTCCATGTTCCCCACCACTAATTTCCCGGTCTCGTCCTCTAAGGGACCAACATTCACTTTAGCCACCCTTTTTCTTTTTATATAACTGTAGAAACTCTTGCTATCTGTTTTTATATTTTTTGCTAGTTTACTTTCATAATCTATCTTCCCTTTCTTAATTCATCTTTTATATTCTTTGCTGGCTTTTAAATGCTTCCCAATCTTCTATCTTCCCACTAGATTTGGCTACTTTATATGCCCTTGTTTTCAGTCAGATACTATCCTTTATTACTTTATTTAGCCACGGATGGCTGTCTTTTCTTTTACGCCCCTTTTTCTTCGGTGGAATATATTTTTCTTGCAAGTTCTGAAATATCTCCTTGAATGTACACCACTGCTCATGTACCGTCTTACACTTTAATCTATTTTCCCAGTCCACTTTAGTCAACTCTGCTCTCATACCTTCATAGTCTCCTTTATTTAAGCTTAGTATGCTGGTTTGAGATCCAACTCTCTCACCCTCCAACTGAATTTGGAATTCAACCATGTTATGGTCACTCATTCCAAGGGGATCCTTTACTAGGACATTTTTTATTAATCCTGTCTCATTACACAGGACCAGATCTAAGATTGCCTGCCCCCTGGTTGGTTCAGTAACATACTGCTCAAGGAACCCGTCCCTAATGCACTCTATGAACTCTTCCTCAAGGCTGCCCTGCCCAATTTGATTTGTCCAGTCAATATGAAAGTTAAAATCCCCCATGATTATAGCTGTTCCCTTATTACAAGCCCCAACTATTTCCTGATTTATACTCCGACCAGAGTTGCAACTGTTAGGAGGCCTATAGACTACGCCCACTAGTGACCTTTTCCCCTTATTATTCCTTATCTCCACCCAAACTGTTTCACTATCCTGATCCTTTGACCCAGTATCATTTCTCACTATTGCAGTGATTCCATCCTTTATTAACATAGCCACCCCACCTCCCTTTCCTTTCTGTCTGTCCTTCCTAATTGTCAAAAACTCCTGGATGTTTAGTTCCCAGTCATGGTCACCTTGCAGCCATGTTTCTGTAATGGCCACCAGATCATACCCATGTGTAGTTATTTGTACCGTCAACTCGTCTATTTTGTTACGAATGCTGCGTGCGTTCAGATAAAGAACTTTCAAATATGTTTTGTGACAATTTATTCCTGCTTTTACCCCCTTTACTACTTTACCTTTATCTTTATCCATTCTGTCCCTTCCTGACACGATCAGGTTTTTAATTCCCCCACTGCTACCTTGCTCTATTGCCTTCTCCGCTGACATTTTTATTTTTTGCTCTCTTGAAACCTCCCCCCCACTAATTAGTTTAAAGCCCTCTCTACAACCCTAGTTATTCGATTCGCCAGGATTCTAGTCCCAGCACTGGCCAAGTGAAGCCCGTCCCAACGGAACAGCTCTCTCCTGTCCCAGTACTGGTGTCCCAAGAAGCAAAACTAATTTCTCCCGCACCAGTCTTTGAGCCACGCATTTAACTCTGATTTTATTTACCCTAGCCAAATTTGCTTGTGGCTCAGGTAATAATCCAGAGATTATTACCCTAGTGGTTCTGTTTTTTAATTTGGCCCCTAGCTGCTCATACTCCCTCAGCAGAACCTCTTTCCTTGTCCTATCTATGTCGTTGGTACCAACATGGACCACGACAACTGGATCCTCCCCCTCCCACTCCAAGTTTCTCTCCAGCCCAGAGGAGATGTCCTTAACCCTGGCACCGGGCAGGCAACACAGCCTTCGGGACTCTCGCTCTCGGCTGCAAAGAACCCTATCTATCCCCCTAATGATACTATCCCCTACCACTACAGCATTTCTTTTTACTCCCCCCACTTGAATGGCCCCCTGTTCCACGGTGCTGTGGCCAGGTTGCTCATCTTCCCTGCAGTCCCCGTTCCCGTCCCCACAGGGAGTAAGAGCCTCGCACCTGTTGGACAAGAGCAAGTGCTGCGGCTCCTCCAACACTACCTCCTGGATCCCTGTACCTGCCTCACTCATAGTCACACCCTCCGGTCCCGGACCATGGACTGCTTGTAGCCCCAGTATTTATGTGGCTGGTCCAGTTAAGTTTCTGGTCAACAGTGACCCTCAGGATGTTGATGGTGAGAGATTAGATGACTATAATGTCATTGAATGTCATGGGGAGGTGGTTAGACAGTCTCTTGTCGGAGATGGTCATTGCCTGACACGAATGTTACTTGCCACTTATCAGCCCAAGCCTGGATGTTGTCCAGGTCTTGCTGCATGCGAGCATGGACTGCTTCCTTATCTGAGGAATTTCAAATAGATCTGAACACTGTGCAATCATCAGCGAGCATCCCGACTTCTGACCTTATGATGGAGGGAAGATCATTGAGCCTAGGACACTGCCCTGAGGAACTCCTGTAGTGATGTCCTGGGGCTGAGATGATTGGTCTCCAACAATCAATACAATATTGTGTCTTCAACTTGTGCTCCTTTGGGTTTCCATTTACTTCATTTTTTCCCCCTCCAATGAGGGATGTTGGGTATACCTACAGTTTAAATTATAAACCTATGTCCCACTGCACATTCAATATAATTACTTGTTTTCAAACATTGTAGGTTTATATACAGGGCCATTTGTAAGTTGTCTGTTTTTTTTGGAGCTTTTTTCAAGCCGGTCAGCTTTTGCCATTTTCCTAGGTTGGCATGTATGGGAATCAAAATGAACACAAAATTAATACTTACTATATACATCTTTATACCAAATACTGTCAAAAATCTAAAGCAAAGAGTTTCTGCTCCGACCCAACATTCTTCCTTCATCTAACACCATCAAAAAAAACTAGTCATTCACTTTATTACTGTTTACGGGATCATGTTTTCTGCAAAATGGCTGTTCAGTTTGCCTACATAATAGTCACTGCACTGAGTGATTCATTATATGTGAAGTGCTTGAGAGAAGTGTTAAGGCACTACATAAATACAATTCTTTTTCTGTAGTTGTGGAAACAATCAATCTTTGGGTCACAGTAATCCAAGAGTAATACTGTACACTAAATGCGCTGTCTCAGTAGCTTCACAACTGGGATCCATGCAGGTACGTTGTATTGCTTTCGGATCTAATCCCGGTGGATTCCATTGGAAAGAACTGAACCACAGAAGTAGAATAATTCTGGATAATCCTCAAACAGAAAGGAACCAGAAACCCAGCTAAAAGGCAGTGTACTATATATTTTTTGAAAAAGCATCAAGTCCCTCTTACGATTCAGTGTGTAAACAAGCAATGATGTGTACCACCAGGCCATAAAGCAGAAAAGGCCCTAGATTTCATTCCTTGGTGAGTGTTGGGTTATCTGATGTTAGCCAATGCACTACAATTGGCTTCAGCAACCAGAGGACTTTAACAGAAAGTTGGGGGGGGGGGGGGGGGGGGAAGAGCAGGGGAGAAGGGGGAAGAGGAGAGAAAAAGTGGAATATTGGTCAATATTCACATTACAATCGCTTTCGTGCAGCCCCAGTACACAAGTGTCAGAAAAGGAGAATGCCATGCTTGGCTTTGATAGCCACCATAATCAACTAACTCCAACTACTGTCTAGGATCTCTGCTGAAAAACAGTCCGATTAATCATATCATCTCTTTTCCATCAAAACTAAGTGGTGGTACAGGAGCAATTTAAATTGCACGCCATGTGTGAGAGAGAATTCTCAGCGCTATGAAAGTAAGAAGCAAACAGTGCATGGGCATTAACACCATGGTAAAATATGACACCCGTTCAAATATATTACTCAACTATATATTCGTTTCATTGAATCTAACAATTGTAACAACTCCCAAAAGCAAGCACTTTACATGTAGCTCTTCCACGCTGACTTACAACTGCTTACCAATTACCAGATTGCTCAATACATTTACCATTAATGCAACAGGCTTCTTCTCCCTTATGGTCTCTGCACCCAACCCTGAGCGAGCAAGTACTGGCACAGTAAGATCAGGTCATAATAGGAATATTCCTAAAGTTTTTGCTCACAAAACATCTTCTGCACTGTAGATAACCAACTGTGAAATGAAACAAGTACCATTATAGCAACAGGTTTTGTTTATAGGATGCCAGAAAGTTTGTAATTTCCATTTGCAACAATACTTACTGGCTGACCACTAAGAACCAGTTGAAATTGAAAAGTATCCTGAAATTCCAGTGAAATAGTTATAACATAATCCCATTCAAAATCTTGTGTATATCTATACAATTAAATTAATTGCATCTAGTGCTCATTGTTGCAATGCACCTTTCAAAGACATCAGGCCTGAAAAATGTGACTTCAGATATCATGCCTCATTCCACTTCAGAATATCACACCTCAAAACATCAACCACCCATATAGCCTAAAAAAACAGACTGGTTGAAATAAATAGTTATCTCTTTGAATATCTGATCGACTAAACAAGAACAGACATACTGCAATTATATGGAACCCTGGTGAGACCACACCTGGAGTATTGTGTACAGTTTTGGTCTCCTTACCTAAAGAAGGATATACTTGCCATAGAGGGAGTGCAACAAAGGTTCACCAGACTGATTCCTGGGATGGGAGGATTGTCCTGAGGACAGATTGAGTAGACTAGGCCTATATTCTCTAGAGTTTAGAAGAATGAGAGGTGATCTCATTGAAACATACAAAATTCTTACAGGACTGATGCATCCACTGGCTGGGGAGTCTAGAACCAGGGGTCACAGTCTCAGAATAAGGGGTCGGCCATTTAGGACTGAGATGAGGAGAAATTTCTTCACTCAGAGGGTGGTGAATCTTTGGATCTCTACCCCAGAGGGCTGTGGAGGCTCAGTCGTTGAGTATATTCAAGACAGAGTGTGATAAATTTTTGAATATTAAGGGAATCAAGGGATGTGGGGATAGTTCAGGAAAGTGGAGATGAGGTAGAAGATCAGCCATGATCTGATTGAATGGCGGAGCAGGCTCGAAGGGCCAATTGGCCGACTCATGCTCCTATTTCTTATGTTCTTAAATCTATAGCAATTCTATTCACTTAAGTACTAATCAAGAAAGAATAAGCAGCAGAAAACTGAGAAATCAAATTACTCAACTTATTTTCAAAGTTACCAATCCCAAACTGATAAATATCAGAAATCACGCAGTCCAATTAGCCAACTAATTTTGTGACCATGGTTTGAGCTTTCAGCTTTATTTTTTAGCTCGCTGAAAATATACCAAAATAACATTTACAACATAAGAAACTCATAAAACATTAACAATTCAGAAAAAAATGTTCATTATAAACTTGGAATTTCCTGCAGCTACATTCCTGGAAAATATTTTCTTGTCATCCTGTGCCAGAAGACTGGGACACAATTTGGAGTACTTATGGTCAGTCATGGCTCATTGTCAGCTGTTAACAACAATTTCCAGTTACATCTGCATTGTAAACAGACTTTCCAAGGTGCTCCAGAAATAAAAATAAACGATGCCATGGACATTGATTCAAAAATGTGATTAAAACCAGACATTTGTAGCACACGAGGCGACCATTTGACTTATCGTGTCTGCCAGCTCTTTGTTGCAGCAAAGCAAAACAAAACCCATTGCCCCACCCTCACCTCATAGCCCTGCATCTTCCTTTACTTCAAATATTTATCCAATTTTCCTTTAAAAGATACTATGGTCTCTGCCTCAATACTCCCAGTGGCAAAGAATTCTGTGCTCCAACAGCCCTCTGTTCAAATAAATTTCTCCTAACCTCCCATCTTGCACGTTTAGTGAGGATTTTAATCCTCATCACTGACTCCCCAACCAAAGGAAATAGTCTTTCCTTATTCACTATCAATATTCTTCATAATTTTTTAAACCTCATCTTGGTCATCTCTGCTCTAGTGGAAACAGTCCCATTATCTCAAATCTCTCCTTATAGCTTTAGCCCTCATCCCTGGTGAAGCTACACCGTAACCTCTCTATGGCTTCAGTGTCCTTAAAATGGGGTGCTCAAAACTGCGCACAGTACTCTAATTGTGACCTAATCAATGTTTTGTATAGAATTATCATTACCTTTTTACTCTTGTACTCTAAATCTCTACTTACAAAACCCAAAATGCTGTTGGCCCATAGCATTATCTAACTGCACTCAAACTTACAAAGAATATGTATTTGAACCCCGAGGTCACTCTGTTTGTCTACACCCTCCAGTGTTTTTCCATTAGGGGTATGCTTCCATTTCTTGTTTCTTCACCCAAAATGTATTACATCGCACACAGCCATATTAGATTGCAACTGCCACCTGTCTGCCCATTCAACCAACGTGTCTATGTCTTTCTGAAGCCTTTTACAGTCCACTTTGCTGTTAGCTGGTGACACAAAAGCAGGTGGCTTGGCAAATTGCAAGATACAGTGTCCCCTATATCCAACCCCAAATATCTATATATACACCAATGACAAAAATGGACCCAGCACTAACTTCCATTATATATCGCTTCCTACCCTTCCACAATCCGAACTACAGCCATTTACCCGAATTCTTTGTTTTCTTCTGCCAAACAACTTTCTATCCATGCTGCTACGTTTCTGCTTATACCTTGCATTTGAATTTCACTGACGAGCCTTTGAGACTTCTCATTAAACGCCTTCTGAAATTCCATATACAGTACATATACTGCATTCCCTTTACCTACCCAGGTATAAAATTACAACAGATCCTATTCATTTGAAATCAACAGGGGTCATTGCCAAGTTAGGTTGGGTTGTAGTTAGTTTTGGCTAAAAGCTGAAACTGCAGTAAGGCTTTTAAAATAGAAACAGATGCCAGAAAGTCAGTCAGGCAGCGAAGCACTAGAAGAAAGTTAAAAATCCAGTAGACAGCAGGGAGAGGAGGCTCTGCCCTGGGCTGTAGGTCAGAATGCAGAGGAGCTATTCTATTAAAAATGAAATGTGACCCACCAAAGTGGAATAGCACCGTGCGTTTATTTGTATATTGCGTGAAGCCAAGTTGCATCTATTACATTAGGAGAATCAGATCAAACCTATCACTCTGTACACTTTACAATAACAAAATACTGTGGATGCTGGAAATCTGAAACAAAAGAAAATGCTGGAAATACTCAGCCAGTCAGGCAGCATCGAGGAGAAAGAAACAGAGTTAACGTTTTGGGTCGAGGACCCTTCATCAGAACTGGAAAAGGTTAGAAAAGTAACAGATTTTTAAGCTAGCACTCTGTACACTTCACCTTACAATTTGAACCAAACTTTGCCTCATCCAACATTAATTCAGTCCGCCTCTGAAGCCATGCATTCTAAAAAGCATTCCCCGTTTTGACCACTCTATCTTGGGATAATTAAAATCACCCAATATTATTGCCATTGTTCTTGCATATCTCTGAACTGTCTGCAGATCTCTCCCTATATCACATCTCTACTGTTAGGCAACCTTTAATGTACATTGAGAATTGCACTATTTCCCTTCCTAATATTCTATCCATCTGGATTCTTAGCCTAGGACATCCTTATATTCTAGCACTGTGATATCAACTTTCACTAACACTACTAGCCCATCTCCCTCTTTCTCCTGAAAATGTTATAACCAAGAATCTTAAGATACCAGTCCTATCCAATCCCAAGGCATCTCTCCATTATAGCTGCTAAATCATATTCCTCCATCGTTAGTAATGTTTCTAACTCTCCAATTTTGTTTTAAATGTTTTGTGTATCACTTACTCCCAACTCCAATTATTTGGAAATTTGTCTCTTTTTTGGGGGGGTTTCTCATTACATTTTTTTGATATTCCTTGCTCTTTCTACAATAGTATTTTTACATCGAGTGTACACACAAAACAGGCCATTTGGTCAAACTGGTCTATGCCCGCATCAGTGCTCCACACGAGCCTCCTCCCAGCCTAATTCATCTCACCTTATCAGCATATCCTTCTATTCCTTCTCCCTCATGCGCTTATCTAGCTTCCCTTTAAATGCATCTATGCTATTTGTCTCAATTGCACCTTGTTGGTAGTGTGTTCCACATTCTTATCACTCTTTGGGGAAAGAAGTTTCTCCTGAATTTCCTCTTGGATTTATTAGTGACTATCTTATATTTATGACCTTCAGTTTTGGACTCCCCCACAAGTGGGAACATTTTCTTTACGTCTACCCTATCAAACTCTTTCATTATCTTAAAGACCTTTATCAGGTCACCCCTCAGCCTTCTCTTATCTAGAGAAAAGAGTCCCAAGCCTGATAAGTATATCCTCACAGTCCTTTACCATGCTTGTGAATCTTTTTTGCACCTTCTCAAGTGCCTCTATGTCCTTTTAAAAACTTGGAGACCAGAACTGTGCACAGTACTCCAAGTGTAGTCTAACCAAGATTCTATACAATTTTAGCATAACTTCTCTGCTGTTCAATTCTATCCCTCTAGAAATAAACCCCAGAGCTTTGCTTACTTTTCTTATGGCCTTATTAACCTGCGTTGCTACATTTAGTGATCTGTGTATCTCTACCCCCAGATCCCTTTGCTCCTCTAACCCATTCAGACTCTTAGGGGGTGATTTTGCCAGCCCTGGAGAGGCAGGTATGGAGGCGGGACTGCTGGGAAAATGGCAGAAACTTGGAGCGGGTACCGAACCCACCTCCGTGCCATCTTCCCAGGAGGCGGGTACCCGACCCGCGCCGGGTCCCACCTCCTCGAGGCGAGAAGGGGATCACAGCCACTCAACAGGTAGTTAGCAGGCAGTTAAGAGGATTATCCCCATTATTCCAACACAAGTGCGGGCTTCCAGACGTCGGGAAACCCCGCCAGGGTCAGAGGGTTCGAAAAGTGCGCTGTGGAGGTGAGTGATGGGTGCAAGTGTGGAGAGGTAAGTATGGTGAGATGAGTGAAAAGTGGTAGAAAAAGTTTCCTTACCTTGGTTTCTTCCTGCAGGCTTCAATCATTGGGGATCCGGAGGCTCCAGCATCTCCACAGCAGAGATGACAGAATGGCTTCTGCATTCTCCGATGCGACAGCCATCTGATTTCTGCTCAGGAAATAGGTTTGGCGAGTCTTCAATACAAGGACTCGCCAAACAAGAGAGAATGTCAAAGCTGTCAAACGATGACAATTCATCTGTCAAAATTTTTTGACAGATGAAACGTCATATGCTGATGTTCTCGGTCACCGGCCTTCCCTTAATTGGCCTGCTAAACCCGCTGGGCGGGCTTAACAAGGTCAAACAAGGGAAAATAGCGTGGGTTGGCTGGACGTCAATGGAGACGGGACTAAAACCTGAGCAGCAGTCCCGGCTCCATAACATCCCCATTGGCAAAATCACCCCCTTAGTATCCAAGCAGTATGTGGCCTCCTTAGTCTCCCTACCAAAATGCACCACCTCACATTTATCTATAGTGAAATTCATTTGCCATTTACACGCCCATCCTGCAATTCTACAATCAGAAACTGTACTCCAATTCCAGAGTCTAAATCATTAATGTAAATTGTAAACAACAGTGGTCCCAGCAGCGATCCCGGAGGAACACCACTTCCCACCTTTTGCCAGTCTGAGTAGCTAACCTTAAACCCTGCTTTGTTTTGTAGGCAGCTTGCTTCCATTCGGCTACCTGTCACCTGAGTCCCCATGCTTTGACCTTAGTCCTGAGTGGTACCTTATTGAAGGCCTTTTGGAAATCATTTTGTCTCTCATAGCCCCATTATTCCACTGATAATATTTTCACACTATTTATTTCAGGAAAGCCTTCTGCTTCTATGCCAACAGTTGCATTAATCTTACTCTCTTCCAGTCGCAAATCTAGACTTTCCCCACCCAAGTGAACTAGTTTCCCTCCCCACAAGGACATTGATGGCGTATCGGTTCAAATGAAGGCCGTCCCTTCAGTATTGCCTTCCTTTGTTCCAGAATTCACTCCATTGGACCAAGAACATGCACCCTTCTCTCCTGCACATAGTCTTGCCGTCACAGGTTGACCACCTTAATATTATTCTACTTAACCTGTTCAGGTTACCACCCTTGAGATCTTGATTTTCAATTAATACCTACCTCCTTAAACTCCCTCAGCAAGACACAAAATGTACTTCTAGCTGTACCTTTGGTTCCAATGTGTCTCAACTTTTAGCTGCACTCCCTCCCTTTCTAGAAGGTTTTGCTCCAGTCCCACAAAGTCCTTCAGCATGGCATCAGGGAAGCAACAGAACATTTGGGATTCCTGGACATGAATACAAAAAAGGCTGGATTATCATGACTATAGAATCTGCCACTATGGCCACTCTTCTATACTCGTATCCCACTAGCCGCTCAGCTACTCGGGTAGTCCATTGCTCCATGGTGTCGCCATGTTACTGAGAACCACCATCCTCTATGAATGTCCGCTTCATCCTTGTCCAACACTATGTCTTTATTGAACTGTCCCTTAAATTAGGGATGCCATGCACCTGAAAGTCCGATCCTTTTTAAAAAAAAAAAAATACATTCACAGGATGTGGGCATCGCTGGCAAGGCCAGTGTTTATTGCCCATCCCTAATTGCCCTTGAGAGGTGGCGGTGAACGGCCTTCTTGAACCGTTGCAGTCCATGTGGTGAAGGTACTGCCACAGTGCTGTTAGGGAGGGAGTTCCAGGATTTTGGCCCAGCGACAATAAAGGAACAGTGATATATTTCCAAATCAGGATGATGTGTGACTTGGAGGTGGTGGTGTTCACATGCACCTGCTGCCCTCGTCCTTCTAGGTGGTAGAGATCACGGGTTTGGGAGGTGCTGCCGAAGAAGCCTTGGCAAGTTGCTGCAGTGCATCTTGTAGAGGGTAAACACTGCAGCCACCGTGCACCGGGATGTTTAAGCTGGTGGCTGGGGTGCCAATCAAGCAGGCTGCTTTGTCCTGGATGGTGTCGAGCTTCGAGTGTTGTTGGAGCTGCACGCATCCAAGCAAGTGGAGTATTCCATCACACTTCTGGTTTGTGCCTTGTAGATGGTGGAAAGGCTTTGGTGAGTCACTCGCAGCAGAATACCCAGCTTCTGAGCTGCTCTTGTAGCCACAGTATTTATGTAGCTGGTCCAGTTAAGTTTCTGGTCAATGGTGACCATCAGGATGTTTATCGTGGGGGATTTGATGACGGTAAAGCCTCTGAATGTCAACAGGTGGTGGTTAGACACTCTCTTGTTGGAGATGGTCATTGCCTGGCACGAATGTTACTTGCCACTTATCAGCCCAAGCCGGAATGCTGCGTGCGGGCATGGACTGCTTCATTATCTGAGTGAATGGAACTGAACACTGTGCAATCATCAGTGAACATCCCCCACTTCTGCCCTTATGATGGAGGGAAGATCATTGATGAAGTAGCTGAAGATGGTCGGGCCTCGGAACACCTGCAGCAATGCCCTGGGGCTGAGATAATTGACCTCCAACCACCACAATAATCTTCCTTTGTCTTAGGTATGACTCCAGCCAGTGGAGCGTTTATCCCCCGATTCCCTCGATTTCAATTTTACTAGGGCTCCTTGATGCTACACAGTAAAATACTGCCTTGATGTCAAGGGCAGTCACTCTTACCTCACCTCTGGAATTCAGCTCCTTTGTCCATGTTTGGACCCTGGCTTTAAATGAGGTCTGGAGCCGAGTGGTCCTGGCAGAACCCAATTTGAGCATCGGTGAGCAGGTTATTGGCGAGTAAGTGCCGCTTGATAGAGCTGTCAACGACCCTTTCCATCACTTTGCTGAGGATTGAGAGTAGGCTGATGTGGCGGTAAATAGCCGGATTGGATTTGTCCTGTTTTTTGTGGACAGGACATACCTGGGCAGTTTTCCACATTGTCGGATAGATGCCAGTGTTGTAGCTGTACTGGAACAGCTTGACTACAGGCGCGGCTAGTTCTGGAGCACAAGTCTTCAGCACGATAGCCGGGATGTTGTCGGTACCCACAGCCTTTTCTGTATCCAGTGAGCTCAGTCATTTCTTGATATCATATGGAGTGAATCGAATTGGCTGAAGACTGGCTTCTGTGACCACCATCTTTGTGTGCCCTACTCTGCCAGTGGTGGTGCTACCGAGCCGTTCTTGGTGATGGACATTGAAGACCCCACCCAGAATACATTCTGTACCTTGGTGCCCACAGTGCTTCTTCCAAGTAGTGTTCAACATGGAGGAGTACTGATTCATCAGCTGAGGGAGGGCAGTAGGTGGTAATCAGCAGGAGGTTTCCTTGCCCATATTTGACCTGATGTCATGAGGTTTCATGGGGTCCAGAATCAATGCTGAGGTCTCCCAGAGCCATTCCCTCCCGACTGCACACCATTGTGCCGCCACCTCTGGTGGGTCTGTCCTGCCGGTGGGACAGGACATACTCAGGGATGAGGAGTCTGGGATGTTGCCTGAAAGGTATGATCCTCCAAGTATGACTAGATCTGGCTGTTGCTTGACTAGTCTGTGGGACAGCTCTCCCAATTTTGGCACAAGTCCCCAGATCTTAGTGAGGAGGAGTTTGCAGAGTCGTCTTGGCTGGTTGTGCCTTTGTTATGTCCGAATCAGATGCCGGTGCTCTGTCCAGTTTTATTCTTATTATACTTTGTCGTAGTGGTTTGGTACAACGGAGTGGCTTGCTAGGCCATTTCAGAGGGCAGTTAAGAGTCACATTTTGGCTAGACCCGTTAAGAACTGGACATTTGCTGCCCTTTCTGTACTATCCTGGTGTCCTGAACTGCAGCATTGTTGTTTGGGAGACCACATTCAAGAAAATACAAGCCAAAAATTCCTCATCTTCCTTGATGCTGCAAAAGTGTGGGCAATTACTGCTGAGGAACAGAGATCCTCTGCTCCTGAGGCTCAATTTTCTGTCACTTAATGCAAATGTCTTGCCCCCGAGTACAGTAAGGTTCATGATGGTTCACACATTGCACTTCATACAAATCATAAGGGTTCAGTGCACTGCCATTCTTGTGTGCCCTACTCAAAAATATAGATGGTGTTAGTCTGAATGCTGAGTAGCACCAAACTCAGAATAAATTCCTCTTACTGACTTTACACAAATATTGTAGAAGAACACTGCCCATGTGCACTACAATGTGAATTTCAGTCTCGGTAAGAATTCAGCAACGTACCTAGCCTTTCATAGAACACTGGCCTCTCTTACATCAAGACTGATCTCTCATTATGCAGATCAAATTCATACTGTCGATAGCCCAAATGCCATAGGAAAAAACAACCCGAGGACAAGTAAAACATAAGACGGCAGATAAGCAGTGGCAATCACTTAAAGAATATTCTAAAATTCTCAACGAATATACATTCCATTGAGAAATAAAAACTCCATGGGAAAAGTGATCCATCCATGGCTAACTAAAGAAGTTAAGGAGTGTATTCAATTAAAAGAGGCTTATAATGTTGCGAATAGTAGGAAGCCTGAGGATTGGGAGAGCTTTAAAAACCAGCAAAAGGATGACCAAAAAATTCACCAAAAAAAGGAGAAAATAAAATGAGCGCAAACTAGCAAGAAATAGCAAAACAGATTGTAAGAGCTTCTACAAGTATGTAAATAGGAAGAGAGTAGCAAAAGTAAACACTGGCCCCTTAGAGGCTAAGATAGGAGAAATTTCATGGGGAATAAGGAAATAGCAGCGACTTTAAACAAATATTTTGTGTCTGTCTTCACAGTAGAAGACACAAAAAGCATACCAAAAATAGTGGAGAACCAAGGGGTTAATAAGAGTGAGGAACTTAAAGTAATTAATATCAAGAGAAAAAGTAATTGAGAAATTAATGGCACTAAAAGCCAACAAATCCCCTGGACCTGGCGGCCTACATCCTAGGGTTCTAAAAGAGGTGGCTGCAGAGAGATAGTGGATGCGTTGGCTGTGATCTTCCAAAATTCCCCAGATTCTAGAACGGTCCCAGCTGATTGGAAGGTAGCAAATGTAAGCCCGCTATTCAAGAAAGGAGGGAGAGAGAAAACAGGGAACTACAGGCCAGTTAGCTTGATATCAGTCGCCGGGAAAATGCTGGAATCCATTATTAAGGAAGTAGTAACAAGGCACATAGAAAATGATAATATGGTTAGGCAGAGTCAGCATGGTTTTATGAAAGGGAATTCTTATTTAACAAATTTATTAGAGTTTTTTGAGAACATAACTAGCAGGGTATATAAAGGGGAACCAGTGGATGTAGTATATTTGGATTTCCAAAAGGCATGCGATAAGGTGCCACATAAAAGGCTGCTACGCAAGATAAGGGTTCATGGGGTTGTGGGTAATGTATCAGCATGGATTGAGGCTTGGTTAACAGACAGAAAACAGAGAGTAGGGATAAACGGGCATTTTCAGATTGGCTGGCTCTTACTAGTGGGATGCCGCAAGGATCAGTGCTTGGGCCTCAGCTTTTTACAATCTATATTAATGACTGAGATGAAGGGACTGAGTACAATGTATCCAACTTTGCTGACAATACAAAGCTAGGTGGGACAGTAAGCTGTGAGGAGGACACAAAGAGCCTGCAAAGGGATATAGATAGGTTAAGTGAGTGGGCAATAAGATGGCAGATGGAGTATAATGTGGGGAATTGTGAGGTTATTCACTTTGGTCGAAGAATAGAAAAACAGAATTTTTTTAAATGGTGAGAAACTATTACATGTTGGTGTTGAGAGAGATTTAGGTGTCTTAGTAGAAGAAACACAAAGTTAGCATGCAGGTACAGCAAGCAATTAGGAAGGCAAATGGCATGTTGGCCTTATTGCAAGAGGGTTTGCATACAAGAGTAAGGAAGTCTTACTACAATTGTACAGGGCTTTGGTGAGGCCACACCTAGAGTACTGTGCACAGTTTTGGTCTCCTTATCTGAGGAAGGACATATTTGCCTGACAGGCGGTGCAACAAAGGTTCACTGGATTGATCCCTGGGATGAGAAGGTTGTCCTATGAGGAGAGACTGAGTAGACTGAGCCTGCACTCTCTGGAGTTTAGAAGAATGAGAGGTGGTCTCATTGAAACATACAAGGTTCTGAGGGGGATTGGCAGGGTAGATGCTGAGAGGTAGTTTCCCCTGGCTTGCGAGTCTAGAAATAGTGGGCACAGTCTCAGGATAAGGGGTAGACCATTTAAGACTGAGATGAGGAGGAATTTCTTCACTGAGCATTGTGAATCTTTGGAATTCTTTGGATGCTGAGTCGTTATGTATATTCAAGGCTGAGAGATAGATTTTTGGACTCCAGGGGAATCAAGGGATATGGGGGTCGGGCAGGAAAGTGGAGTTGAGGTCAAAGATCAACCATGATCTTATTGAATGGCGGAGCAGGCTCGAGGGGCCGTATGGCCTACTCTTGCTCCTAATTCTTAGGTTCTTACAATTAATCATACTACCTATTTACCCAATCGCTTAATCTATTACAGCTTCAAAGCAGCCAACAGTTAAGGTACCAAATAAATAAGTTTAAGCAGTTTCTAGCAGGTGAACAACTAAACGGAAGTAAATTAAACAGTAAACATGCTATTTTTAAAAAGTCAGTACTTATGTTCCAATCACTCCCACTGAAGCTAACTTTCATACTCTTCTGGCCTTGCACAGTTGACTGGCCTCTCACAGCTCAACATTAGGAGAGATGACAGAGAGATGGGTTTTTGAGGGAGTTTTCAAAACGGTGGAGAGGCAAAGGTTCTTAGGGAGGGAATTCCAGAGAGCAGGGCCAAGGCAGGTGAAGGCTCTGGCTGGCATCAGAAAACTGGAAGATGTGGGAAGGAGGTAGAAGGCTAGGGAAGCCGGAGAGATAGGATGGGACAAGCACACAAAGGAATTTGAAGATGAGGATTTTAAGTTTAATACCGCTGGTGACCTGGGAGAAGTATTTGTGTTACAGTTCATGCTTACGAGCCTCCAACGGCTCAATCTGTCAATACCTGCCCTGCACCATCCCAGCTGCCACCGAAGCACTGTCTATCAGCAGTTTGAGTGATTCCTTGTAGCTGGCCACTGTTGCCACCCCTGCCCTTAAGTTCAGAAAAGCAAATTGCCACACTTAATGTGAATTTACTGCAATGGAGCTGGACCAGCCACAAGGAAATTCACTGTGCCTGCAGCAGCCTTCCTTGCTTGCTTTATTGCCATGAACTGGCAGGCGCAGAACGGCCCATACCTGGCGGAGTAGGCAAGCGACCAGAAGGACATGATCTCTAGCACTGGAGAGGAGCCTAGCAACAATGAATTTGCAAGATAAGTATTCGATTCTCAGGTTACCAATATAATAGAATATGCATTGCCATCCTTGAACTTCAATTTCAGTGCGATCACACTCAGGTCAGTCCTTTAAAATTATAGCTTTCAATGGCAGTCATTGGCACCCTAAGCAAAGCACAGATATCACACCATCAACTAAATGCAATACCATTTGCAGACTGCAGCGAATGTCGTGACCAAACCTCCAGGAATAGGTCCAACCAGAGTTGGCAACCGTAACATTTATCATGTTTTGGAATCTGGAAATTGAAGTGTTTCATAAGGTTTGTAATCATCAACAAAGTGAATAAAAACCAGATTGATGCAGAATTTCAACCACATTTCCTCCAGATATTACTGTGGGATTTAAATACTGCATGCTACAGTCCTGCAGAAATCTTAATAACCATAGAAACACTTGAACTGCGCTCACAAAAGGCAGCTCAGTTTCTTCCCCAGCCAAGAACCACGTGATAGGTAATACAATCTCCATCAGCAAGATAAAATTGTTTCTTACAGTGTGAATGTTAATTAAATTAATTAACTGAATGAATTTTTTCCATCGCGTTATAAAACTAGATTATGCCACATAGGACATCTTGCGGATTTGACGCCTACAGGCAATTCTGACATTGCATTGCTTAAAAGAGACAATGAATTGACTATTGAATGATCGAATGTAATTTTTCCTTAATTTGTAGAAAAGGTTTGTTTCTCAACATAAATTATGCAACTCAGACTCTATCTGTGTAATATTAATTAGTCAATCTCCTGTAGCATTCCAAACAGAGAGTCAAGGCTAAGTGGAGTCTTTAGGTCAAGCAGAGTTAGAGGGCAAAGGTAACTGAACCTGGGCTGAGGGTGGGAGAAGAGTGTGGAGGTAGAGGAAGGTTGGAGGCTCGGTGGCAAGGTGGTGGGACCACAAGAGGGGCGGGGGTGGGGGAGAACCGCAACCGAGGGGCAGGGACCACAACAGGCCGGGGGGGGGGGGGGGTGGAGTTGGTAAGAAAACAAAGATGAGAGGGAGAAGCAAGAGAATGATGGGGGAGTGCAGGGAGGGGCATTGGGTGAAGGTGAAGGGTGAAAGAAGGATGAGGAGAAAGAGATGAGGGGAAGGAGAGGGGGGGGGGTTGGCAAGGAAGGAGGCAGCTGTGCAGGGTCAAGGCAGGGCGGGCAGGAAAGGGGAAGGGATTCGAAGGTAGTGCCAAGAAAAATTTCATATTATGTCCCCAGTATCCTTTATGCCCCAATAGCAATAACTACCCCAAAGTCAGTTTAAAAATTACCGTCACAAAACATCACTATTTCACTGACCTTTTGTAAACTTCACCTCCCAATATGCTTGAAAGTGACGCTTTCCCTTGTAAAAAATCTAACGTGTCATTAGAATGCTTAGCTCTGCACTCACTATTATTTCTCAACTGGGAAGACACAAAGAGAGAATAATCTTTATCTCATTAAAATGCTGTACTTTTTGGCATTCATTACAAATTATATTTTTTTCCATCATCTTAATTAAGTCAGCTGTTAAATGTTTAAATCACGTTGGGCGAGTTGAATATTTGATTACCTAACAAGCAAACATTGCTTTAGCAAAATACCTGAGAAAAGATTGCCTTGGTGGTAGCATTTCAGCTACTAAACTGTGATACTTGTACCATGCTATTAAATACTTGAACAGCAGGTTCACCATCAGAAATGAGTACACCAGGAAATGCTAAACCTGATTTGTGAGGGGTTTGGGGGGGGGGGGGGGGGGGCGGCGGTGGGAAAACCTCAATATTTATCCCTCAACCAACATCACAAACAATTATCTGGTCTGCTGTGCACTCCTGGCTGCCACATTACAACACTGACTACATTTCAGAAGTACTTAATTTGTTGTAAAGTACTTTGGGACATCCTGAAGTTGTGAAAGAAGCTATATAAATGCAAATCCTATCCACTTCTTCCCTTTGATATGGAGTGGTGGGTTGTTAAAAAGGTTGCTATTTTCATGAAACAGTGCTTCACAAAACTTTTATTTGGTAAGGAAGAGTTGCACATCACAGGTCATGGTAACAGAATGCACAAGTAATTATATTCATTGCATCTGTGTTTGTAAACTAGCAAAAAGTATACTCTTTCATGATGGCACTGCTCATTTGAAACAAAATCTTAAATAACTGTTCAATCTGATACTGAAGAGTCACAATTCAAGCCCAAGAGTCTTTCTCGACATACGATAGAAAATGGATCACCAAAGGCTAATCCTGCAGTACCTGCTACTCCCATGGGTGGTGCTGTAATAGATACTCAATGTTAAAGGTGTCACACTGTGACACACAATAGATAAGATTTCCAAAATAAGGATTTAAACCAAACACAAAAAGAACCTTATTTTTTGTGGTTACTACTCCCTAGATCGACACCAATGCTTACTTCTCAAAATGATGGAGGGGGAAAATCAGAAAGCAGTTTGGACACCAGGTTCCCACAAATCTCACAAACTGCTTTCTGAATGTTCTTTTTCCATTCATCATTTTAAGTAAGCATGGGAGGACATCTAGAGAGCAGTGATCACAAAAAAAAGGTTCGAGAGAGAAGTGGAAGGTAGGGAGGGAACAGGAGAAGGAGGTGGCCCAAGCAGATTTGGTGATAGATGACTAAACCAGTTGCACTCTGTAGACACTTAAATCTGCACCTTGGACTTGGGGAGTGATCCTATTTATAAATTGAAAGTAATTTTTTTTATTTTGCACAACAGAAATTTCAGTTACTGAGGGGAAAAGGGCAATTTTTTTGGAACAGCATTTTTTGTGATCAAATTGGGTCATTAACCTCGACAGTGAAAGTGAAAGTTGACATTGAGAAAAATGAATGTGAAAAGCACACAAAAGAATTTACAATGGGAAAAGTTGACAAAAGGGTGACCAAAAAAATTACATCAGAAAGTAACATTTGCAGACAGGACAAGCATACAAGAACTTACATTCATATAGTGCCTTTAATGCAGTACAACATCCCAAGGCACTTCACAGGAGCGTTATCAAACATAATTTGACACCGAGCCACATAATGAGATACAAAGACAGGTGACCAAAAGCTTGGTCAGGTCTTAAGAAGTGTCTTAATGGAGGAGAGAGAGGTAGAGAGGCTGAGAAATTTACGGTGGGAATTCCAGAACTTAGGCAGCTGAAGACACAGGCACCAATGATGGAGCAATGAAAATCGGGGATGCACACGAGACCAGAATTGGAGGAGCGCAGAGATCTTGGAGGGCTGGAGGAGGTTATAGAGATGGGATGGGGAAGAGGCCATGGAGGGATTTGAAAACAAGGATGAGCAGTTTAAAATCAAGGCATTGACAGACTAGGAGCCAATGAAGGTCAGTGAGCACAGGGGTGATGGGTGAATGGGACTTGGAGTAAGGTACGATACTGGCAGAAGTTTATGGAGGGTGAAGGCCGGCCAGGAGAGCATTGGAATAGTTGAGTCTCAAGATTCTTAATGTCAAATTAGTGGATCTTCTGTGGCATTGTAGCATGCAAGTCAATGAATATGGTCTCTCTCATTTCCGTCTCTTATCTTCATGATGCCATTTCTCTGCCTCTCATCTTTTGCTCGTCACTTTCTTTCTTATATGCATCTCATTCTAACTCCTCTTCTTTCTGCTTCTCTTGCTGTTCTCTTCTGCTTCTATCTTTTTCTTCTTTCCTTTCAGGAGGGAGGTGAAGGGAGGAATTGCAGGGAACACAGCCTCTGAGGGTTGCAAGCTGTATTTTCCAGTGGGGGTTGCCTTCCAACATTTATAGAACATAAAACAAAAATGACAGACACTCCTGATGGCACAAATACTGTCATTTTTTCGCTCACATAGCCTCCCTGTTTAAAAAAAAAATTCAATATAAACTTTACCTGAATAAACCTTTTAAAGTTTGTCCTCTAGCTTTTCTTTAAATATTTTTGAAAATTCTGCTACAAATTGATGCAAAATATTCCAGCAGCTCAGCTGATTAAATGCTTCTGATGCACCGCACAGCTCAGACTGCACAATCTGTATTCAGCTGTGTCATAGTTCTGGGCAAAAATATCAAGTCAAAGCTCAGGTTCTTGAGAGAGGTTGAGCCTTTAAAACACACAAGAGGCAATTCAATGGCTACATTTAAAACATGCTATTGTGAAATAGGATTTTGTTTCTGATGGTTTAAACCTTTATTTTGAACATTAGAAATTTAGCTGAGGAAAGCATTGAGTGATTCATGAGGGAAAGCTATTACAGCAGCATGTGCTGATGCAACAGGGGGTCATGACAGACAACATTAACAAGTCATAAAATTGACATTCAAATTCCTAATAGATTGCCACCTTCTGGTGTCACAAGGAAACATTACAGGCAAGTGCAAACATTTTAACATCTCCATGGGAAATGTTTACATGGCAGCTTTCAATGGAGTACACAACCTACTTTAGAATCTATAATGATAGATAGATTCTAATGACAAGACACTTGCTTATGTTCTGTGAAGTTTTAAAATAATGGTTACAAACTGTATACATACCCTTAAAACTGAAGGATATAAAAGCCCTAGAAGTTACAGCTGGGGACAAAATGCATAAGTGCTCAAATCAAAAGTAAGTAAAACTGAATAATTGGACGTTAGATTGCTATAAACAAATTATTTTGAATGTGAAAAATGGAAGTAAAAAGAGATAATCAAGGAATAGAAGTGTTAAATATCAGTGCACAAAGGTTTTATTTTAGTTATTCTTGGGACATGAGCATCGCTGGTATTAATTGCCCATCCCGAGTTGCCCCCCGAGAAGGTGGTGGGCCGCCTTCTTGACTGCAACCGATGCTCCCACAATGCTGTTAGAAAGGGAGTTTCAGGATTTTCACTCAGTGCCAATGAAAAAAATACACCTCTCAAACCAGTGACCTTCACCACGTCCTGGGGTAAGATGATTGGCCTCCAAAAAAACACAACCATCTTTCTTTGTGCTAGGTATGACTCCAGCCGCTGGAGAATTCCCCCACATCTCCACTGATTTCAGTTTAACTGGGCTCCTTGCTGTCAAATGCTGCCAAAGGCAGTCATTCTCATCTCACCTCTGGAATTTAGCTTATGTCCATGTTTGGACCAAGGCTGTAATAAGATCTGGAGCAGAGTAATCCTGGCTGAACCCAAACTAAAAAACAACATGCATTCAGATAGCACCTTTAACATAGTAAAACATCCCAAGGCGCTTCACAGGAGTATTATGAAACAAAATTGGACACAGAGATATTAGGACAGATGATCAAAAGGTTGGTCAAAGAGGTCGGTTTTAAGGAGCATCTTAAAAGGAGGAAAGGCAGAGAGGTTTAGGGAGGGAATTCCAGAGCTTAGCTCCTAGACAGCTGAAGGCACAGCTGCCAATGGTGGAGAGATTAAAATCGATGATGTGCAAGAGGCCAGAATTGGAGGAGCACCGAGATCTTGGAGGTTGTAGGGCTGGAGGAGGTTACAGAGTTAGGGAGGGGCGAGGCCATGGAGGGGTTTGAACACAAGGATGAGAATTCTAAAACTGAGGTGTTGCCGGACTGGGAGGCAATGTAGGTCAGCGAGCGCAGTGGTGATGGGTGAACGGGACTTGGTGCGAGTTAGGAAATGGTTGTAATCACTTGGGACACCATTTTAACCAGTGTGCCCATACATTAAAGGTCATGGTTATGTTTGGAGTATGGGTCATTTGATGTGTCCACATAACCGTTCCAATCAAACTACAATGGGCAGGACAGAAAATGAACATATATTTCCAGTTAAATGACACTCTGCTGCCAGGATCAAATTTTGCCAGCTAGAAAACAGGCTAAAGCGATGATTTTTTATTAAGAGCTACTGTTAAATGATAAGCTGGTCTACTTCTTTTGGAGAGCAACAATGGAGGTAAGGATTTTAGAATCACTGATATAAAAATGCAAAATGTTAACAGATCAGTGTGCATTTTACCTCACTTGGCTCAATGAAGAGTGAGATAGAATATCTGTGACATTACAGATTCTAAGATTATCAGAAGACTGGAGAGGAACTTAAGTTATGTTAGACAGTAGAGATCTTTAAGTCTGTATCTGGAAAATCCCTGATTAGAGGCTGAAGCAAACTAATGTGATGTACTGTTTTCAATGACTGGAATTTGTGACATGTGCTGAATTTGGATAGGACCAAGTTTATATCCTATCTGTGAAGAATGGATTCAATTAAATTGAACAGAAGGATGCATTCAATAAAAGTGGATAAAGGGGACAAGCCATTAAACTGCAATAACATAGCTGGTCAGACACTGGAGAAATGTAGGTCATGATGGAAACTGTTTTCAAACCAGCCATGAAGACCCTGAAGGCACAGCAGGACAGCAGAGAGGGCAAGTTGCTCAAATACTTGCGTATTTGGAAGCAATTTTAGATTGTGAAGAGTTTTAGTGGTAGCACAATGAGAAATAATTGCAGGGACTCTGATGCATTCATTAATGTTCAAGAGTAAAATCATCAGATTATTCAAATTTACAAAAGAACCATCCAAAGGCTTAGCAAAACAGAACCATTTTCCTGCCAAGTTCCAGCAGAGCACCTAGTCTAGAAAGGAAGAAGCATGAAAGTGTTTCCTTGAGGAAAAAAAAAATCACATTAAGCATTAAAGTCTTATGCCTCATTAAGTGTTGGGCAGTGCTTCAACTTGAACAGAATTTTGCACCTCCTTTTGCAGGGGGGGGGGGGGGCGGGAAGAGAAGAGGAGTAAGGCCATTTCAAACTGTGTGCCAAAAAATTACTGACTACCTTCAAAGAAGAGGTTAAATTGTTGGGTCTGAATATCCGGTGTCAGACTGGGTATGTAATCCTTGATTCAGACAGTAAATGACCAAGATAAAATATCAGTATTCATAGCATCATAGACCACCTGAAGCTTGATCTTAGTCCGAGGTATCTTCAGAGAAGTCTTGCACCTTCACTCAAAAGTAATACCGGTAGCATATTACAGGTCTGACAATAGGCAATTATGTGTTATCTTTTGCCATAATTCTGCCCTTTGTTCTGCCCAACGTACAGAAATGTGAAAAGTAAAGAAGTCATACTGGCACCATAGAGAGGTATTTTGCACCTGCTGCATTGGAGAAGTAATTTACTGAGTTGCTCATGCTATCTTTATGTTTTCTGCAGAGTGGCCATTGCCAACACTGGATGCAAAAACATGGAAACGTGCTCCACTTGCCCACTAATAAGATCCTAACTTTGAGTATCTAAAAATCAACCCCCAAATCTGTGCTTTGATAAAAAAAAATGCTCAAATCGCATCTTCATATTTAATTTTTATTTTCATGTATACAGAAGTAAAACAGAGCAACACATCTCTCCTCCCAGCCCAAGATAAACTGCTGCAGCAAACCAGTTACCAAACAGTTCACTGCCACGGCAGCTCAGATGGGCTAAATCTATACAAAGCAGGAATTAGCATGATTTGTAGTACAATATATTTACCCAGTTTGCAACTTGAAGTTTTAGAAGCATGGATAATTAACCCAATTTGAACATTTAACTTAAGTCAGCCTTTCATCATTTAGCTAAAAGCACAGTAATAAAAAATTTTAATGCTTTAAGTGTAATAAACAGTTCTGAAGGAATTTTGCCTGCTTTTAAATTGGATTACTTTTAATTCAAGAAAAAGTAATGAAAGTACCAAGATTATGAATCCCAAGGTCTGCATACCCTACAAAACTGATCTCCTCTTCACCCTGGTTCTATGAGTGACAGGAATTGCGAGAAAAAGAACAGAGGTCATCAGTTTGCGTATACCACACAGCTCCCGATTTGATCCCCACTACAAAAGAGAATACTGCATTTTCAAAAAGCTTTAGCTTGGGCCGATAGACAAAAAGGGGAAAACTGTGGTATACAGCAGCTTTTCATCTTTAGTCAGTCACTTTTGTAACAAAATGTTCAATTATTCTGGCAGATTTTTCTAGCCAGTATGCCCTTATTTATCATATTTTCGTCTCATGTTCAAGGTCACTGTACGGAACTTACAGCTGTGGCTTAGAAAAGAATTTAAAACGTCAGAAAATTCTACCACCATCAGAAAAAACAAATGGCAAAATACCAGAGGTAATAAATTATGTTTGCATTTATAAATCACCTACTTTAGTAGCACTGGAGACTAAATAAGTTAATGTCATCTGCTAATCAAGTGAATCAATGTATTAACACTGTGTGGTAAATACACCATTTTTTAAACAAAACTTTGTTTCTCTTTGATGGATCATAAATGTCAAATTAGCAAAGATTCTGCACAGAAAAAATACACTACAACCTCAAGCCACCTACGACAATCAGTGGAATTACTCATGCAAATTAAATGCAAGTGGGACAAGAAAATTTGACTCACCAAGTGACATCCTAAAATTCAATTAAATTACAAGTTTCATATTACCTTAATCTAGAGAATAAATAACATTCAATTAGATACTATGGAGTATTCAGCAAATATTGACCATTATGATTTCTAGCAACATGGAATCATTTTGGCGCTTTGTTATTGAAAATATGCTATTTCTTTCTGTTCTTGCCTCCCCCTCAAACAAATGCACCATGTAAACTGTAAAGAATCAATTTCAAACGCTCACTGGGATTAGTCCATGGGATTAAAGGGGCAGTGGCAGCGTGGATATCAAATTGACTAAGAGACCGAAAGCAGAGAGTAGTGGTGAACGGTTGCTTTTCAGACTGGATGGAAGTATGCAGTGGTGTCCCCCAGGGGTCGGTATTAAGACCACTGCTCTTTTTGATATACATTAATGACCTGGACTTAGGTATATGGGGCATAATTTCAAAGTTTGCAGATGACACAAAACTTTGAAATTTAGCAAACAGTAAGGAGGACATAGACAGACTGGTGAAATGGGCAGACACATGGCAGATGAAATTTAATGCAGAGAAGTGTGAAGTGATGCATTCTGGAAGGAAATATGGAGGCGCAATATATTCTAACCACTCTGTGTAATGATTTTTTTCCCTAACATCCCCTTTAATTTTTACTATCTTAAATTTGTGACCACTCATTACCTCAATGACTAATGGAAATAATCTATCACTATTTACCTTAGCATAACCCTTCATAATTTTTAAGACATAAGGTCACCCTTCTCACCTCTAGTAGAAAAAAAATCCTAACTTCTCAAGTCTCTTCACCCTTCATCCATTGTACATTCTGGTGAATCTATACTGGATCATTTCCACCCTATATTGAGATTCCTAAAACTGTACATTGTACTCTAACTGCAGCCCAAAATTCCGTACAAGTTCAACATCACCTATTTGCTTTTATACTCTGACCGCAGACAGAAAAGCAAGGATTTGGTTTACTTTTTTTTTCCCAAAAAAAAGCCTCATCTACTTGTGCTGTCATTTTGAATAACTTTGGGTTCTGCACACTAAGGTACCTCCTTCTGTTAGTCCATTTAAAATCTCAACATTTAGAGTCTACTTCCTTTCAGTATTTATACAAGATTTCAATGTCCCAAACAGTTAGGTCGTAAATACTAGCTTGCACCTGGCTCGAGCACTATAGATCAGAAAAAAATATTTTAATCTACTCACAGTCAAGACCACGCAAATGCATCCATACCCAACCACTGGTATACGCCAAGTCTATCCTTAATCCTGAAACCCCACATTTTGCCTTGGAATTTAAATTTGTAACATTTTGATCCATGCAGCAGAAATCTGTCTAGTTGTTTTTGGGACAGATCAGCATATTTTTGTTGTGCTAGGTGGTAAACTATTCCTTATGTTATCCAAGTAGTTATTTTTAGACTCCACTTGGCCATACATCACTTCTTTGTTTTGAAAATATGCTTTCATTTTGAATTCTGAAAAAAAAATCACTTTAATTGCATGCATCACAACACACTCTCAACTTCACAGACTGCTAAAGAAAATATCCTTGTTTTCTTTTCTGCACTGCAGTGATAATTTTCACTGCAGAAAAAAATCTGGACTCAAAACTCCATGGTTTTTATTGCAGGCCATAAATGTAACAAATAAAGTACATGATCACAAATACACATGGCTTTTCAACATTTTTCCACCAATTTTCTCTTCTGAACGCACTTATGCTCAAAGATTGCAGATGATACTAAGATGGGAGGGAAAGTAGTGAGTGAGGAGGACATAAAAAACCTGCAAGGGGACATAGATAAGCTAAGTAAGTGGGCAGAGATTTGGCAGATGGAATACAATACTGGAAAGTGTGAGGTTATGCACTTTGGCAGGAAAAATCGTAGAGCAAGTTATTATCTTAATGGCAAGAAACTGGAAAGTACTGAAGTACAAAGGGATCTGGGGGTCCTGGTGCACGAAACTCAAAAGGTTAGTATGCAGGTGCAGCAAGTGATTAAGAAGGCCAATGGAATGTTGGCTTTCATTGCTAGGGGGATAGAATATAAAAATAGGGAGGTATTGCTTCAGTTGTACAAGGTATTGGTGAGACCGCACCTGGAATACTGCGTACAGTTTTGGTGTCCATACTTAAGAAAGGACATACTTGCTCTCGAGTCAGTACAAAGAAGGTTCACTCGGTTAATCCCGGGGATGAGGGGATGGACATATGAGGAGAGGTTGAGTAGATTGGGACTCTACTCATTGGAGTTCAGAAGAATGAGAGGCGATCTTATTGAAACATATAAGATTGTGAAGGGGTTGGATCGGGTGGATGTGGGGAGGATGTTCCCGATGATGGGTGAAACTAGAACTAGGGGGCATAGTCTTAGAATAAGGGGCTGCTCTTTCAAAACTGAGATGAGGAGGAACTACTTCACTCAGAGGGTGGTAGGTCCATGGAATATGCTGCCCCAAAAAGCTGCAGAAGCTACATCATTACATAAATTTAAAACAGAAATAGACAGTTTCCTAGAAGTAAAGGGAATTAAGGGTTACGGGGAGCGGGCAGGAATTTGGACATGAGTCTAGGTTCGGATCAGACATGGCCCTGTGGGTAGCGGAGCGGGCCCAGGGGCTGTGTAGCCTGATCCTGCTGCTATTTCGTGTGTCTAATTCTGTCAGATTCAGGAGATGGTTCTGTGATAGTAGATTGGCGGTTAGGTTCAGATCAGCCATGATCTTATTGAATGGCGGAGCAGGCTCGAGGGGCCGATTGGCCTACTCCTACTCCTGCTCCTAGTTCTTATGTTGTTATACAGTTCCAAGGGTGCCAGTCACTATCCAGTGTTTTGCCCAAGTATCCATTCTTCATGCCAACCCTAGACAGTTAGCATTGGACACTGGAAACATCACAACCTAATCTGATCAAGTCTTCATTTGATGCCCATGCGTGCAGTTTCGAGCAGGGGTCATTGGATAGTTAATCAGAAGAAAGAATCATGTCCAATTTTCCCTCCCAAGGCCAGGGGTATTGAGCACAACTGTAGCCTGGCCCCACTGCTACATAGGAACGGGAGTAGGCTATTCAGCCCCTCACGCCTGTTCGATCATTCAATTTGATCATGGCTGAACTGTGCATCAACTCCATTTACTTGTCTTTTCTCCATATCCCTCGCTACCCTTAGCAAACAAAAATCTCAGTCTCAGTCATGAAAATTTCAATTCACCGAACATCCACTGCAATTTGGGGGAGACAGTTCTGGATTTCCACTTTGTGAAGAATTGCTTAATGATTTACTCTTCAATGGTCTAGCTCTAATTTTAAGCTTAAGCCCCTTTGTTCTGGGCTTGCCACCAGAGGAAATAGTTTCTCTCGATCCATCCTTTCAAATCCTTTAATCTTACATAGACTATACTGCACAAAAACAGGCCATTTGGCCCAACCAGTCCATACCATCGTTTATGCTACACTCGAGCCTCCTCCCATCCATCCTCATCTAACTATCAGCATAACCTTCTATTCCCTTCTCCCTCATATGCTTATCTAGCCTCCCCTTAAATGTATCTATACGATTTGCCTCAACCACTCCCCGTGGTAGCGAGTTCCACATTCTCACCACTCTCTGGGTTTCTTCTGAATTTCCTATTTGATTTCTTGGTGACTATTTTATATTGACCTCCTCTAATTTTGCTCTTCCCCACAAGTGGCAACTCTCTCCCTGTGTCTACTCTATCAAAACCTTTTGTAATTTTAAAGATTTCTTTAGGACACCCATCTGCCTTCAAGAGGAAAGAGATCCAGCCTGTTCATCCTTTCCTGATAGGTATAAACTTGCAGTTCTGGTATCATCCTTGTAAATCTTTTTTTGCACCTTCTCCAGTGTCTCTATATCCTTTTAATAATATGGCAACCAGAACTGTACACAGTACACCAAGTGTGGTCTAACCAAAGTTCGATACAAGTTTAACATATCTTCTCTACTTTTCAATTCTATCCTTCTAGAAATAAACCCTGGTGCTTGGTTTGCCTTTTTATGGCTTTATTAATCTGCGTCGCTACTTTAATGATATGTATATTTGTACTCCCAGATCCTTTTGCTCCTCTACCCCCATCTAGATTCTTATTTTCCCAAGTAATATGTGACATCCTTATTTTTCTTACCAGAATCTAATACCTCTCACTTATCTGTGTTGAAATTCATTTGCCAATTATATGCCTATTCTGCAAGTTTATTAATGTCTTCTTGTAATTTGTTGCAGTCCTCCTCAGTATTGACTATCCTTCCAATTTGGGGTCATCCACAAATTTAGAAATTGTGTTTTTGATTCCAAAGTCTAAATCGTTAATATAAATTGTGAACAGTGGTCCCAACACTGATCCTTGTGGAACCCCATTTTCCACCTTCTGCCACTCTGAATAGCTACCCTTTACCTCTACTCTGCTTTCTGTCTTATAGCCAGCTAGCCATCCATTCTGCTACTTGTCCCCTGACTCCACGTGCTCTGACCTTATTCATTAGTCTATTATGTAGCACCTTATCAAAGGCCTTTTGAAAATCTAGATACTGTAAATTACATCTACTGCATTATCCTTGTCCATTCTCTCTATTACCTCTTCAAAGAATTCAATTAGGTTGGTTGGTCAAACAAGAGTTTCCCTTTTGAAATCCAAGCTGACTAGTCATTATTATATTTTTGGTTTCTTGAAGTCTTTCTATTTTCTCCTTTAGTAGGGATTCCATTATTTTCCTACCACAGATGTTAAGCTGACTAGTCTATAGTTCTCTGGACAAGTGCTAGCTCCCTTCTTAAATATAGATACAACATTAGCTATTTGCCAGTCCTCTGGCACTACACCATTTTCTAAAGAATTATTAAATATGTATAGTTATGCTTCTGCTATCTCTTCGCTAGATTCTTTTAAAATGCACAGATGTACCATCCGGACCAGGGGTTTTATCCTCCGAGTTTGATTAGTTTATTTAATATCTCTATTTTAAATGCAGTTATTCATTTCTAATCTCATCATCCGATGTCACGTCCACCTGATCTGTCTCCCTGGTAAATACTGAAGCAAAATAATTAATTATTTAATATTTCTACCATTGCGCTATTGTTGCCTGTGATTTTATCCTGTCCATCCCTTAGTGGTCCTATTCCCATCCCGACTTTTTTTTAAATTTTATTTATATGCCTGCAAAATATTTTACTATTTTGTTTTATGCGCCTTGATTTCACAGTTCCTCTTTGCCTTCCTAATTTTTTTTCACTTCTCTCCTAATCTCTCTGTATTCTCCCTTGTCATGCTCTCCCACTGCTGTCCAGATACTTAGTGTATGCCTCTTCCCTTACCCTCAAATCTTTATTGATCCATAGCAGCTCATTAGTGTTTAGTTTGTTCTTGTTTTTTAGTGCAATATATTTTTCCTGGACTCTGATGAACACTGTTTTAAATGTTTCCCATTGCTGTTCTGCATCATTGTTTGCCTATATTGTTGTCCATTTTATTTTTCCAAGTTTCATGCTCAGCTCCTCAAAATCAACTTATCGCCAATCTATTACCCTGGTCTTTGTCATGCTCATGTCCTTCTCAATTCGTATCTTAAAGCATGATCACTATTGCCTAGATTGCTCCCCTACTTTTCCTTCTCTTATCTGCTCTGGTTTATTCCCCATTACTAAATCCAGTAGCCAATTCTCATTTGTTGGGCTTCTTACATACTGGGTTAGAAAGGAGTCCTGTACACATTGAAGGAACTCTATTCCTCTATCCCCTTTACCTACCTCTTCTGGCCAATTAATTTCCCCATGATTATTATTCCATGTTTTTTACTCATTTCACTAATTTGTAAGCATATTTCTTCCTCCACCTCCCTTCCATTATTAGGTGGTCTGTAGACTACCCCTATTAGTGTGATTGATCCTTCATTATCTTTTATCTCTAGCCACATGGATTATATTTCTGTGTCTTACTGATGGCATTATCACTTTTTTCTACTGTCATTATGTTCTCTCCAATAAGTAAATTTACACAGGTTGCCCTGAAATTCAGCTACTATGTAAATCTCTCTGTTGGATGAATTAATTATAAATAAATTAATATCGTAGGTCACATCACAAGGTGCTAAATGCCAGTTTAGAAACCAGGCACAATACAAATTCATTTAAAACATATTCAAGATAACCTTCTCTACCACTGCAAGATTGGTTATTATGCTATTAATTGTAAAATGTCCTGCAATTGAAATAAAAATACTGTTTTAGTTCCTTTGCCTACTGTCTCCACAGAAATAGTCCAATTTAGATGTTTACAAAAGGAAAGATGACAAGGTCATTTAAGCAATAGCTCTTCAATGATTTGCAATCCGTCAACCGAGATACTTAAACTTGGCAACAATTCCATAAAAATGAAACTTGAGTTTCAATCTCCTTTTGACAATACATTGCAAAGAAAATTGATGTTATTTAGATTTACTCTAGCATTACAGCCAAAATGATTGGCATTATCTAGTCTTCCTTTATTGCCTGCTTAAATACTTTCCTTAAAAAGCATGTGTGCAACACAGTCTAAAGTTCTACAATATTCCTTCAATTCTGAACCTATTTGTCAAATCAGGTTAAAACCTGGCTAATGATTTCCATTAAAAATTAATTCCTGGAATTTTTAGTAGTATGACGACTTAAACATTCAAATTCATGCATCTGCCATTATCTGCCAATTTAACAATAATATTGAACATACGGCAAACATTTTCCTGTGATTTCTCTGTTACACAAAAATTGAAGCCAAGTCACACAACTCAGCCCAAAGTAGTTGCACAAATTGTTCATTTCTCACCTTGTGGCAAGTTGTGCTGCAAATGCAACATATCTTCAGTCCTGACATGCCTCCAATCAAAGTCATCTTCCTGATCTTGCTGATATTCACATGGTTCCAGGCCATCATCAAAAGTACAGCCTCCTGTGACAAAAAAAATCAAAAATATTATGGAATGGCTCAAGGAAAAATAAGTCCCACCAACAGGTTTGGTTCACCTTAAATTTCCCACTAGAAGTCTTCAGCGAAGATTATGACTTGTACCTGCTACTTGAGTTGACACATCTAACTAGTTCTCATTCAATCACTTTTCCATTCGGCAACTCCATTCATAAGACAGTTATCGATGAGGAAGGTTATTCGACTCATTTTAATTCATTCAACCAGAAAGACTACAATTCCCCACAATGCTCTAATTAAAAAAAAATTATTCAAGGGATGTGGGTGTAGCTGACTAGGCCTACATTTATTGCCCATCCCCAATTGTTATCGAGAAGGTGGTAGAGGGCCGTCTTAATACAACGGAGTGGCTTGCTAGGCCATTTTAAAGGGCAGTTAAGAGTCAACCACATTGCTGTGGGTCTGCAGTCACATATAGGCCAGGATGGCAGATTTCCTTCCCTAAAGGACATTAGTGAACCAGATTGTTTTTTACGACAATCCAGTAGTGTCATGGTCACCATTACTGATCCTAGCTTTTTATTCCAGATTTATTTAATTAACTGAATTTAAATTCCCCAGCTGCTGTGGTGGGATTTGAACTCTTATCTCTGGATCATTAGTCCAGGCCTCTGGATTGCTGGTCCAGTAACATAACCGCTATGCTACGGTACCCCTCAAATCTAATCATTCTCCTCCAATAATCACACAGAAACACAGAATCACACAGAAACCCCACAGTGCAGATAGAGGCCATTTCGGCCCATCGAGCCTGCACCGACACATATCCCACCCGATCCCCGTAACCCCTACACCAACACATATCCCACCCTATCCCCATAACCCCATGTATTTAATCCCCCCTAACACTAAGGGTCAATTTTTGTCATAGCTGTCTGGAAGTCAATTTTAAGTGTTGTTCACTCTGTGTGAAGGAGTATTTCCTGTCATCAATCTTAAATTTACCCTTCATCAGTTCGAACCCATATTCCCTTGCCCGACTGTCACTTTACAGTAATATTCAAATTCAACATTCCCATAACCATCTAATACAAGATCACCTCCTAAACACCACATTTATAGGCCAACAAGTCCAAATTTCTCCAGTATTTCCTCATAACTTACTCCTCTGATGTTAGGGTATTTTCTATGCACAGCCTTGAGTGCTTGGACGCCTTTTGTTTCTTGGCGATTGGAACTGAACACAGTGCTCAAATGTGGTCTGACCAGTTTTATCACAATTTTTCTCTGAGTTATGTTTTGGCCATGTAGTTCAACATTATATTGGGTTTATTGACTGCTGTTGCACTGCATTGGTTGGATATGCCAAGTGTCACGTCCCGGGTCTCTCCCAACTTCTTCCTTAGTTATTTCACCCTTCATACATTGCGTCACCCACTTTATCTTTCTCTGTGCAATACTTTGCACTGGTCAGCATTAAACTTCATCTACCACATACATATTTTGTCCATTTCCTTCTGAGCTTTCTCCTTCGATTGCACTTCCCCTCCTTGATTGGTATCAAATTTGACTAAATTGCATTGAGTTTCTGAATTCAAGTCCCAACACAGAGCCCAAAGGCACCCACTCAGAACTTCCCACCACCCGGATATAACTACTTCAGCCAGTTTCCTATTAATTCCCAAAATTTACCTGAATCCTTTACAGCTTTGAATTTAACTAGTAGAATTTCACGTGAAACTGTGTCAAATGTTATTTCGAAGTCCAGGTCACAGGGTTTCCCACACTTAGTTTGTCACTTTCTCAGTCCAGTAGTCTGGTCAGACAAGATCTTCCCATGCTTATTACTTCTCTTTGGCTGCTAAAGTGTGTTCCGCTTTGTCCGTTTCAATTTTTACCTGCCTTACTCCCCACTGCCTCAGCTATTCACATGTTCCCATCTTTAATTTTGCTTCCCGTTGTCTCAGGTTAATATCACTTCAGCCGTTCAACAATCTCCTGCTTTCCACTTAAGCACTGTACAGGTCATTCTACTTCCACGTGTGTGTATGCATCCATGTGTGTGCGCTCCCTTTATTGGATTATAGTTTTGAAATGCTGTTAATCTTTCATTTATTCCCCATTCTAAAGGGTGTATGCCTGAAATATTAACTTGTCTGTTCCCTCCACAGATGCTGTCTAACATGCCGAGTGCTTCCAGAATTTCCTGTTTTTCGTTTCAGCTTTCCAGCATCTGCAGTTCTATGTGTTTTGTTTAACAAGTCAGATTATTTTCTCAAATGCTTATGGTATAAACTTGTCCCTCCAGCAGAAAGTTAAATACAAACAATCCAGACAATGCTACAGACAGAATAAATCTCAAATGATATTAATTCTTAATCTGTATCTGTACTGAAGGATACATGCTTCACAAGATATATTTGTTAGGAGGAATTTATTTAGAGTTGTGTATGTGGAACTTATTGCCACATGGTGTGGTTGCAGCAGACAGCATTGATGCTTTTAAAGGGAGGCTGGATGCACTCACAAGAAAGAAGGGAATGGGTGCAGTGTGTAAAGAGTTAATCCGAGTGGGAGGAGGCTCATTTGGAATATGAACACCGGCATGGACCAGTTAGACCAAATGGTCTGTTTCGGTGCTGTACATTCTATGTAATTCTAATTAATTCAATTCCACGTGATTCCATTCTATGCAATTCTGTGTGTAGAAATTACAGAACAGAAACAGGCAATTTGGCCCAACTGGTCCATGCCAGTGTTTATGCTCCACACGAGCCGCCTCCCACCCTTCATCTCACTGATACGCTTATCAATTACTTCATAAAAGGTGATGAGTCGAAGAAGAGATGATGAGTCGAAAGAAGAGATGAATAAGGCTTTTATTAGCTAAGAAGAGACCATGCTTCTTCGTGAGTGACTGAACAAGTCTGAACGAAACCCACACAGTGGTGGGTGGAGTCAGCTGAGGCATGCCTCCATACACAGCGCCACCCAGAGGTGGCAATATACAATACAGTGGTTTACCACATTCACCCCTTGTTTAATGTGAAGTCCGGCGGGGTGAAGGGTACTACAAGTTAAGTCTATCAGGAGGCCTTGTCTGACGTCCTGATCGTCGTGGTGGCGGCGGTGGTGTTGCAGCATCCGACGTCAGGTCTGGTGTCTGGGTGGTTGGCGAAGATTCCTGGGGCTTTGGCATGCCGTCTGCAGGGGTTGGGTTGGGAGGGGTGGTGGGGGATAACAGTGGTAAGGGGGATAACGGTGGTAAGGGGGATAACGGTGGTAATTCAGGGGTACCCGAGGGTGCGAGATCTCGTATGGAGACCGTGTCCTCCCGCCCGTCTGGGTATGTCACCCAGGCATACTGGGGGTTGGCGTGTAGGAGGTGCACCCGCTCGACCAGGGGGTCCGTTTTATGCGTCCTCACGTGCCTCCGCAGTAGGACGGGCCCAGGAGAAGTCAACCATGCCGGTAGCGAGGTTCCCGATGTAGACTTCCGGGGGAAAACGAACATTTTCTCATGAGGGGTCGCATTAGTGGCAGTACAAAGCAGTGACCGAATGGAGTGAAGCGCTGCAGGGAGGACCTCCTGCCAGCGGGAGGTCGGAAGGCCCTTAGATTTTAGTGCTAAGAGGACTGCCTTCCAAACCGTCGCGTTCTCCCTTTCCACCTGGCCGTTCCCCCGGGGGTTGTAACTGGTGGTCCTGCTCGTGGCGATACCTCTTGTTAGCAGGTACTGCCGAAGTTCGTCGCTCATGAACGATGAGCCCCTGTCGCTATGTATATAGCTGGGGAACCCGAACAGAGCGAAGATGTCATTCAGACACTTGATGACCGTGGTACTGGTCATGTCTGGGCAAGGGATGGCAAAGGGGAAACGGGAGTACTCATCAACTATGTTGAGGAAGTACACAAGGACCCTCCAGGGCCCCGAGACGAGACACTCCTCCGTCGAAAAGGAGGCCCAGGCTATTGTAGAAGCGGTGCGTCACTGGAGGCATTACCTGGACGGCAGCGCAAAGACGGGGCAGGACTAGCAGTTTAAATTTTTGATATTCAGTGCCCCCTACTGACAGGGTCACCACACAGTAGCCGCTGATGTCCATTGACTGGGACTTGGACGCCATAGAAATGCGATGGTGCGTTGGCAGAATCGTGAGGGAGTGGCTACGTACCGTGTCGGGGTGGACGAAACTCTCTGTGCTCCCGCTGTCGATCAGGCAACTGGTGGCGCGGCCGTTTACCGCGATATCCATCATGGAGCTGGATAGATGGTGAGGGTGGCCTTGATCCAGCGTCACGGAGGCCAGTATGTGGCTTAGTGAGTCACTATAGTCATCCGCCGAGACGGTGGTCGGTTCCGGTGACGAAATGGCGGTTGAGTGCGTTGGATACGATGGCGGCGGATGCCATGCGGCCGGGGGTACACAAAATGGCGGATAAGATGGCTGCTCCCACGGCCCGCACGCTGCGCTGCTGGCTGGCTTCCCCTTGCAGGCGTTAGCGTAATGGCCTTTCTTCCCGCAGCCCGAGCAGGTAGCTGTCTTAGCTGGGCAGTGCGCTCTGGGATGTTTTAACTGGCCACAGAAATAGCATTTTTGGGCCTGGTTACTGGGCATCGAAGCAGTTCTTACCGGAGGCTGCTGTCTCGGTTGGGTCGCTGCAGCGGTTGGTGCCGGGGGCGGCGGTCCCGTGTCCCACGGTTTCGATTGCCATGTCTCGGCGCCGTTACGGGGGTATGCCTCGAGGTTTCGGTGGGCCTCCTCTAACGAGAGCGCAAGGGCAATGGCCGTCTTCAGGTCGGGTTCCTTGCTTTCTAGCAGTCTCTGCCAGGTGTGGTCTGACTGGAGGCCCCTGACGAAGGCATCACAGGCGAGTCCCTGCGCGTGCTCCACAGCCGTTACCGCTTTACAATCGCAGTCTCTGCAGAGTGCCAGTAGCGCCCGTGCAAATGCCCCTACCGATTCTCCCGGTTGCTGCCTGCGGGATCCCAAGAGGTGTCGGGCGTAAATTGTGTTCACTGGGCGCGTATATTGCCCTTTTAGTAGCTCGAGGGCCGCCACGTACGTATTAGAGTCCCGGATTAGCATATATACTTGATGGCTCACCTGGGCGGTCAAAATTTTCAGTTTGTGATCCTCCTCTGTAACCTGTGAGATTGCGAGGAAGGATTCAAAGCAGCTCAGCCAGTGTTCAAACTTGGCTGATGCACCCACATCTTGAGGGTCGAGGTCCAGGCGTGGTGGTCTGAGGGCTCTCAGCAATGTCTGCTGTATCCGTTGCTGTTGTTGCTCCTCAGGTGTCGCCATTTAACTTTTAGCTAATAAAATTGATACGCTTATCAATTACTTCATAAAAGGTGATGAGTCGAAGAAGAGATGATGAGTCGAAAGAAGAGATGAATAAGGCTTTTATTAGCTAAGAAGAGACCATGCTTCTTCGTGAGTGACTGAACAAGTCTGAACGAAACCCACACAGTGGTGGGTGGAGTCAGCTGAGGCATGCCTCCATACACAGCGCCACCCAGAGGTGGCAATATACAATACAGTGGTTTACCACACTCACCCTATCAACATAACCTTCTATATTCCTTTCTCCCTTAGCTTCCCCTTAAACACATCAACGCTATTCGCCCCAGCCACTCCATGTGGTAGCAAGTTCCACATTCTAATCACTCGCGTAAATAAGTTTCTCCTAAATTCCTTATTGGATTTATTCGTGACCAAATGTTCATGACCCCTAGTTTTGAACCCCTCCACAAGTGAAAACATCTTCTCTACATCTACCCGATCAAACCCCCTCATAATTTTGAAGATCACTATTAGGTCATTCCTCAGCCTTCTCTTTTGGCCACAACCTATTCAGTCCATCATGAAAGCTAGAACCTCTCAATCTATGTAATTCACTATCTGGCGCTGTGGCAGGAGTCTCAACTTTAACTCCACCTGCCATTTTGTTTTTCATTTAATGTGAAGATAAAGCTTGATTTTTTTTAATTTTTTTTTTTAAATTCAAGGTATTTTATATTCCTTTTTAAATGCTGTTCATCTATAGTTTATTCCCCATTCTGACGAGTAAATCTATTCAATAATTTTATTAAAAAATTCCACACTTTTGACACCATCCCCAAGCCTTTTGCTTTTGCTCCTCTTCTGCCATCCCACTGGGCTTCAGAGTCTTTCCCCAGTGTCTGGGATCCTCCCTTGCTGCTCTGCTTCTACTTTCCCCACTGAGCTCACTCTCAGCCCAACCCTTCACTTACTTGACACCTACTGGCACACCTCAGCTTCTCAGAACTATTCCATGCAAACAGGAAGGCAACTTGATGATGGTTGCTGTATCTTTTCTAGAAAAAGATCTGACCCTTTTGTTGTTCTGTTGCATTCTAATTAACCTCTTATAACTTGCTGTCCTTAGTGCACTGCATGCATGATCTCTGATCTACACACTGTAGTGTATGTACCTTTAAGGGGAGAACTACTTTTTACAGCTCCTGTATACTGTAGTACCAGCAGTGACCACACCTGTATATAAACCCAGAGTAGGGATCTGTACTTTTAGTTTTAGAGTAACCCTCAGCCAGCAAACCTGTTGATTGTTCCTCTGCAGTCTCTGTCGATTTATTGAAGGACACCATACATCAAAATTCACGGATTTAACATTGGCGACGAGGCGATTCAAACCTACCTGCAACTCTGCAGAAGAAGGCAAGAGAGGACTTGAGCATCGCAGAGGAGGCTGTGGAGAGCTGGGCTTGGTTCTCCAGTCGCGACGATCCAGCGCAGCGGGCTGGCAGCAGGTACGGCGCAGACCCTTCCCGGACGGCGGCGGCTGGAGCCGACCGACGGCACAGAAAAAGGCCGAGCAGCGTCGACGGGGTAAGAGAGAGGGTAAAGCGCACAGGGCGCAGCCGGGGTTGAAGACCGAGCGGCGTCAACGAGAGAGGGTAAAGCGCGCAGGGCGCAGCCGGGGTTGAAGACCGAGCGGCGTCGACGGAAAGAGGGTAAAGTGCACAGGGCGCAGCCGGGGTTCAGGACCGAGTGGCGTCAACGAGAGAGGCGCGCAGGAAAACGTGCAGAGTGCGGCCGGTGTTCAAGGGCTGAGCAGCGTCCGCGGGAAAAGGGAGAGCGGGGGAGACGCCATTTTTGAGCCGCAGCGGAGAAGGGAGAGTGTGGGAGACGCCATTTTGAGCCACAGTGGAGAAGGGATAGCGCGGGAAGGAAGGAAAGCACGGGAGACGCCATTTTGAGCCAACGGAGAAGGAGGGAGAGCGCAGGAGACGCCATTTTTAGCCAGTCTAACCACACCCAGGGATGCCGAAGAGCGGCAATGTCACAACGTTCGACAATGAAGTCGAAGATTGGGCGACATATATAGAATGCATAGAAGTGTACTGCAAGGCGAATGAAGTGCCAGATGCCAGGAAAGCACTGGTATTGTTGAATTCCATGGGTGCAAAAACATACAGCTTACTGCGAAACCTAGTAACCCCAGAGAAACCAGTGGAAAAGGATTTTGAAAGCATAATGGCAATCCTACAGGACCACTTAAACCCAACTCTTTCTGCTATCAGCAGCGGTGTGAAGTTTCACAAAAGGAACCAGCATAAAGACAAAAGAAATGCTGAGTATTTAACGGAACTGCGCAAGCTATCGAAACACTGCCAGTTTGGAACGGGACTAGCAGATACTTTAAGGGACAAGTTTGTGTGTGGGCTTCAAAGTGAACAAGGCTTTCAGCATGGCAGTATCACACGAAGCAGCAGCACGGGGCGTGGCTGAGATACAACGGAGACCGCAAGAATATGGCACAAATGAAATGGCATACGGAACTTTGAAGTGCTATCGCTGCGGCAGAACAACACACAACCATAAGGATTGCTGGTTCAAGGACCAAGTGTGTAGACAGTGTGGAAAAGTAGGACACATAGCAAGAGTCTGCAGGTCGGGAAAGAAAACCAGCAGCAAGAAATCTACACAGGAGAAGTACAAAAAGGTACATAAGGTGACGGAGAGTAGTTCAGACGAACAGAAAAGTGATACAGACTCCGGAAGCAAGGAGCTGGTTTGTCTGAAACTACATAATGTAATCAAAATGGAGGATCACCAAACTATCTGGGTCACGCTCAAGATAGACGGAGTCCAAGTAAAAATGGAATTGGACACAGGATCAGCCCTAACAGTCATAAACCGAAGGGACTACAAGCGGCTATTCTCACATATACCCTTGAGAGATACAGAGATTGTCTTGAAGACGTACACGGGGCAAAAAGTCTACCCCAAAGGAAAAATAAGGGTGAACGTGATATACAACGGCAAGGAAACACCAAAAATGGACCTATATGTATTGCCAGATGGAGGACCACCACTACTAGGACGTGAATGGATCCGGAAGATAGAGTTAGATTAGCATTCCATACAAGCACTGACGGTAAGATGCCAAAAAGGATGACGACGTCACACCTGGACGACTGTCAAAAATGCTAACTGACGCACAAGAAGTGTTCCAGGAGGGACTCGGAACACTAAAAGGCATAACAGCGACGATCAAAATAGAGGAAAATGCAAGCCCAAAGTTTTTTAAGGCCAGACCGGTGCCTTATGCGATCCGCCCAGCTGTTGAAGCAGAGCTGGAAGGGTTGGAACGTTCTGGCGTACTGTCCAAAGTGGACTGGAGCGAGTGGGCTACACCCATCGTTCCTGTAATGAAGAGGTCGTTGAGTAATACGCCTGGGGAACCAAAGGTGGTTCGCATCTGTGGGGACTTTAAGGTGACATTGAACCCAATCCTTCACACGGTACAATATCCGCTTCCACGGATTGAAGATATTTTCGCCTCGCTATCTGGAGGAAAACGCTTCACTAAGATTGATCTGGCCCAGGCGTACCTGCAAATGGAGGTAGAATCCGCCTCGAAACAATACCTCACGATCAACACTCACAAAGGTCTCTACCAATACAACCGGCTGGTGTTCGGGGTAGCATCAGCTCCGGCTATTTGGCAAAGGGCAATGGATCAAGTCCTGCAAGGGATTCCAGGGACCCAGTGTTATTTGGACGACATCCTGGTCACGGGCGAAAATGACAGGCGCTCACTAGATTGAAGGAATATGGGCTCCGAGCTAATCGCCACAAATGCGAGTTTTTCCAGAAGCAGATCTCGTATTGTGGCCACGTTATTAATGAAGAGGGGTTACATAAGTCCCCAGAGAAGATTGAGGCAGTAGTCAAGGCTCCAGCACCGGAAAATGTGTCACAACTGAGGTCGTTCCTCGGGCTGGTGAACTACCATAAGTTCTTGCCGAATTTGTCTACAGTACTACACCCACTGAACACCCTACTGCAAACGGGGGTACCATGGAAGTGGAATGACGAATGTAAACGAGCTTTCCAGAAGTGCAAAGAATTGATCACATCAAAAGAGGTGTTGGCTCATTTCAACCCAGCACTACCAATTCGGTTGGCGTGTGATGCATCACCCTATGGTATTGGTGCGGTGCTGTCGCACAAATTCCCGGACGGCTTGGCGAGGCCAGTAGCCTTTGCGTCTCGGTCACACACTCAGCTGAGTGTAACTCGCCCAGATTGACAGGGAGGCCCTCAGCCTAGTGTGGGGAGTAAAAAAGTTCAACCACTATCTGCACGGGCAGAAGTTCACCTTGCTGACTGACCACCAGCCACTTGTCTCCATCTTTAATCCAAAGAAGGGCATTCCGGTGATGACTGCGCAACGGCTTCAAAGATGGTCCCTTTTTCTAGGGGCGAACCAATATGAGAGTATAAGGGCACGAAACAGCATGGAAACGCTGATGGGCTATCACGCCTGCCACTGCCTACTGCGGAGGAAGCACCAGCAGTGGACCCTCTCGAAATATTTTATTCGACTATAATTGAACGCTTGCCAGTAACTAACGCGGATATAGAGGAGACCCGAAATGACCCGACACTGTCTCGGGTATATGATTTGACGGTGAAGGGATGGCCAACACATGGCGACTCACTGTTGCCAGCATTCTCATCCAGAAGAGAACAGCTGTCAGTATGCCAGGGGACCTTGATGTGTGGATCCCGAGTGGTAATTCCACCCAAGTTAAGGGAGAGAGTGCTCAATGAGCTTCACGAAGGTCATCTGGGAGGGGTGAAAATGAAAAGCCTTGCTAGGGCTTGTGTGGGGTTTCGGGGATCGATCAACAAATCGAGGACCTGACAAAGAGCTGCTCAGGATGCCAGAAGGTCCAAAATGCACCACCACATGCCCCTCTACACCCATGGGAGTGGCCCTCCTCTCCATGGCAACGGGTGCATATTGATTTTGCTGGTCCATTCATGGACTCAATGTTCTTAATAGCCGTGGGTGCGCACTCGAAATGGCCTGAGGTGATCAAAATGTCCTCCACCACCACGGAGAAAACGATTGCAGTCCTACGGACCATATTTCCAGGAACGGCTTGCCAGAGCAGATTTGCTCTGATAACGGACCACATTTTGTGTCCGAAGAGTTTCGGAAATTTATGAGAAGGAATGGGGTAAGGCATTACACATCCGCCCGTATCATCCAGCCACAAATGGGATTGGCTGAGAGGTTCGTACAAACCTTTAAAAAGGCAGTAAGGGCCATGTGCGATGACGACATTCCACTGCAGCATAAGGTGGACCTGCTGGCCTACAGAAATGCGACACATGCAGTTACCAACCAGACCCCGGCCATGATGTTCTTTAACCGAAGGTTGAGATCTCGTCTGGATTTGCTCAGACCAAATGTACGAAGAAATGTTGAGAATAAGCAATTCCAACACATCAATGAGAAGCCAAGAAGGAGCTTCAATGTAGGGCAACCAGTCTTGGCCCACGACTACCGAACAGAGAAATGGCAACCAGGAACGATATGCACACGGCAGGGGCCACTAATGTACACAGTGGATGTTGGGGAGAACATTACGAGACGCCATGTCGACCAGATCCTAGAGTCACAGGAACGAGTCAACCCCATGTCTCGCGTACCTGGTGATGAACCCGACATACAGGTAGCATCTACCCCAGAAACAGTAGCATCAGAAGCTGATGAACCAACCGACGACAGGGGGGCAGAATTGCCTCCGCACCAAGAGTGAGACACTCAGGAAAGGCGCTATCCAGAAAGGATCAGGAAGCCGCCCCAAAGACTGAATTTATAAATGGACTATTTTCAGTTAATGTTGCATGTTAAAAGTGTTAATTGTTAAATGAATGTTATGGTACTGTTAATCAAAAAGGGGAGGAATTGTAGTGTATGTACCTTTAAGGGGAGAACTACTTTTTACAGCTCCTGTATACTGTAGTACTGGCAGTGACCACACCTGTATATAAACCCTGAGTAGGGATCTGTACTTTTAGTTTTAGAGTAACCCTCATCCAGTAAACACCTGTTGATTGTTCCTCTGCAGTCTCTGTTGATTTATTGAAGGACACCATACATCAAAATTCACAGATTTAACACACACGGCAGTATATTTTTTAATTGCACAGGTAATACTACTACTTATTGCACATGGTCAGTATAACTAGTTCAAATTTGGTAAATACACAGCAGATTTAGAACAAAATTGACCACTCATCAATTTATTATAATTACCAGGCAATTAAGAGCGCGTTTTAAAAAATAGCTCAGTGCACATAATGCAAAGTAAATTTTTTGGGTTAAGTGACCAACAAAAACTTCCAAAAAATAGATCTCACATGGCAATGCTCACAGGTAGTCCAGGACCCAGAATGGAGTTTCTGGTGTTTAACATGATTTGCTACATCCTAAATACAACAGCGGTGATTCACCTATTGCTTTATTACAGCAAATTTACTGAAGCAAAATAAATTGCTTGCAGGTAATAATACTACATATTAATCTCGCCGCCATGTTTTCCCAGCTTCCCACCCTATTGCAATCCTTGTTGGCTCCACCTCTACTCTTCCAATTTCTGATTGCTCACAGATCCCCACTCTCTCGATGATTCTTAACTCCTCGAACGCATATTGCAACAGCTTAGACAGCCTGCTTACTCCCAAAATGGATGCAGAGTAACAATTGTGAGGGTCTCGCGGAGACACAGAAGAGTAGAGAGAGAGAGCGAGGGAAGGAGATGGGAGAAGTGTGGAGGAGAGAAGATATCCGATAAGCAAAAAAAGACAAAAAAAACTTCTTGTTCTGCTTTAGTTTGGATTCCAGTTCAGCTTCTGCAAGTTGACTCCTGATATTCGCACCGCTAAATCCAGCTCCCTTTTAACAGACTTGTTGATCCACAAGAAAATTGGAACAGTTTGTAACTGTTTACTACAATAGTTTTACATCCGAGAACTTTAGCAGGAGCGCTAACAGTAGACAAATGCTTAGCGTGAACCCCAAAAATCCCTCTATGTTAATATTCAACTTGTGCACAAGAGAAATCCAACAACTGGAGGATTTTTTCCTTCAAAGAGAGCATCTGTTCCTTTTGCTTTTAAAATTCCTGATAACCTAATCTTGCAACATTGTTCAAGAGTTCAGTTTCAGGTTAAAATTACTGAAATATGCATCTGGAGTGTTGTAACATTATGCAGAAATTACTAATATTCTTCCCAGCTGCAATAGTGCCATCCAAGAAGTATGAAATAGTTAATTATTAGTGAGGAACTAGAAATCCTTCCTATGAAAGGTAATCCTGCTGTATGATGTATGGAAACCAAGGTGAAATCTAGATCATATGTTAAAAGAATAACTGGAACCAGGTGTGCAGATGTGCATCTGTGCAAAAGAAATTTAAAGAAGTAGTCCCAGTCTCAAAATATGCTTATGCAACATGAATTGGGTTTTAGAGGGTAAGCAACGTTCCATTTCATTGTCCTATCACCCCGCATACTAGTGTGCTAATTTACTGAGCCACAGGCTACAGTTATTTACACATTTTCTGCCCACACACACTTTTTTTTTTTTGGAGAGATTCTCTCTAGTCCCATTAGATGAGGAAATCACTTGGCAAAATGATGCATTCCTGTACCCACCATTTTGTGAGGTTACAGCAAAGTTTATTCAATGCACCAGTCGCGTCTCAAGATCCTGCTTTTGTTCCATTTGTCATCTACGTGCCCCTTGGCGACATCATCCTGAAACATGACAGGTTCCACATGTAAGCAGAAGACACCCAGCTCTACCTCACCGCCACCTCTCTCGACCTCTCCACTGTCACAGATGTCACACCGCTTGTCTGACATCCAGTACTGGATGAGCAGAATTTTCTCCAACTAAATATTGGGAAGCCCAAAGCCATTGTCTTCAGTCCCTGCCACAAACTCTGTTCCCTAGCCAGACTCCATCCCCCTCCCTGGCAACGGTCTGAGGTTAAATCAGACCATTCGCAACCTTGATGTCATATTTGACACCAATGTGAGCTTCCGACCACATATCCATTCCATCACCAAGACCGCCTACTTCCACCTCCGTAACATCGTACGACTCCGCTCCTGCGTCAGCTCATCTGCTACTGAAACCCTCATCCATGCCTTTGTTGCCTCTAGACTTGATTATTTCAATGTTCCCCTGGCCGGCCTCCCATCTTCTACCCTACATAAGCGTGTGCTCATCCAAAACTCTGCTGCCTGTATTCTTATCTTGCACCAAGTCCTGTTCACCTATCACCCCAATTTTTGTTTGATAACACTTCTGTGAAGCGCCTTGGGATATTTTACGATGTTAAAGACGCTATATAATTGCAAGTTGTTGTTGTTGTTACACTCCATGTTTCAAAGGGCAGCCTTCCAAAACATTCAGACATTAAATAGCAACTAAGTATTGTCACTGTTGAGAAACACAGAACTTTCCACAAATAATGGAAAATTGTATTGGTTTACAGTGTGCAGGAATAAAGACAAGCATGATCAGTAGCATCTGCTAAACATCTATCTCAAAATGAATTTTTCAGTTGTATGAGTTCAGTTTTAGTTAAAAAATCAATGATCAGTCATAATATTAAACGATCGAGGTCTTAGGAAAAACCAAAAGATATGGAAACAGATCAGTATGCTGCAGTTTTTCAACTTATCCATCCAATTCAAATCATAATTTGTAAGATTTGTAAACTGCTTGAAATGAGAAATCTGACTAAAATAAATTCATAAGTACACTCTCAAAATCTCTTTCCAGGTTGTATAAGAACTTGAAAACTTAAGCGATCCATTAAAAACTAGGTATTTTGATATCATTTCTTTGATTGATGGGCATGGCAAAATTAAAAATATTTTATGCAAAGGAAGATCCAGCATAACTGCAGTTTCAAAGCAGAAAAGTCCAACCTGCTTGTACCATATTTGTCCAAAAATAAAACACTCAAGATAAGTCAATTGTATCTGTTCCCAAGAGAATATATATTTTAACTGCACATAAGCAACCTGAACACAAAACCACGGAGATCAGCTATTCTAACTTGATAACCAACAACTTGTTTAACATCTCTAAAGCTTCAACATAGTCTCAATACCATGCAATTCAACCAGTTGCCATCAAATGACCTCTGGTCAACTCGCTGCCAACTAGTTTTCTCTCAAATAGCTTTCATCATTGTGGTAGTCCATGGTTCATCCAGAGGTTCTCTTTGCTAACACAACAATTTCCCATGGTTCTGTCACCTCTCCGACTTGATTCCTTCTTCATATAATGACCAGCTCCATTAATCAGCTAAACATATATTTAGTCACTCTGCATTCTACTTCTTTCAGATCACACACCTCTGGTGCTCACAACTTCCAGTCATATCATCATGTTTTCTACCATGCCACAATGAAAATCTTCTTTCTTTCAATTCTTCAAAGACACAGTTGGTTCATGTTTCTTGCAAGTGTAACCAAGTCACCCATTATCTCTTGCCTTTGATGGCTCCACCTGCTATGCTTTTAATCTATCGACATTCTTGGCTTTACTATTTATTCCAACTTCAAGTGAAACTATTATCTCCTCCAATGCCAAATTGCCTCAAAAAAATTAACTTCTTTTCCAACACCCAACTCTCTATAAATTTCAAGATGAGAGTAATGGTCCTTCATCTTGACAGGATGTTGCAACACTTCATATTCTTGGACAGGATACAAGAAAAAGCTGATCTGAAAGGAACTCGCTCTTTCTCTTCTAGCCTCCAACTTCCCTTCCTCTGTTATTACCTCTCTCATCTCCACTTTAAATCATTACTTTAATCAGTGCTCCTCTGAATTTTCCTTTCTTGTCCCTCCCAAGCTCAAAATTAAAAAGTTCTTTGAAACCAAGACTCTTCAATCTATTTTAACGTTCTTTCCTGCGGCCTCAAAACTGTGGAACTCCTTTTGTTCCTCAGTCTTCTCTTTCTCCTATAATACTGTATTCATAAGAACATAAGAAAGATGAGCAGGAGCTGGCAACAAGGCCCCTCGAGCCTGCTCCGCCACTCAATAAGATCAGTGCTGATCTTCAAACTCAACTCCACTGATCCCCAAAAATCTATCTCAGCCTTGAATATACTCAACGATTCAGCATCCATGCAACCTTTATAAAACCCAAGTCTAGCATCACAAAATCACTATTTTCTTCAATTTATTTTAGAAATAAGAAACCAGGATTGAAGGCCAAGGCCCACTGTGCAGAACACCATCAAGGTTGAAAGGAATATTAAGAGAACTAATACTTAACAAGTTAAAAACATGTATTCATTATAGATTGGTACCAACTGCAATAATGTGCATCATGCCATAATGGTTTGATTTGCAATTATAAGGCCCAGAACCGCGCTAGGGAGAAGTCATTACACGGACAAGCAGAGCTCTTTTGCTCCAAATTAATTTCCTTTAGAGCCACTGTCACCATCTATTGCACTGAAGTAGTTACACTAAATATGTGTGCCTTAAACAGAGCATTTTATTAATCTGGATCACAAGAGGAGAAGCTTCATTTTTTTTTTACTTCACATCCAACAGTAATGGTTACATCAACTTCTGGGATCACAAACAGACATTTTTAAAATGAAAATATATGTTATAAAGTGAATTCAGCTACTTTTGCATTAAATACTCCAGAATGATTTTGGTAATACTGTACTTTATAGCTTGCCCTCGTGCAATTTACTGCAGTGCTTTATTCAACAATATAGTCAAGGTAAAACAATCCAAAGTCTGTAACTAGCTTTTGTCAGTATATTGCTATATTGCTAATATTCCTTGGCTGGTTAGTCAGTACATGACAGTACAAAGTTGCCTCAGAGTCATCAAGCCTCAATTGACATTTAGTTCCAAAAGTCAATCACAAACTAGTTTGGTACTACAAAACATTTCAGATAGATACTGTTCAAGTGTTTTAGAAGCTTTTATTGCTGGATGTTCAACATTGATTTACACAGATAAAACGCTTTACACTATGTATTTCTCAGCTAAAAAGATACAAAACCTCCTTTACCCCAGGTTTCTCCCTACACTAACTCTCAATCTGCTCTCGAATTTTGCTCCCATCTCCCCTCATGCCGTCTCCGATCGCATTCATGACACACACCTCCTGCTCCCTTGACACAATTGCCGCTAAACTAACCACCCAATTTCCGGTCCTAGTCCCCATGCTTGCTGATATTGTAAATGGTTCCATCGCCCTTTCAAAACGCCATCTTTTCACCCTCATTTAAAAAAAAAAAAAAAAACCCCGACCTTGCAAACTAAAAAACATCTGCAATCTCCCTTTTCTCTCCAAAGTTCTTGAATGTGTCGTTTCCCAAGTTCATGCCCATCTTTCCCGCAACAAGTTAAATTGCTCCAATCAGGCTTCCGCTTTTGGCACAGAACCAAAATGACCCTAAAGAAAACCACAAATGATATCCTCCATGACTGTGACCATGGTGCGTTAGCCTCCTCATCCTCCCTGCAGACACTGGCAAGCCAACTACACCATCCTCCTCCACTATCCAGCTCAGTGGGGCTACCTTCGCTTGGTCCCATGCTTACCTATCTGATCATGGTCATAAAATTTCCAGCAATGGTTTCTTTTTCTGACCAGTTAACTCTGGAGTCCTTCAAGAAGCTACGCTTGGCTCCCTCCACTTCCTCATCTATATATTGCCCAGCTGCAGTATGGGAGCAGCTTCCATAAGTATGCTGACGACATTCAGCTCCACCTTAGTGCCACCTCTCTCAACCCATTCACTGCCTGACATCCAGTCCTGGATGAACTACAACTTCCTCCAGTTAAACATTTGGAAGGCCGAAGCCATCATCTTCGGCCTCCGCCACAAACTCCGTAGTCTTGCCAGCGATTCCATCTCCCTTCTTGGCCACTGTTTACAACTTTGGTGTAGGCTCAGAGCTATGTTTCCAACCCCATATCATCTCCATCACAAAGTAGTGTTAACTTCCACCTCTGTAACATCCATCGTCACACCTCCTATCATCTTTGGTTCAGCTTTCTTTTTTCCTTATGCCCCGTTGAAGTGTCTTGGGATGTTTTTTCTATGCTAAAAGCACTATATAAATGCAAGTTGTTTTGTTGAGGGCTCAAATGTAACTTAATATAAGTGCAGAAAAACAAAAGCTATCTAAATATTTTTTTTAAAAACACAAGATTGTGTTTACACATTAAATTAAATATTACAAATGATTCAATTTAAGACAGCTGGTGCATTCACACCACAGGTTTAGTGTTAATGCAACTTAGGAACATAGGAACAGGAGTAGGCCATTAAGCCTCTCGAGCCTGTTCCGCCATTCAATGGAATCATGGCTGATCTGCGACCCAACTCCATATACCCGCCTTTGGCCCTTATCCCTTAATACCTATGGTTAACAAAAAGCTTTCAATCTCAGATTTAAAATTAACAATTGATCTAGCATCCATTGCCATTTGTGGAAGAGAGTTCCAAACTTCTACCACCTTGTGTGTGTAGAAGTGTTTCCTAATTTCACTCCTGAAAAGCCTGGCTCTAATTTTTAGACAATGCCCCTAGTCCAAGAATCCCCAACCAGCAGGAATAGTTTCTCTCCATCTACCCTATCAGTTCACCCCTTAACCTTCTAAATTCTAGGGAATACAACCCTAATTTGTGTAATCTCTCCTTGTAACTTAACCCCTGAAGCCCGGGTATCACTCTGGTAAACGATGCTGCACTCCCTCCACAGCCAATATATCTTTCCTACGGTGTGGTGCCCAGAACTGCTCACAGTGCTCCAGGTGTGGTCTAACCAGGGTTTTGTATAGCTGCAGTAGGGTTGCAAAATTCTGGGAATTTTTAAAAAAGGAAACTTTCCATGGGAATTTTGAGTTTTTTTGCACACTGATGGTTTTTGTCTCTGACCCTTATATTATCTTTGTCGTCAAAATAGACATACTGTTCCATACAAATAAAAACAGGCTTTCAAAACTTTATTTAGGTTATAATTTTGAACTTTATTGAACCCCCACAAAAAAGACCCATCTAAAATAAAATAAAAAGAGCATCAGCTTATTTAGCCTGTAATTTGTCCTTATTTTGTCCCTTTGAGTCTTCTACTCATAAGTCTTCTGAGTCTTCTACTACTCATTGCTCCTCCTGATTCTCTGACTCTGGCTCTGATGTGTCCATTTCCTCCTCTGTGTCATTGTCTTGCTGTGTGGTGGACACTTCTGTATCTGGCTCAATAAGTTGTAGGTTCGCCCGGATAGCCACCAGTTTCTCCACTCTCTTGTTAGTCAGCCTGTTGCGCACCTTTGTATGCGTATTCCCAAAAAGTGACCAGTTTCGTTCAGAGGCCGCTGATGGTGGTGGGATTTGGAGTAACTGTATCACCGATGCAATAGGTGACAGGGCCTCAGATGCACAAAGTCCCTTCCACCAGGTATGTGCACTGATATGCTTGCATGATTCCCATATCCCATCCCCATTCCAAAGACCTTGCTTGGTAGAGAACTTTGCCAGACTTCCCAGAACTTTGCCCACATCCAGATTGAGATGGTGTGAGAGGGTAGAAATCACACTAAGTGCTGTTGATCTGTTCTCCAGAAAGTATTGGTCTCCCAACATGCTTTGGGTCCAGCATGCATGCTGCAGCATGAATCGGCTTGACACAAAATTCTTGACGCGTCTATGAATTGAACAATTGCCTTCTCCTCTGCTTTGAGCAGCAGGGATGTGGGTAGGGCAATGCTGATGTTCTTTTAAATCAGTAAAAAGCCTGAGAACATCTGACAAGACAGCGTCATCTCCTTCAATCTGAGCAATTGCAGATGCTACTGGTGAGAGTAGTTTAAGGCTGCTAACCACTCTCTCCCAAAACACATCATCCAGCAGTATTTTCTTGATGGTGGATTCCATATCCCCAGACTGGGATATTGCCATTTCTTGCAGCGACTCCTTACCCTCCAGAAGGCTGTTGTACATTATGACAACACCACCCCATCTAGTGTTGTTGGGCAGCTTCAGTGTGGTGTTCTTGTTCTTTGTCATTTGCTTGGAGTTGTAGGTTGCTGCAACTACCCGTTTTCCCCTGACATACTTAACAACTTGCTTGGCTCTCTTGTACAGTGCTTCCATGGTTCTCAAACCCATGATGTCCTTGAGGAGCAGGTTAAGCCCATGAGCTGCGCACCCAATAGACGTAATATGAGGGTAGGCCTCCTCCACTTGAGCCCAAGCAGCCTTCATATTCGCAGCATTGTCAGTAACTACTGCAAAGGCCTTTTGTGATCCAAGATCGTTGATGACCGCTTTCAGCTCATCAGCAATGTATGTGCCTGTGTGTCTGTTGTCCTTCGTGTCTGTGCTCTTGAAGAACACTGGGAGAAGAGTGGAGACGATGTAGTTTATGATGCCCTCCCCTCGTACATTTGACCACCCATCTGAGATAACTGCGTCTGCAACACAGTCTGCCATCGCTATCGTTTCTTTGAGCTTTCCTTGGACTCTGTTATACTCAGCCTCCAGCAAATAAGTAGACAAAGCATGTCTGGTGGGAGGACAGTATGCAGGGCGAATAACATTGAAAAATCTCTTCCAGTACACATTGGCTGTGAGCATGAGGGGTGAGCCTGTTGCATATACAGCTCGAGCAAGGCACTCATCTGCACTCTTCTGGCTATGGTTATCCATTGTATCAAAGAACCTTCCAAGTGGGCCAGGAGTTGCTGATAAGGAGCCTGATGCTGAATGAGAACCATCATCTTCTTGAATGGAAGCAGAGGAACTCTGGGCTGACTGCTGTGAGCTTTGAGTGAAGTTGTTGCATTTGGATAAATGCTGCTGCATCTTTGTGGCATTCTTTACATATGGCTTTCTACAGTGTTTGCACATGTACACAGTCTTTCCATCTTTAATGCCTGGGGTAAAATGCTTCCACACATCCGACGGTAAACGTGGCATTGTTCTATGCAGAGAAATAAAGGGCATTCATCTCTGTGTCGAACTGCGGTCGATCAGCACGATTGCAACAGGGCGAGTACATTTTTGCTGATGCTCCATGTGATGGAAGCATGACCTGTACACACACGACGCTACATCACCAATAGTGTATTATTTTGTATATTTTAAATTGAAGGACAACAGAGTTCAACAAGTAACTGGTTTATTTGGTACTAGCTGGGGGAGCCCGGCTTTGCCAGGGCTGTTTTGGGGCGGGCGGTTTAAATCGAGTGCCAGGCTTTGGGGCCCTGTCTGTGTCCCTTTGTGAATCTGGTGCCGGGCAACATTTTAAATTGAGTCCCAGGCTTTAGGGCCCTGTCTGTGTCCATTTGTGAATGTGCTGCCGGGCAACATTTCTACCTTTTAATACCTTGAAAGATGAAAGTGAAAGTACTTATAAGATTTACCAAAAACGTTTTATGTTATTTTTAAAAGAGAAACTAACTTTTTCAAAGCTGGATAAGGAGAGTAGTTTGAGCTGCAAGCAGTGAAAGAATGGCTGGCAGATCCCCGAGATGAAAACGATTAGTCCCGCCCACACACACACTTAATACCTTGAAAGATGAAAGTGAAAGTACTTATAAAACGTTTTTGGTAAATCTTACGTTATTTTTAAAAGAGATACTAACTTCCAAAGTAGTTTGAGCTGGAAGCTGAAGTCATGGCACTGAACCAATGGCTGCCAGATCCCCGAGATGAAAACGATTAGACACACACACACACACACCCCCCCCCCGATTGGCCAACCATCAGGGGACCGTACTGTAGGATTGGTCAATCGTGATGGCACAGGATTGGTCGAACCTTGACGTCAGTCAATCAATGCTAGCAGATAATGAGTTTAATTTTGAAGGTTTTTTGCATAAGGCGCGAACAATTTTCGTCCGACCGAAAAGTAAATACGCTTACCAGCGTCCCGGAAGCGTAAGCTTTCTTCTGAGGTAACGCGCGCGTAGGTACGCCGTATAACTTTCGAGCGCATAGCCGGACAGACGCACACCCGAGGACAGAGACAGACAGAAGGACAGACAGACAGAACGATTCCTTTATATATATAGATAAAGTCTGATTTACTTACTGCATCATCACAACATCAGCAGAAAACAAAATGACTTCCCTCAGGACCCCTAACCTGGATCTTAAAAAAACTATAGCAGTCTTACAGATGCCTGCAGGCCAATCACAATTCGATATGCAAATATTACAAATTGAGGGAGCTAATCGCTCATCCAACCAATCAGGACACATTTGTTCACAGTCACACACAAAACTTGTAATTATTAAAACAAGCCAAGTAAGATAAACATATATTGATTAAGAAATTCCTTAATAATTAAGATTCCATCTCTGTTAGTCATTTTAAGAGAGGACCTGTGGAAAAAAAAGAAATACAAAAAAAACTATTATGCTAGCATGTGCTTTTTTGGGCAAAATTCCCAAGCCAAACTTCCCATGGAAAATTTCCCGAAAACTTTCCACCCCTTTGCAACTCACTAAGCCACTTCCAAAGGTGCACACAAATCTGTCCAAGAACACAAAATGTTGAAAATAAAGGTTTCAATGTTTTTACAGCACATTAACACAAACTTTAATGAACACTGGATAAAACACCCAAGTGGCTACCCTTGTGTGTTGCTAGTTGGTATGATTGCACTAGGATGAGAGTGAGTATGAGGGGTGGCTACTGAGATGGGGATGTGATAATACAGATAGAGAGGGATGGCTGAAGGTGCAATAGAAGTTGGTGTAAGAATGTGCAGGGGTTGGGTAGGGAAGGCAGAGTGATGGGGATGTGATGAGAGGCACAGCAGGATGAACGTGAATGTGACTTTGTACTAACGTTTCGTGATCTAATGAGATAATTGAAAGGTTTGCGGCACTGCACCCAGGTCCTCCTGACGACATCCTTGCTTGTGCCCTGCTGTGCAATGTGCAACCAGGCTGTGTTGGTCCCCTGGGGAGGTGCCTTGCGCCATCGGAAGGGAAGAGGACCTCCCTGTGTGCTCGGACTCCCTCATGGAGGGAGTCATGGGAGAACCTTCACAAAGGAGGACACAAATAACCTCCCAGAGATGTTGGGGAACATAGGGTCTAATGAGAGGGAGGAACTGAATGAAATCAGTATTTGTAGGGAAATGGCGTTAGGGAAATTGACGGGATTGAAGGCTGATAAATCCCCAGGGCCTGATATCCTACATCCTAGGGTACTTAAGGAAGTGGCCCTAGAGATAGTAGGTGCATTGCTGGTCATCTTCCAAAATTCTATAGACTCTGGAACAGTTCCCATGGATTGGAGGGTAGCTAATGTTACCCCACTATTCAAAAAAGATTGTAGAGAGAAAACGGGGAATTATAGACCGGTAAGCCGGACATCGGTAGTGGGGCAAATGCTAGAGTCCATTATAAAAGATGTAATAGCAGAGCACTTGGAAAACAGTGACAAGATCAGAGAAAGTCAACATAGATTTACAGAAGGTAAATTGTGCTAGACTAATCTGGAATTTTTTGAGGATGTAACTTGTAGAATAGATAAGGGAGAACCAGTGGATGTGGTGTATTTGGACTTTCAGAAGACTTTCGATAAGGTCTCGTGTAAGAGATTAGCGTGTAAAGTTAAGGCACATGGGATTGGGGGTAAGGTGCTGACTTGGATAGAGAACTGGCTGGCAGACAAGATGCAAAGAGTTGGAATAAACGGGTCTTTTTCCGAGTGGCAGGCAGTGATCAGTGGGGTACCGCAGGGATCGGTGCTAGGACCCCAGCTATTCACAATATATATTAATGATCTGGACAAGGGAACTAGATGTAATATCTCCAAGTGTGCAGACGACACAAAGCTGGGTGGGTGTGTGTGCTGTGAGGAGGACGCCGAGAAACTCCAGTATGATTTGGACAGGTTGGGTGATTATACTGCATCTGCCATGCATCTGCCCAATGTGGTTAAATGCGAGGTTATCCACCTTGGTGGCAAAAACAGGAAGGCAGATTATTATCTGAATGGCAATAGATTGGGAGAAGGGGAAGTGCAACGAGACCTGGGCGTCCTTGTGCACCAGTCGCTGAAGGCAAGCATGCAGGTGCAGCAGGCAGTTAAGAAGGCAAGTGGTATGTTGGCCTTCGTAGTGAGAGGATTCGAGTACAGGAACAAGGATGTCTTGCTGCAGTTGTACAGGGCTTTGGTGAGACCACACCTTGATTATTGTGTGCAGTTTTGGTCGCCTTATCTGAGGAAGGATGTTCTTGCCATGGAGGGAGTGCAGCGAAGATTCACCAGACTGACGGAATGACGTATGAGGAGAGATTGGGCTTATACTCGCTGGAGTTTAGAAGAATGAGAGGGGATCTCATTGAAACTTATAAAATTCTAACAGGACTAGACAGATTAGATGCTGGAAGGATGTTCCTGATGGTCGGGGAGTCCAGAACCAGGGGTCACAGTCTAAGGATAAGGGGTAAGCCATTTAGGACAGAGATGAGGAGGAATTTCTTCACCCAGAGAGTGGCAAACCTGTGTAATTCTCTACCACAGAAGGCAGTTGAGGCCAATTCATTAAATATATTCAAGAAGGAGTTGGATATATTTCTTAAGGCTAAAGGGATCAATGGATATGGGGAGAAAGCAGGGACAGGATACTGAATTTGGATGATCAGCCATGATCTCATTAAATGGCGGAGCAGGCTTGAGGGGCCGAATGGCCTACTCCTGCTCCTATCTTCTATGTTAACCTGGGTGCAGCCGTGCACCTCTGTGCAGTCATTGTTTGCAGCACTTCAATGCTGTAGAACACTGACAGCACAAATGTCAAAATAAAGTTGGCCATGGTCCCATTAAGGAAAGCGGCCGATGACGAGTCATAAAATTACGTCACTAGACCCGCTTCCTCCAATTAGACCGGCAAACTCGCTGGGCTGGCTTAACAAGCCCCATCAAGGGAAAATCATTTTGGATGGCAGGATGGAGCCAGCAGCGTGGTCGGGACCCGCCACTGACCTCGCTCACCCCGGGCCTGCCAAGATGAGCAACATCCCGGCCATTATTCCTACTGCCCGTCTACCCAGGTCAATAACTTGCCCTCAATTCCATGTGCTTCTACCTTAGATGAGTCTCTTATGTGGGACTTTATCAAATGCCTTCTGGAAGTCCATATAAATAACATCCATCGACATTCCCCTGTCCACGACTTTAGTCACCTCCTCAAAAAATTCAATCACGTTTGTCAGGCATGACCTACTTTTCACAAATCCATGCTGGCTTTCTCTGACCAACTGAAAATTTGAGGTGTTCAGTCACCTTATCCTTAATTATAGACTAGCAATTTCCTGAGAACAGATGTTAGGCTAACTGGTTATAATTCCCTTGTTTCCCTCTCTCGCCATTCTTAAATAGCAGAGTGACATGCACAATTTTCAATTCTAAAGGAATGGTTCCTGAATTGAGAACTTTGGAAGATTATAGTTAAGGCATCTGCAATGTGCTCACCTCCTCCCTTTAAAACCCTGGGATGGAAACCATCTGGTCTGAGGGATTTGTCAGTCTTTAGTGCCATTATTTTTTTCATTACTGTTATTTTACTTGTTAATTTTATTCAGTCCCCGATTCAATACAGGTGTATTAGTTTCCTTGGGATTTCCGGCATGCTATCTTTTTCCTCTGTTGTAAATACTGATGCAAAGTAATTATTCAACATCTCTGCCATTTTCTTATCATTGACAAAACTACCACTTTCAGTTTTTAAGGGGCCAACATTGCTCCTGACTACCCTCTTTTTCCTAATATAATTGTAAAAATTCTGTGTGTTGATTTTGATAGCCCTTGCAAGTTTCTTTTCATACTCCCTTTTTGTAGCTCTTACTGTCTGTTTTGTGACCCTTTGCTGTTCTTTGTATCTTTCCCATTCCAGGATCTGTGCTATTTTTTGCATTTTTGAATGCTTTTTCTTTTAGTTTTATGCTATCCCTTTACCTCTTTAGTCATCCATGGCTGGGCTTTTTTGGCAAGTTGAGCTCTTGCCTCTCAGGGATATAAATTTCTGTATTGCCTTCAATTCTTTTCTGAACACCCCCCACTGATCTGTCATTTTACCCATTAACAGATTTGCCCAGTTTACTGTGGACAGTTTCTGTCTCATCCCGTTGAAGTCGGCGTTACCCAAATCTAGAATCTTAATACAGGAAACTTTGTGATATCCGGCACCGAGCTGTTGCCGCCCTATCAAAACTGCCGGACAAACCAGCGCTAATGTTAAAACATACGGAGCTTTTGAGCTCCGTATCTAGCAACAAACCCTGTTGCTTAGCAACAGCTTCTAAATAGTCAGCCGTAGCTTGCAAGCATCTCTGTAGCTAAGCAACAGCTTTAGCTAGGCCTTGCAGAGCCTGACTGGTGGGAAAAAAAAGCAACGAAAAGAAAAAAAAACTTACTGAACCGACTCCTGAATTTTGCCGGTGGATCGAGCATTCCGGACAGTTAGCCTCCGGATAAACCAAAGTTTCCTGTAGCTGTTTTGCATTTCTCCCTTTCAAATGCTACTTTAAACTCGATCATGTTATGATTACTATTGGATAAATGTTCATGCACAGATAAGCTGTTAACTAAATCTGGCCCATTGCTCAATACTAAATTGTAGAGTGCAAATCAGGTTTTAAGGTCAAAAAAGACTTTGTAGCAAGGTGGAATCAGAAAATCTCTTCCAGTAAGCCCCACTCTTCTTCGCTCCAGTGTCAGATAGGCACTTCACTTCACATTCAGGCTGCACATACACTAATTGTAGCATTGATGCAAAACGTTTAAATTCCTCCACAGCATTGCCCCATGTATCTTTGTAACCTCTTTCAGCACGACAACTGCCCACCACCCAACTCTTCGTTACTTTGACTCCAGACTCTTCTGCGCCTACCCCATTTATCTCACAATCAGCAGCAATAGCTTCTGGAATTCCTGCTCCAAAACATTTGCCCCGCCACCTCCTTTTAGGCTTTCCTTAAAATCCACTTCTGCGACCAAGTTTTTGGTCACCAATCACAATATCTCCTTTTTTGGCTCAGAATCTATTTCTTCCCCACCTCCACCCCCCTCCCCTGACTCGCCTTATGCCTCTGTAAAATGCCTGGGGACAACGTTCTACACAAAGGGTGCTGTATAAATGCACGTTGTTGAAGTGAAACTGCTTCACACCTTAAACATTCACTCCCTCCACCACCGGCACACTGCGACTGCAGTGTGTACCATCTACAAGATGCACTACCAAGGTTTCTTTGATAGCACTCCCCAAAACAGTGACCTCTACCACCTAGGGCAGCAGGCACATGGGAACACCAACACCACCTCCAAGTTCCCCACCATCCTGACTTGGAAATATATCGCTGTTCCTTCATATTCGCTGGATCAAAATCTTGAAACTCCTGACCCAACAGTACTGTGGGAGTACCTTTACCACACAGACTGCAACGATTCAAGGCGGCGGCTCACCACCACCTTCTCAAGGGCAATTAGGGATGGGCAATAAATGCTGTCCTTGCCAGCAATGCCCACATCCCATGAATGAATTTAAAAAAAACTAAAAAATCCACATTGCATTACCAAAACAGAATTTTGTCAGCTTTTTATAAACGACCTAAATGATTAGTTTCTGTTATGTTAGGAGTTCAGTCAGATACCACTCTTGCTGCATCCCATTGTAGCTAGGAATTACCTTATCCTCGAAAAAATTACTCGACATATGTTAGACCAGGTGCTTAAGATCTTAAGTGATAAAGCTGAGCAGCAAGTCAATTGCTACATCCAATTGGGAATTAGGATCAATGCTTTGACAAGCAAAAAATCCATTACAATTAACATTCCAGACTGGTTTCAACTATGGACATCTAGTTAGTTACTCCATGTATAAAGACTGATCTAGCTCATTTTTTTCCCCTCAGAGCCCGATACAAGACTAACTTTTCGTGAGAGAACATGGAGCGGGCGAAAAGGGAAAGAGCGGGAGAGGGCGAAGGGGAAAGGGCAGGAGCGGGCGAAGGGGAAAGGGCAGGAGCGGGCGAAGTCAGGGCAATATTGTCCCCATGCACCTGCTGCCCTTTTTCTTCCAGGTGGTGGAAGTTATGGGTATGCCAGTTGTGATTTTAAACTGGATTCCATAGAAGCAGCAGTCTTGTAAATCCTGTATTACTGAAGTCTACATGTCTGTCACAGGTCTAAAGAAATCAGATTGAACAGAATAAGTAAAAAAAGGTTATATAGACACCAGGCTTCCAGAATCAGACTTCAACCCACCTCACCTCAGGTCCATAAAAGGTCAGAGATAAAAATCTTAGGTAACTGGTATAGTTAGCTCTGCTTTACACATCAGGATTCTTTTAGTAGTTGGTGCTCTTGCCTCAGAGCTTTGCCCACTCAGCGCAGTCAGTAATTTGGGTATCAAGTTACCCCCATCATGTAAAAATGACACTACCCTCAGTGCCCTAATAATTCAACATCTAACAGTTAAATAAAAACTGTTCATTACACCCACGCAGGTAGCTTTAAAAAACCCCCACAACTGACAGTTCACTAGAGACAGCACAAATAAAAATCACTGAACTGAGAATGGGATTTTTCAAACACTTTTTCAACAAAGGTCCTATGTTCTGAGAAAGCATCAGTGCCTGATTCATACAGAATGCTTGGATTCAGCAAGGCAAAGCAGTGATGTGGTTTTTTTTAAGTCAGCAACTTCAATGCTCTGCTAAAACAAACACAAGCCCTGACAAAAATCTACACGCCTTGTAACTGAAGATCCAAAAATGCCTTGGCAGCAGTTAAACTGCAAGTAGCTGGAAACTGCTTCGAGCGACGCAAGTTCAGCTCACCAAAATTATCAGCAGCTCTGGGTTGCTCTTAAAAAGGTAAAAAAAGCTCCACTCAGCAAAACCCAAAGCTTAGTTAAATTGCAAGGTTGAAGAGCCAATGCTCCACTCACAGTAAAGAGATTTAAAATGAGGTTTAGAAAATTCCAGATAGCTTGAACCACCATTTGAGACTTTATAAAAGTTGGTTGTAGTTATACTCAAGCTGGTGTGAGATGACCTCATCAAGTCACACCACTTCAATTTGTGCAACTTCATGTCATATAACACAGCTATGTTGCCAAGACCCCAAAGCCACTTCACATCAACATGAACTGAATATTATAATTGTTCTGTTAAAAAAATACTCTGGTATGGTTGTCAATATTTCCCTGGCTGGGGAGTCTAGAACCAGGGGTGATGGTCTCAGAATAAGGGGTCGGCCATTTAGGACTGAGATGAGGAGAAATTTCTTCACTCACAGGGTGGTGAATCTTTGGAATTCTCTATCCCAGAGGGATGTGGAGGCTCAGTCGTTGAGTATATTCAAGAGAGATCGATAGATTTTTGAATATTAAGGGAATCAAGGGATCTGGCGATAGTTCAGGAAAGTGGAGAGGAGGTAGAAGACCAGCCATGATCTTACTGAATGGCGGAGCAGGCTCGAAGGGCCAAATGGCCTACTCCTGCTCCGATTTCTTATGTCCCTAATATGCATCCGAAACCTGTTTAATGCTATTGGTCTGACAAAATTTGAAATTGCTGCAAAGATGGACAGTGAAAATTTAAATTTTAGTCTGGTGCACAGGATGGAATAATAAAACTTTTATTATTACTACCTTCAATGCAAAACAAAAACACATTGATATAACCAAGTAGTATGTAAAATATGGCTTTATAAATAATCAAAAACCAGTCCACACTTATGGATTGCAGATAAAGAATAAATAAACAAGGTAAACATTAGGAAACATTTCCGGGATCATGTTTGAGCTTGTACCTCAAAAGGCAAGTATATTGTGCCAATAAATTCAAGACAGGGAAGGCAGGTAACATAATTCTATGTTTCTGCCCTATCCCACTTCAGCCAGACACTAGGTGGTGCACAAAAGCAGCCTGGGCAACTTTTCCTCTCTAACTAATTTCTAAAGAATCACAAATATTTCCTGAACACCAAATACCATGAAACTTCAGGATGCATACACCTCCCAAGTAAGAATCTCTGTTTCTGTGCTGTATACTCTATGTAATCAATCGATATGTTACATACATACGAATTAGGAGTAGGCCACTCGACCCTTCGAACCTGCTCCGCCATTCAATAAGATCATGGCTGATCTGATTACTCCCTACCCCCCGATAACCTTTCACCCCCTTGCTTACCAAGAATCTATCTACCTCTGCCTTAAAAATATTCAATGACTCTGCTTCCGCCGCCCTCTGAGGAAGAGAGTTCCAAAGACACACGACCCTCTGAGAAAACATTTCTCATCTGTCTTAAATGGGCGACCCCTTATTTTTAAACAGTGACCCCTAGTTCTAGATTCTCCCAGAAGAAGAAACATCCTCTCCACATCCACCCTGTCCAGACCCCTCAAGATCTTATATGTTTCAACCAAGTCACCTCTTACTCTTCTAAACTCCAGCGGAGAGAAGCCTACCTAGCATGTCCAACCTTTCCTCATAAGACAACCCGCCCATTCCAGGTATTAGTCTAGTAAACCTTCTCTAATATGTTGGTGACAGTTTAATCCACTCAGCTGAATGAGCAAATCTTTATGAATAATGCTCTTGAAATCCCTATTGTAAACTATTCTACATAGAATTTTATAAAAGATGAAACCAGCACAAATCCTTGAAAATAAATCAAGAAACAAACATTGATCAGCCATTTCTTGTAATTTTACCTTCCAAGAAAGTCGGGCGTCAGCTCTTACAACGTATATTGAAGTCTACAAGAGGAGCACTACCCGACCAACAAATGTACACACTCGGCTAAAATTTTAATCTGGCAAAAGTTGTAACCAGTGAATGTTGCTCATCTTACTGTGAGCTGCTTTGACTTGCTCTCGTAAGTGAAACGAGGAACACATGAATGCCAACCCCACCGTCTCATAAATCATGAAACAAACTCTTAGTCAGGAGATTTAATAAGAAATCATGATTTTCTCTTTTTTCCCCGACCCGATTTTCATGAGTTTTCTGGAGGTGAAGCGCGAGATCATAAGTTGGGCTGAATTTTTCATGAGAAATCGATTGTCTCGCAATTAAATCGCATTACTGGGAAAAGATTGTGTTGTCCGTCTGGCTTATCTCGACAAGTACTACCTCTTAATTGTGCAATTCCTCAAATAACTATCCAACTCCCAGTGAGAGTTCTAACTTTTCTGCTGGGGGGATTAAAGCCAGAGTTGGGGGATCAGAGAAATTCGTGAATCGTCCAGTGTTGCGCGGGCCGAGGTAGCTCGCGCCTTCCCCGGTGGGGCGGGGCGGCGTTGGTTGGAAGCCACTCGCGGGTTTGAAAAGACCTTTTTGTCCCGGAGTTCGACCAGGAGGGCGTGCCGTCAATGGAGCGCGTGCGCACTGCACGTGGCCTTGAAGGGGGGGGGGGAGAAAAGAGCGAAACAGAAAAAAAAAGACATCAGTGTCTCTGGGCCTGCAGCAAGGCTGTAATAATCGGCATCCGGTGCGACTCTCTCCTTCAATGTCTTGAGTTAATAAAATAACTGAAGGCTTTATCACAATTTTGAGTTCTCAACAGCAACAACTTTTACATCAAATAAAACAACTAATATATATATATATATATATATATATATATATATATATATATATATAAATAAAATTGTACAATTAATTTTTTTTTATACAGAAAAAATACGTGTGTTGGTCTTGCAGGGGGGTCCACGAAATTTTTGTAACACGGCTGGGCGGGTGACCTCAGGCAAAAAGGCTGAAAACTATGGCCACGTGCAAATCACCGATACGGAACAAAAGTAGATTCAGCACTGACCCCTGGGGTATACAACTGTCAACCCTTTTACAATCCAAGCAAGACCCACGAACCTTAACTCTTTTTGGTCTGTCAATCAACGTTCTATCCATTATACCTCATCACACACCTGAATTTTTGTAACAGGCCTCCTTTCTGTACACAAACTGTGATTAATTAGTTAATCTTAGTCAGGACAGCGGTTGGAACACAATTGGTTTCAACAGTTTGCCTTGCTTTGCACACTTTGTACAAAAATAATAAATTGCAAGACAACGGAGTACTACAATTTAAACTCTTTAAATGAAGCATCAGGTCTGTTCTTACTCACAGCAGTACAGCACTGTGTGGACAAGATGGAGTCAGGACCCTGGGTCCTCCAAAGCAATAGCAGTCCTTACAGATGCCTGCAGGCCAATGACAACTCAGCATGTGATCACATGTGAATGTAATAGGTATTCCTTACAGATGCCTGTGGGCCAATGATAATTCAGTATGCAAATGTTACATCCCCTTTCTTTTAAAAGAAAAATGTTATGCATTACTTTTGAACCTTTCTTCTACATAATGTTCTCAGTAGCATCAACATAGAAGTAAACTTAACATTTAACTAGCATTGAAAACATCTCAACGTTTCAATAACGATGTACAGTTTTTTTTAGGGCAGCGATCCGCCTACACCCTTTGACAGTTCACAAGTCAAGGATAACTCTATTGTGCAGCGGCGGCAGTAGTCTAGCTGACCTGTCATAGTATCTCTTTTGGATTGCTGTCTCTGTACATGTTTTGCATGCACTTGCTTGCAGCCGACGACCTGCCAGGGCCTGTCTGGGATACGGTGAGGTATCATGGGCTCTTTGACATTTGATGGGTGGCGTTCTAGACAAAATGGAACATTTTCTGACAATGTCCACAATGTGTTTGCACATTCCGGGCCAAAACATAATGTCACATGCTCTTTGTTTGCATTTTTCCATGCCCATATGTCCAGCATGAATTTTTGTCAACATCTCTTCTCGGAGACTGGTAGGAATGAGGATTTTCTCCCCTTTGAAGATGATTCTGTTGATTTGTAACAGTTCGTCTCCGTGGTTCCACAATTCAGATATGCTCGGAGGGCATTTCCTCCTTTCCTCAGGCCATCCTTCATGTATGACTTTGCTCAGCAGTGTGAGTTGTGCATCTTTCTCTGTTGCTGCGTGGATCTCCTTCAGTTTTGAGTCACTCACAGGTAAGCTGTTGTACACCATGTGCACCTGCACATCCATGCCTTCACTGAGGCTGCTGTCCTGGTAGCTAAGAGACTTTCTGGAGAGCGCGTCTGCGACAGGAATGTCTTTGCCTGGACGGTGAATGATTGTGAAGTCGTACTTCTGTAGCTGAAGGATCATTCTCTGTAGCCTTGGTGGGGCTGCGGCTAGTGGTTTCCTCATGATTGACTCGAGGGGCTTGTGGTCGGATTCCACAATGACTTGTCGGCCATAGACGTACTGGTGGAAACGCTTGCATCCTAACAGAATTGCATACAGCTCTTTCATGATTTGAGCATAGTTGATTTCACTGTCCGAGAGAGATCTGGAAGTGTAGCCGATGGGCTTTCCTTCTTGCAGTAATACTGCGCCTAGTCCGTACTTTGACGCGTCCACTTGTAGTCCGAGCTCTTTGTTGGGGTCGAAGTAGGCAAGAACTAGTCCTGGTTCTCTGGTGATTAGGTCTTTCATTTTCTGAAATGCTGTGTCATGTTGTTTGTCCCACAGGAACTCATTGGATTGTTTGAGCAACTGACGCATGGGTGCGTTGATTTTGGAGGGGCTCGGGGCAAACTTGGCTAAGTAGTTAACCATGCCTAGTACTGTCTCTAGCTCTGCGCGGTTCTTCGGCGGCTCCATCTTCTTGATGGCGGAGATTTTCTCTGGATCCGGCTTAATGCTTAAAGGACTCAGGGAAGAAGAGGGGGTATGCTTTAGGATCAACAATTCTTGGTGTTCCGACGTGGAACGACTTACATCTTCTTGTTCACCCGATCTTGAACACCTGATGATCAAATGCCGACCCTTCTACCTCCCGAGAGAGTTCTCATCCGTGATCATTACAGCTGTGTATATTCCACAACAGGCCGACGCAAATAGGGCACTAAACGAGATGTTTGGGACCATTAGCAGGATTGAAACTTCCCATCCAGAGGCTGCATTCATCGTGGCTGGCGATTTCAACAAAGCCAATCTGAAGAAAGTACTGCCTAAATACCATCAGCATATCACTTGCCCAACGCGAGCCAAGAACACACTAGATCACGTTTACACTCCGTTCCGGGATGGATACAAGGCCCTCCCCCGCCCTCCCTTCAGCAAATCAGATCACAACTCCATCCTGCTGCTACCCACCTATAGGCAGAAATTGAAACAGGAAAAGCCTGTGATGAGATCTCTACAACGGTGGTCGGATCAATCAGACGCGATGTTACAAGACTGTTTTGATTCCACTGACTGGGATGTGTTCCGGAATGCCTCGGACAATGACATCAACACATATACAGATTCAGTCATTAGTTTCATAAACAAGTGCATGGATGACGTTGTTCCGAGGATTGTTGTACGAACATTTCCCAACCAGAAACCATGGGTAAATGGCGATATCCATGCTATGCTAAAAGCACGGTCCATCGCATTCAACTCTGGGGACATAGACGAGTACAAGAAATCAAAGTACGAGCTAAGAAAAACCATCAAAAATGCAACAAAAAAAAATACACGGATAAAGTGGAGTCACACTATCATAGCTCAGATTCGCAAAGGATGTGGATTGGACTACAATCTATTACGGACTACAAATGGAAACCCAGCTGTGTCATGCCCAGCAATGCCTCTCTCCCGGACGAGCTTAACACTTTTTACGCCCGGTTTGAGGCCAACAACAACTGGCCTGTTACAAGGGCGCCCGCGGCTCAGGACGACCGGGTCTTCTCAATCTCCGTGGCTGACGTGAGCAAGACTTTTAAGAGAGTGAACACCCACAAAGCACCTGGTCTAGATGGCATTCCTGGGTGTGTCCTTGGAGCATGCACTTACCAGCTGGCAGCCGTGTTTACGGATATATTCAACCGTTCACCGTACCAGTCTGCAGTCCCCACCTGCTTCAAGATGACATCGGTTATTCCAGTCCCCAAAAAACAAAAGTAACCTGTTTAAACGACTACCGCCCCATAGCACTCACTTCTGTCATCATGAAGTGCTTGGAGAGGCTGGTCAAAACCCACATCAACTCCTTACTAACTGACACACTTGACCCACTCCAATTTGCTTACCGCCCAAAAAGATCTAGGGATGATGCCATCGCCACTGTACTGCACACTGCCTTATCATACCTGGATAAGAGGAACACCTATGTGAGAATGTTGTTCATTGATTATAGTTCAGCATTCAATACCATTATCCCCTCCAAGCTTGTCAACAAGCTCAGTGAGCTAGGACTTAACACCTCCCGATGCAACTGGATCCTGGACTTCCTGATGGGCAGACCCCAGGTGGTTAAAATAGGCAGTAACACCTCAACACTGATCCTGAACACGAGAGCTCCCCAGGGTTGTGCGCTCAGCCCCCTTCTGTACTCCCTGTTTACTCACAATTGCATGGCCACGCACAACTCCAACATCATGTTTGCTGATGACACTACCGTTGTAGGCCTGATCACAGATGGCGACGAGACAGGCTACAGGGAGGAGGTAAGAGCTCTAGCAGAATGGTGCAAGAACAACCTCTCCCTCAACATCAGCAAAACAAAGGAGATGATCGTGGACTACAGGAAGCGGCAGGGGGTGGGACACACCCCAATCTACATCGAAGGGGCTGAGGTGGAGCGGGTCAGCAGCTTCAAATTCCTGGTTGTATTCATTACGGAGGACTTAACGTGGTCACATCACATCGACGTCGTAACGAAGAAGGCATGCCAACGCCTGTTCTTCCTCAGGAGACTGAAGAAATTTGGAATGGCCCCCCGGATTCTCACCAACTTCTACCGGTGCACCATCGAGAGTATCCTGTCCGGCTGCATCGCTACCTGGTATGGCAACTGCACCGCCACAGACCACAAGGCTCTACAGATGGTGGTGAAAGCTGCACAATACTATAGGAATTAAACTACCTGCTGTCCAGGATATCTACCCCGAGAGGTGCCGGTGGAAGGCCCTGAGAATCATTAAAGATGCGAACCACCCTAGCCACAACCTCTTCACCCTGCTCCCGTCCGGTAAGAGATACCGAAGCATACGGTCTCGAAACAGCTTCTACCCCCAGGCCAGAAGACTCATGAATGTATAATTTTTTATTATTTATTACTGTTGTTTTATTTATTATTACTGTATTTCTATTAGTATTTTCTCATTGTTATGCCATATTTATTCCAATGTTGGGAGCACTCGTAAAAATCAACATTTCATTGTGCAGTACACACATCTGCTGCATATATGACAAATAAAAAAATAAATAATTGTAATGCCATCAGTTGAGAGGCGATGTCCGAAATAACTGATCTTGGTGGATCCGATTATGCTTTTCTCGGGGTGGAGCCGGATACCTTTCTCCCGTGATCTTTGTAGCATCGCACGGAGGTTCCCGTCATGTTCCTCCCTATTCCTGCCATAGATGAGGATGTCATCTACGATTGAGACTACTCCGTCGAGGCCTTCATAGGTTTCGTCGATCTGCCGCTGGAATTCATCCTGAGCTGAGATAAGACCAAATGGTAAACGCAGAAATCGGTAGCGTCCAAATGGTGTGTTGAACGTTGTTAGCTTAGATGACTCTTCCGTGAGCTTGATAGTCCAGTATCCTGATCGTGCATCCATTACACTGAAGTAACGTGCTCCCACTAGCTTGGGTGTGATGTCATCTAGCGTTGGTAGAGGGTAGTGAGGGCGCTTGATACCCTTGTTCAAATCTCTGGGGTCGAGACAGACTCTGAGCTTGCCTGTACGTGGTTTCTCAACCACTACTAACGTTTTGACCCACTCTGTCGGTTCTGTTTCCCGGACGATGATTTCTGTATTCTCCATGCTCTGCAGCTCCTCCTTCAGGTGACTACGTAGAGCAAGGGGTATCCTTCTCGGTGGGCAAACCACAGGGGTTGCTGCTGGGTCAAGGTGAATAGTGCATTCACCTGGGAATAGTCCGATTCCTTTGAAAACGTCAGCAAACTCCTCCATGACTGTCTGCTTATCAACTGGTGCTGTCAATGATAGCACTAGCTTGACGAGGTCCATGTCTAAACATGCCTTTAGACCTAGCACTGGTGGTGCGCGAGTGTCAATAACGTAAAAGTCCAGCATCATGTCGCTTTCTTTGTACTTGCATTTCATCACGCATGTGCCTTTTACAATGAGCTGCTCACCCCCATAGCCGGTCAGTCTGCGTGAGGTGGGCTGTTGCTCACACTCATCCTTCAAGCTGTGATACTCACTCAGAGGAATTACATTAACCTGAGATCCAGTGTCGAGTTTAAACTTAAGCTCTTTGCCCTGTTTTCCTATCTCAATATCGGCAGAAGCTTGCTCAGTCTCTGAAATCTGTTTTTTCTGTGACACAGAATCAATAAACAGTTCCTCTGCATTTGGCTCTCTATCTGGCATTTGGCTGTCACTCACTGTGTGTACTGTTTTTCCAAAAACAGTCTTGCAAACTTTAGCAAAGTGGTTCCGTTTACCACATTTAGTACATTGCCTTCCTTTGGCAGGGCAGTACTCCTTTTCTCCATGCCAGTTGTTTCCACAATATCCACAGTTTTTGAAGCGTTTTATGTCTGTGTCGCCCATTTTTAGAACTCTCGCTGTTCTTTCTGTTCTGAAACACGTTCTCTGGGCAGTGTTCTTTGGTGTGTATCTATTAACTGCGTGCACTGTCTGTTCACTCGAGCTGCTCGTGACACCGGTTATGGTTTTCAACTGTGCTTGGGCTATCTCATGCGATCTAGCTATGTCTATAGCTTTGTCCAGCGTTAGCCCGGACCCAACATTCAAAAGTTTCGCTCTCACTTTAGCTGAATGTATTCCAAACACGATGCGGTCTCTGACCATCTCATCTTTATCTGCATATACACAGTCTTTTACCAGCAGTTTTAACTCAGTCACGAACTGTTCAAACGACTCACTAGCTCCTTGTACTTTCTCCTGAAACTTGTACCTAGCGAATATCGTATTTGACTTAGGCATCACATATGCTTCAAAACGGTCAAAATAACTTTTCAGTACCTTTGCTTCATCTGCGGTGAGAGACCATGTGTTAAAAATGTCTCTCCCTTTTTCTTCGATCCACAGAAGTAGGTAGCTGCATTTTTCTTCCTCCCCTTTTCTTTTCAACGGACCAGAGAACATTAACTCCACGTGTTGCTTGAACTTGCACCATTCTCTACGCAAGTTCAAAGATTCCCAATTCATTCGAGGTAAGGGAGCTCCAACGATGTCCATTTCAAATGCCTGTTCTGACACCGTGTCTTGTATTGCACACTTTGTACAAAAATAATAAATTGCAGGACAACGGAGTATTACAATTTAAACTCTTTAAATGAAGCATCAGGTCTGTTCTTACTCTCAGCAGTACAGCACCGTGTGGACAAGATGGAGTCAGGACCCTGGGTCCTCCAAAACAATAGCAGTCCTTACAGATGCCTGCAGGCCAATGACAACTCAGCATGTGATCACGTGAATATAATAGGTATTCCTTACAGATGCCTGCGGGCCAATGATAATTCAGTATGCAAATGTTACACAGTTCAGTCAAGGTTTCCTCTCCCAAACACTATACAGGGGCCTCTTTTGAAAATAGAAGTGTATGGATATCAGGCTTGGCTGTGATTTCTGCCACAGATAGCTGTTGGGTAAGTTAATGGAGGGTGACCTGCACCTTTGCAACAATAACTGAAAAGGAAGTCAATAATTTCAGTGGGGGGTGGCCAGAACTGGATTACATCAGAAAATTGGTGTCAAACTTCTCTCCTGCTTAAGACAGTGAAGGGTAGTACAGGGTGACTCGCCCTCAGATTTTCAGTTCTGTTACTTGTAAAGAAAGTCTCAGGAGCATTAAGAGTCCGCCACTCGCTTTTCATTAAAAATGAATAAAAATCATGTTTAAAACGGTCCAGCTTTGCCAAATTTCAAGCTGCTACATTACAGCCATCAGTCTTCAGTTAAAGGCACAGGGCTTCACTAGTAAATTTCATGCAAAATTACAATTGTGTTACATTAATGAGCTACATTTTGTAGACAATTTCTAAACTAAATTTGTATTTGCAAGCCAACATGCAAATACTTCACATAAAATTTTTCCAAAATTCCATAGATTCTCGAACGGTTCCCACGAACTGGAAGGTAGCAAATGTAACCCCACTATTTCAGAAAGGAGGGAAGAAAGAAAACACGGAACTACAGATCACTTAGCCGGACATCAGTGGTAGGGAAAATGCTAGAATCTATTATTAAGGACATGGTAACAGTGCACTTAGAAAATAATAATAGGTTTGGGCAGAGTCAGCACAGATTTATTAAAGGGAAATCGTGTTTGACGAATCTGTTAGAGTGTTTTGAGGCTGTAACTAGCAGAAAGGATGAGGGGGAACCAGTGGATGTGGTGTATTTGGATTTTCAGAAGGCATTCGATAAGGTTGCACACAAGGAGTTATTAAACAAAATTAGGGCTCATGGGATTGGGGGTAATATATTGGCATGGATTGAGGATTGGTTAATGGACAGAAAACGGGTCATTTTCGGGTCGGCAGGCTGTAACTAGTGGGGTACCGCAAGGATCAGTGCTTGGGCCTCAGCTATTCACAATCTACATCAATGATTTGGATGAGGGGACGAAATGTAATACAGGTTGAACGTCCTGAATCCGGCAACCTCGGGACCGAGGCCGAGCCGGTTTGTGTGTTTTTCCGGACTTCGGAATGTGTTTCTGATGTCCGAAGTCTGGAAATATCGCAACCTGGGCTTGGGCGTTTCCGGACATCAGAAACACGTTCCGAGTCCAGAAATGCCTGGGCCCAGGCCCGGTTTGACAGGGTGTCCGGATTCTGGAACATTTAACGGATTCCGGACGACCCTGCCACCAATCGTCCCAGAGTCCGGATTCCGGATGCTCAACCTGTACATCCAAATTTGCTGATGATACAAAGCTGGGTGGGAATGTAAGTTGTGAGGAGGATGCAAAGAGGCTTCAAGGAGATATAGACAAGCTAAGTGAGTGGGCAATAACATGGCAAATGGAATATAATGTGGAGAAATGTGAAGTTATCCACTTTGGTAGGAAAAATAGAAAAGCAGAGTATTTTTTAAATGACGAGATTGGAAAATGTTGGTGTTCAGAGGGACCTGGGTGTCTTTGTACATGAATCACTGAAAGTAAAGGTACAGCAAGCAATTAGGAAAGCAAATGGTATGTTGACCTTTATTACAAGAGAATTTGAGTATAAGAGTAAAGACGTCTTACTGCAATTATATAGGGCCCTGGCGAGACCACATCTGGAGTATTGTGTACAGTTTTGGTCTCCTTACCCAAGGAAGGATATACTTGCCATAGAGGGAGTGCAACAAAGGTTCACCAAACTGATTCCTGGGATGGGGGGGATTGTCCTATGAGGAGAGATTGAGTAGACTAGGCCTATATTCTCTAGAATTTAGAAGAATGAGGTGTGATCCCATTGAAACATACACAATTCTTACAGGGCTTGTCAGGGTAGATGCAGGGAGGATGTTTCCCCTGGCTGGGGAGTCTAGAACCAGGGGTCACAGTCTCAGAATAAGGGGTCAGCCATTTAGGACTGAGATGAAGAGAAATGTCTTCACTGAGAGGGTGGTGAATCTTTGGAATTCTCTACCCCAGAGGGCTGTGGAGGCTCAGTTGTTGAGTATATTCAAGACAGAGAGCGATAGATTTTTGAATATTAAGGGAATCAAGGGATATGGGGATAGTGTAGGAAAGTGGAGTTGAGGTAGACGATCAGCCATGATCTTAGTGAATGGCGGAGCATGCTCGAGGGACCAAATGGCCTACTCATGCTCCTATTTCTTATAAAACAAAGACCAAATCAATACATCACAAAATGCAAAGTATATATAAAAAGCTGTTCCACTCTACCCTCCCCCATTCTAGATTCTCTCAAAACCTGGTTCTAGTTACTTTCCTGGCAGACAATGTGGAAAAACCACCTTAGCTCCTGCTCCATAAACTGATTCATATGATAGCAATTTCATGTTTTGTTTGAATAGACCTAAGCAACATGGGAGGGACCAACAGCCTTAAGCAATTATTTCTGGAATGATAATGAATTGAATGGGATTTGTACTTAAGCCTGAAGAAAGATGCAGTGGTATTGTAGGTCATCTTTTGTTCTGGGGCAGTATCCACATAGGTTTTACCCCACAAGATCTGGCACAGTATCAAAGCAGCCATTTGATTTAATAGCACAGAATTTGCAGTCAACGGTGAAGCGATGGTGCTCACCGCTGACCTTAAAGAAAGCTGCCCACAAATATCTAGCGTTCTCTGGCGTCGATTTCAGCTCTCATGACCTTTGTTTGAATCTGGCACCAAATCAAGCAAATCGTAAGTGTCCAGCAATAGTGATGTCATCAAGATGGCGAAGCAGACGACCACATTGAACAATTCTCAGACAGCAAACCAGGAAGTAAAATGCACGGATTCTAATTTACTTTTTATAAATTTTACAGAGAGCGAAATAAAGATTGGGACATACACATATGATTAAGGTAGGAGCTGAAATATCAACAAACTTTTTAAAAAAATTAAAAGCTTGTAATTCTTAATCATATTAATGGAAGAATTTGGCATTCCACAAATGAAAAATGTGTTTTTCAGGGCCAGAACGGTTGTTCAGCAGTCAGTACGCCATTAAAAACCAGTTACACCTCTTTCAACCATGCTTACTGTTTTAGGGGGGTTTTAACAGCGATATTCCATCTTAAAAGAGGAAGTTTGTCAGGTCAAGTGATTTCAATTGATTGCCGGTTCTGGGGAGTTCCACAACGCAAACTGTGACGGAGCAGGGAATGACAGACCGCAACTTCAGGATTTCTGCGTTTATCTGCGCATGCGCTAAATCCTGAAGTTACAATCAGTTTCAGAGGAGTAATGACAGTGAACGTTGACAGTGTCGCTGTCATTACCACCACAAAATCAGGGCCATTATTTCAAATGACTTGATCAGCCTTGATCCACAGAAGAGATTTTGAACTGCTTTACACTAATCCCATTTCTTGTTAATTACCTGTGCATAAAAGGCACCAGTACTACAGGTTGATTCATACCAATTAATTATAAACTGAGGGCCCAAAATTCTGCACTAGAATTATACCAGGACTAAACTTCCAGCTACCACTGTGCCAAATCACAGGGACAGAGTTGTTTAAATAGGCGGGGCCTGCGGAACAGAGGCACCTGCCCAAAGTACCACCATAATTGGAGAAAGCCCGTAACAGGGCAAAAAGTAGTTATAGTACGTGTGTAATCAGAAGTCACCTTTTACCCCCACACGGAGCATCTCTCCTAACTGAAGAAACCTTTTGAAATTTCCCTTCTAGTTCTTCCTCAAATAATTTTAGGGAATAAACTGAGCAAATACTGCTAACAGTTGAAGAAAAATATCCAGTGCAATTACCTGAAGTGGTACTGATGCAAATTGGGAAATTATGTTCGTTGTACGTGCTCAGACTGCCCAATCCAAGTTCAGCTCATAACGTCAGCATTTGGGTGAGGCTGAGGCCTTCAAGTTAAAACTTTAATGAAGGCAAAAAAATGATGAAAAAGACAATTCAATGGATAAATGTAATAATGTTGTGAAATATCTAGTTTTTTAAAAAAAATATTCCATTTATTTGGACATTAGAAATTTCAGTTACTGAGAAAATGGCAGAGGAGAATACTTTTTGCTATTTTGGGAAAATCCACTGCCACCTGTTCAATTACAGGGTGGGTGATGCATTTTTATAGGCAGTTTATATTCTAAATGAGTACATGGGAATTTATAATGGGAAAAAGTTGACAAAACTATGACAAGGAGTTAGAAAAGGAAGTACGGTGTTGTAGACAGAATTCATAAGAAGCAATAGATTGTTGGATGCCGAGAGGTTGTTTCCCCTGGCTGGAGTCTAGAACCAGGGGTCATAGTCTCAGGAGAAGATGAGGAAAAATTTCTTCACTCACAGGGTGGTGAATCTTTAGAATTCTCTATCCCAGAGGGCTGTGGATACTCAGTCATTTAGCATATTCAAGACAGAGATCAATAAATTTTTGGGCACTAAGGGAATCAAGGGATATGAGGATCAGGTGGGAAAGTGGAGTCGATGTAGAAGATCAGCCATGATCTTATTGAATGGTGGAGCAGGCTCTAGGGGCCATATGGCCTACTCCTGCTCCTATTTCTTATATTCTTATGTAAACCACTCTAGGGTTAAAAAAATGTATTTTGCCGATAACTTTATATCTGTCTTAGAATCTTAGAAAAATAGGAGCAGGAGTAGGCCATTCAACACGATCATGGCTGATCCTCTATCTCAATACCATATTCCCACTCTCTCCCCATACCCCTTGATGCCTTTTGTGTGTCTAGAAATCTATCTATCTCCTTCTTAAATATATTCAGTGACTTGGCCTCCACAGCCTTCTGTTGTAGAGAATTCCACAGGTTCACCACCCTCTGAGTGAAGAAATTTCTCCTCCCCTCAGTCCTAAATGTCCTACCCCGTATCCTGAGGATGTGACCCCTCGTTCTAGACCCACCAGCCAGGGGAAACATCCTCCCTGCATCCAGTCTGTCTAGCCCGGTCAGAATTGTATAAGTCTTCTCTTCCAGAGTTTAAATTTTGTGGTATTCTCTCTACCACCACTGGACCATCTCATCTTTGCTTTCCCTTGACAGAGATCCAGATGCCCTCTCTCCTGAACACATGATCTCCCAATCCCCCCACCTACCAATTCTTCATATCTCACCCTACACTTCAAAAACTAAATGCAGCCCTTGGGCACTATCCCCATTTCAAAGTGGAAAATGAGTTGCAAGGATCCAATTCTTGGCCTCTTTTTACAGCAACTCAACTAGCAGCAACCCAAACTTCAGAAACAGCACAAGGGAAGTGAGGTAACACCTAAACAGGTAATTTTCTGTCAGTACTTTAAATGAGATAGAAACATAGACGATAGGAGCAGGAGTAGGCCATTCAGCCCCTCGAGCCTGCTCCGCCATTCAATGAGATCATGGCTGATCATCCAAATTCAGTACCCTGTCCCTGCTTTCTCCCCATATCCCTTTAGCCTTAAGAAATATATCCAACTCCTTCTTGAATATATTTAATGAATTGGCCTCAACTGTCTTCTGTGGTAGAGAATTCCACAGGTTCACCACTCTCTGGGTGAAGAAATTCCTCCTCATCTCTGTCCTAAATGGCTTGCCCCTTATCTTTAGATGGTGACCCCTGGTTCTGGACTCCCCCGCCATCGGGAACATCCTTCCTGCGTCTAGTCTGTCGAGTCCTGTTTGAAACTTATAAAATTCTATGAGATCCCCTTTCATTCTTCTAAACTCTAGCGAGTATAAGCCCAATCAACCCAATCGCTCCTCATACGTCATTCCTGCCATCCCAGATATCAGTCTGGTGAATCTTCGCTGCACTCGCTCCATGGCAAGAACATCCTTCCTCAGATAAGGCGACCAAAACTGCACACAATACTCAAGATATGGTCTCACCAAGGCCCTGTACAACTTCAGCAAGACATCCTTGCTCCTGTACTCAAATCCTCTCGCTATGAAGGCCAACATGTCATTTGCCATCTTAACCGCCTGCTGCACCTGCATGCTTGCCTTCAGCAACTGTTGCACAAGGACAACCAGGTCTCGTTGCACTTCCCCTTCTCCCAATCTATTGCTGTTCAGATAGTAATCTGCCTTCCTGTTTTTGCCACCAAAGTGGATAACCTCGCATTTATCCACATTATACTGCATCTGCCCAATCACCCAACCTGTCCAAATCATACTAGATATATAAGCCTATCAGAACTAATGCCAGTTTTTCTGGCTGCAGGCATTAGCCAGCAGTCGGCCTTCTTGCCTCGGAGTCTGAAGGTCATAAATTCAAGTTCCAGTCCACAGACTTCAGCATATAGTCCAGGCTGACACTTAATGCAGTATTGAGGAGTGCTGCATTGTCAGAGATGCCTCTTTCTGATGAGACATTAAACCGAGGTCCCATCTGCCTACAGATGGAGATACAAGATCCCACGGCACTATTCGAAGATTAGGTGAGTCCCCCTAATGTCGTAGCCAACATTTACTCCTCAACCAACACCACCAGAAAAAAACAGAATAACCAGTTATCTAATTGCCTTCTGTGCAAACTGATTGCCCCTTTTGCCAACATAGCAACAGTGATGACACTTTAAAAATTATTAATTGGCTGTGAAATGTTTTGTGTTGTCCAGAGGACAGGAACGTCACTCTATATTGCAAATTTATTTGTTCGTACTTATGAATGAACTTGTACAGTGTGACACCCAAGCTACAAATGCAGTGTGAATCGGGTATTCCAGAACACCAACAGCTTCAGAACCAATTTTATTGAAGCAGTTCTGCAATCCATCAGGAGGTTGCAGTGACATCAAAGGACAAGAGTGAATTTCATGGTGTTTATCATCAGTAGAACTCAATTTATTATTGTGTATAATTCATTATTCTTGTTTCAACATGAAATTTGGAAGCTGCCCCAAAATTGCATTTGTAATGAAGACCATGTTATTACCAAGTTCTGGTATTTATTCAATCTGCAGTTTCACTGTGAAATAGAGAAGCTGTGGATCAACACTCAGATCTATGAAGAATGCAATAACATTCCCTCATTCAAGTTGTCTTTAAATAGCTAGTTTCGAGCCCTTCTAAATAGTAGCACATACAGTATTCAGACCCAGGAGAGAGATGGAAAAGCAATAGGAGTTATCAACTACAATAAAAACACTGCAATCAGAAGCAAATATTAAATTTCTACCCACAACCATTAGCCATCAGGGAAAGTCCAAGAGTCATCAATGAAGAGCTTTCCCAGTGATGAGTGCATGGGAACTGTTCCATAAAAATCAGTGAAATCCCAAATTCAATCCCAGTCTGTTCTGAATTCACTGATCTCAGCCAATGTAGCAATTGGCCTCAATCCCTTGGAACCCAACTCCTTGCCTGCTTGATCCACTAGCTGGAGAAAAATAAAGACTCCAATAGTGTGCAAAATGATCCAAACAATTTCTGTGGTCAACCACCACCATCATTATAACTGTGAATAAAAGGCCTCTGTAGTGTGTTAATTTGACTCAAAGTTGAGCTTCCAACCGTACACATCCTAGGGCACTTCACAGCCAAAAGGAGGAGATATTAGAAGGGGTGATTAAAAGCTTGGAGAAAGGGGTGAGCTTTAAGGAGGGCTTTAAAAGGAAGAGGGAGGGGGAGAATTTTAAGGAGTAAATTCTAGAGCTTAGGGCCTAGACATCTGAAAACACGACAGCCAATGGTGGGGCAACGCGAGTCAGAGGAACGCGGAGTTCTCAGAAGGTTGTAAGGCTGGAGGAGGCTATAGAGATGGTTAGAGTCCATGAAGGGATTTAAAGACAAAGATGAGTGTTTTAAATTTGAGATGTTAGGAGACCAGTAGTCAATGTAGGTCAATGAACACAGGGGTGATGAGTGAGAGGGACTTGGTGCAAGTTAGGATATGGGAAGAGTTTTGGATGAGCTGAAGTTTATGGGAGGGTGGAGGATGGGTGTCCAGCCAGGAGAGCAGTGGAATAGTCAAGACTGGAAGTGAAAAAGTGTGGATGAGAGAGTTACAACAGCTGATGGGCTGAGGCAGTAGCGAACACAGGTGATGTTACAGAGGTGAAGGCTGTGATAATTGCTTGAAGTGTATATGGTATCGGAAACTTAACTCTGGGTTAAATAAGATGCCACGGTCATGAACAATTAAGCTTCAATTTCCAAGGAAGGGGATGGAATCGATGGAGAGGCTGCAGAGTTTGCGGCAGGATCGAAGACGATGATCTCGGTCTTCTTTGATCTAGTTGAAACAGTATCTGAAGTGTCTCTTCATAGCTGTAGTGCTCCATCCCTGGCATCATTCTGGTGAATCTATCCTGTACACTCTCAATGCTGTTAATGCCCTTTCTGTAATGGTCAGCCAAAACTGCAACAGTACTCCAAACTGTGGCCTAACCAATGTTTTGTATAAATTCATCATTACTTCTTTACACTTGTACTCTATACCCCTTCTTATAAAACCCCAAATTCTCCTGGCCTTTTTATGGCACACTACCTACACTCACATACAGGGAATATGTATTTGAACCCCTAGGTCTCTCTGTTCATCCATACTTTTCATTGTCCTTCCATTTAGCATATACATCTCAAAATGAATTGTCTCAAGAACAACCACATTAAAACTGTAATCGACACCCATCTGCCCATTCTTTCTTCATCTTCCTGAAGCCTTTTACGGCCCACCTTGCTATTTGTCAAACCTACTTTTGTGTCATCAGCAAACTTCAAGATTATGTTCGCTATCCTAGAGTCCAGATCATTCTTGTATACAGAGACCAAAAATGGACCCAGCACTGACTCCTGGCACACACACCACTTTCAACTATTCTCCAGTTTGAGCACCATCCATTTACCGTAACTCTTTGTTTACTATACGTTAACCAACACTCTGTCAGTGTTGATACAATTCCTCGTGCACCATATACCTGAATTGTTCACCATATACCCGAATTGTTCAACAAGCCTCGAGATACCTTATTGAATGCCTTCTGAAAATTCATGTATATTCTCTACAGCATTCCCTTTATCTATCTAACTAGTCTTCAAAAAATTGCCAAACACAACTTTTTCAAAAATGCTCACCAATTTTGTATCTCAAATTATGGAATCAAAGCGTTTCTTTACAGGCTAACTAGTCTATAATTACCCAGTTTATACTTCTCTCCCTCTTGAACCAAGACATGACATCAGATACTCTCCTGTCCAGTCATTTTTTATTTCAGCATTAAGGACTCCTGCATCAAGCAGAGGAAGGTTGAATGGAGCACTAATACTGCTGCTCTGCCCCAAAAATGTGCATAATCCCATCACTCCAAGCTGGATATGAACCCAGATTCCAGAAGTGAAAGGCTGAAGACTAATCCATAATGCCACTCAAACACTATCACCATCTTTTCACTTGACAGTCCACTTATTCTGAACCAATTCCTACACTATATGGGCAACATTCCAATTTCAGAGTTGGGAGGCTTGCATGCCAAGACCAAGGGTGAAGATTGCACCATTAATTTCCTTGGACAAACAATGATGGTTTTATGGACAAAATAAAATAGCCATAGAAGTTTTCAAGCAACAGAAATGAAAAGAATTATACGGGCAAACGGAACGTTGTTATAGAAATCCTTTTAACTCCAAGATTAATTGCTTCCTTTAATATCTGCAACTAGAAGTTAGTTAAGGTACAAATTTTACTTTTTAGTGGTGTGAACATTAACTTCCAAGCAGGCTGCTAATTTCAATGCTTTTTGCATGTCTTGTGCTGTTGTAGAAAAAAACGAAGAAATAACTTGCATTTATATAGCGCCTTTTACAATCTCAGGACATCCCAAAGTGCTTTTTACAGCCAATGAAGTAATTTTTGAAGTGTAGTCACTGTTGTAATGTAGAGAAACACAGCAGCCAATCTGCACACAGCAAGGTCCCACAAACAGCAATGAGATTGTAACCAGATAATCTGTTTTAGTTACAGTATGTTGGTTGAAAAAAGCATATCCTGCTCATTTTCAGAAAGTGCCGTGGGATCTTTTAGGTCCACCTGAGGGGGGAAACGAAGCCTCGGTTTAACATCTCATCTGCAAGGCGCCACACCACCTCAGACAGCACAGCACTCACTCATACTGCCACGCAGTATCAGCCTGGATTATGTGCTCAAGTCAATGGAGTGGGACTTCAACCCACAACCTTCTGACTCAGAGGCGAGACTGCTACCAATGAACCAGGGATGACACTTAATATGTGTTGAATACTTATTACAGAAGCATCTGTGAAACAAGAACCAATACCAGGTCACAAAACTTAGGCCAAATTCATCTTACATTAAGGAATAGGATTCTTCATTATGCTTACATTGTATAGAAATAAATGAATCTATGGGAGGAAGCTTTTGAGGTTGTAATTCAATCAAGGGATTCTGATAACTTTTTAAATGCTGCAATGGCTAATCCACATTAGCACAACCTGAAATTGAGTTGTAGCCTGAAAAATACCTGGTACAGTACGATATGTAATCCAAACCACATATGTGTCACTGCAATTATAATAAAAACCTAGGGATGCGTGCAGTCACATGCGGGGTAATCCTATTACATGCAGGCCATGATGGACATCTATATACACAGGTAGAAAATGGTGAGCCAAAGTGTGCTAGACTTTGTGCAAACTCAAATAAATTCCAGTATCCTTGCAGTATAAACTGGCTATCCTTGAAAGTGAGGTCAGAGCACATAAAAGAGGAAATAAATAAATGATATTGGTGGAAGTCCTGTTAGAGATCTCAAGCAAAGTCTTCAAAACTTGTTATTTATCCAAACCAGGAATTCTGCCACTTAAACTCATCCAAGGGTGGCCGATACCCTATTTAAATCATCTAATTCTATAATATTTTTGCTGCAAGACAAAACCGCTTAAATCTAAACCAAAAACTCTTCCTCCCCATCACACACACAAAATGGATAATTTTCAGTATTTGACCATAAATTTTCTTATATTGTTTATACAGAAGATTAGAGTTCATAGTTTTCAAGAGCCATAATGTTTTATTGTTGAATTTAATTAATGTAATAAAATTGAAGCCCATAGGATAAGAGGCAGTAGCAGCATGGATTCAAAATTGGCTAAGGGACAGAAAAGAGAGAGTTGTGGTGATGGCTGTTTTTTCAGACAGGAGAGCGATATACAGTGGTGTTCCCCAGGGTTCAATACTAGGACCACGCTGTTTTTGGATATACATTCATGACTTGGACTTGGAGGTACAGGGCACAATTTTGAATTTGTAGAGGAAACAAACTTGGAAGTATAGTAAACAGTGAGGAAGATGGTAATCGATTTCAAGATGGCATAGACAGGCTGGTGGAATGGGCAGACACATGGCAGATGAAATTCAATGCAGAAAAGTGTGAGGTAATACATTTTTGGTAGGAAGAATGAGGATAGACAATACAAACTAAATGGTACAATTTTAAAGGGGGTGCAGGAACAGAGGGACCTGGGGATGCCTATGCACAAATCTTTGAAGGTAGCAGGACAGGTTAACAAAGCAGTTAATAAAGCATATGGGATCCTGGGCTTTATAAATAGAGGCAGAGAGTACAAAAGCTAGAAAGTTATGCTAAACCTATATAAAACACTAGTTCGGCCCCAGTTGGAGTATTGTGTCCAATTCTGGGTACTATATTTTAAGAAGGGCGTGCAGGCTTTTGAGAGAGTACAGAAGAGGTTTACTAGAATGGTTCCAGGGATATTGCCTTGGCCCCAAGCTCTGGAATTCCCTGCCTAAATCTTTCCGCCTGCTACCTCTCTTTCCTCCTTTAAGACACTCCTTAAAACCTACCTCTTTGACCAAGCTTTTGGTCACCTGCCCTAATTTCTCCTTATGTGGCTCAGTGTCAAATTGTTTGTCTTTTAATACTCCTGTGAAGTGCCTTGGGACGTTTTACGACGTTAAAGGCACTATATAAATACAAGTTGTTGTTGGATTACAGTTACGTGGATAGATTAGAGAAGCTGGGGTTGTTCTCCTTAAAGTAGAGAAGGAGAAGAGGAGATTTGATGGGGGTGTTTACTCTATCTAAACCCTTCATGATTTTAAAGAGAGAGAAACTGTTTCTAATGGTTGAAGGGTCGATAACCAGAGGGCAGAGGTTTAAGGTGATTGGCAAAAGAACCAGAGGCGACATGAGGGAATTTTTTATTTTTTTTTATTTTTACACAAATGGTTAGGATTTGAAATGCACTGTCCGATAGGGTGGTGGATGCAGATTCAATAGTAGCCTTCAAAAAGGGAATTGGATATATACTTGGAAGGAGAAAAAGTTGCAGGGATATGGGGAAAAAGCAGGAAGTGGGACTAACTGGATTGCTCTTCGAAAGAGCCGGTGCAGACTCGATGGGCTGAATGGACTCCTCCTGTGCTGTACTATTCCATAATTCTATGATACGGTAATGTTTAGGACTGGTTTCTGATCAGCAAAATAATGGCCCGGATTTTGTGCTCAGCGGTGAACAATCGGTGCTTGCCGTTCATTACACTTACAAGCGGGCTTTTGCACTGGAACTTGCAGTAATTAGTGTGCCAAAACAGCGCAGCATTCTCTGGAGAGGATCTGGGACCTGTGTGAACAGGGCAAACAACTGTGCACCTCCTTAACCAAACAGATTGAAGAATCCTTACAAAGGCACACAGAGTCTGAACCAGGAAGTGTCAGTTAGAATATTGAATTCAATGTCAAATCATGTACAGAAAGGGCAAGAAAAATGAGATAAAAGAGCAAGAAAAGAGTTTTTAAAAAACACTATTTAAATGTTTTAAATTTTGATTTAAAAAAATTAAAATCTGAAGGAATGAGACTCCACACTTGTAAAAGTGAATTTTCAGTGCCAGAGGTGTTATTTGGTAGTAATTAGGACTTAGCGCGGCGTCAGAAATTTACTTACACCGGAATGGACAAGCCCCAACTTTTGCTGCTATGTTCAGTGGGTATCTATTACACTAGTTTAGCAACTTCACACCATTCCATGTGTTTCAATGCCGAGTCTCTTGATGAGATACTGCTATACTGAAGCTTGTGGTGGAGCAGGGCAACTCAAACAGAAAATTCCTGAGTTCCTTGTTTAACTGCACATGTGCAGTCGTTGGAAGTTGCTGTCCGATTTACTCTTCGATAACGATAAGCGCGGTTATTTTTAACTGCTAAATCAAGGCCAAACTTTAAAAAAAAAAAAATTTGCTACATTCTACATATTTCGTCCCATCATCTGAGCAAGACATTGTTCCATTCATTATTGCTGGTTACATTTAATGATTGTATAACTTTTACATTTATGATTGATACCATGAAAAGGATAAAACTTATATTGAGATAGAGGAAAGAAAATGAACATCTTTGTCTCATCATTTAATTAACCATTAGTGCACACAGAACTAAAGAATTAAAATTTCTTCCATTAATATCTCAAGTTTAAGACTAGCTGTTCTCAAAGATGTTGGATAGAAGGGCTTTCACTTTTATAGCACTTGACCATATGTCAGAACATCCCAAAAAGCTTCAGATACAAATGAATTACTTTGAAGTGCAGTGACTTACATAGGCAAATGTGGCAGCCATTTTCCATGCAATATTTTCCCACAAACAGCAATGTAATGAATGACCAGTTAATCTGTTCTTGGCGGCATTGGTTGAAGACAGAATGTTAGCCCTGCTTTAAATAGTGCAATGGGACCGTAATGCCCAGTTTTAGCACCGAGACAGGCAGATGAGGCCTCCGTTTCGCATCTCAAAAGGTAGTACGAGTATTCAGAAGTTAGTGTGACTAAATCACATTGTTCTGTTTACATAACACTTTACAGGGGTATATACTGAAATGCATAAGACAGTTATGCATTCTGAAGGTACTACACCATTGGTGTTTTTATTTTATTTTTTAAATTTGGACACTGAGCTTCCAGAATCCAACAGCTTCCCGTTTTATGATGCTCAATTAGCTTTAAGTAGTTCAGCTGCAGTCTTGCAGACACAAGACTGCTTCCAGGCTATGGAAAACAGGATTTGACCAAATAAATGCCAGGAGCTGGCTCCCAGAATCTGAGTGAAATAATAAATGCAGTTATTGAAGGACACCTTGGCTGGCTATTAACCAGGATGGGGAAGATGAGTTTGTTCAGGCAGATACAGTCCCCACCACATACAGCAGGCGTGTTCATGCTAACACAATTTGCCCACTATACGCGGTGGACAGTAAAACAGTGCAAACAGCTGATTGAAGCTGCTTGAAAGCTCCACTTTCCGACTGCCTCCCGTAATTGTTAACAGTGTGAAACAGCTGATTGAAGCCTCTATCAGCTGTTTGCACTGTCAATTTGGAACATGGAACGCAAGGTTTGGAACATGGAACGCACAATTGAGGCACCCGCACAGAGTAGCACAGTACAGTAACAAGCCCCTGAGCTGCATTCATTCTGATACACTGTCATGCTCAACACATGAAATCATGGCAGATGTGAAACTGAAGCAACGAGCTGCAGGTCATGTGGGTTTGGAAAACTGACTCCTACTCACTTGACAGCTTCAATCAGCCGTTAACAACTACGGGAGGCAGTCAAAAAGTGGAGACTTCAGGCAGCTTCAACCAGCTGATAGAAAGTGGAGACTTCAGGCAGCTTCAGACTGCCTCCCGTAATTAGTAACAATGCAAACAGCTGTTTGAAACTGCTCGAATACCTGAAATGAGCAGAACTTTTAATTAAGTACTGAACTGCACAAAACAGCCGGTGTGCTTAATATGTTTTAATTTGCAATTGTCTCCAATGGTAATAATAAATGGTTAGCGCCATTTACCCGATATAGGTGGCTGTCCCCGATAAGCATGGATGGTGCAAGTGGTGGAGACTGTAATCACAAGAAATGTGTGCTATTTAAGTGCATTGGCACAAGGCCATTTGAGCACCTTAGGTGAGCAAATTCTATCTCTTTAGCTGCTTTTATATTGCACCAAGGACCCAAACCAGTTGGTGCATGATCCCACGTAACTGGCTGCACCCAAAGTCTGCAAATCTCTCTTCATAGCTTAGAGTGCTGAGTGTGCTGCTCTTCCCTGAACCCTCTAAATGCATTAATATTTCTTTGAAAACTTGGATGATCAAAGCTACACAATATATTCCAAATTTTGCATCATTAATCTAAGCCAAAATTAAAATAATTAGAAACTAATTCTCTTAATTAGAACAAAGGTTAAGCGCAGCCTTGACTCAGTGGTATATGTTCACTTCGGAGTCAGAAGGTCAAGGTTCAATCCCCACATAATCTAGGCTGAAATTTCAGGGTTTTTTTGATGACACTCCTGTGAAGCGCCTTGAGATGTTTTATTACGTTAAAGGCGTTATATGAATTTAAGTTGTTGTTGCAGTGCAGTCAGGTGATATTGGTAAGATGGTACAATGGGAAAAATGTGGCAGATGGAATTCAACATCAGAAAGTGTGATGTGGTACTTTGAATGGTGGTGGGAAAAATTATGTGGTGTGCAAAACATGAGGGATTTGATGTTCAAGTTCACAAGGCAATAAAAGCAGCACCTTAAGTGAATAAGACCAACTAGGTTTTAGGGCAAGAGATGTAGAATATAAAAGGCGAGATATAATGGTGCATCTATATAAACCATTAGTAAAACCACAGTTGGAGTATGGTGTGCAGTTTTGAGCACCACACTTTTGGATGGATGCTGAGGCAAGAGAGAGGATACAGCACAGAATCACTAGAATGCTGCCTGGTAATGTGAAACTCGCTAGCACAGCGAATGGTTGAAGCAAATAGTATAGATGCATTTAAGGGGAGGCTAGATAAGCATATGAGGGAGAAGGAAATAGAGGGTTATGCTGATAGATTTAGATGAGGAAAGACAGGAGGAGGCTAGAGTGGCGCATAAACGCCGGCATGGACTGGTTGGGCCAAATGGCCTGTTTCTGTGCTATATATCCGATGTTAACTTTTTTTTAAATTAATAACTGGGACTGTTTTCATTACAGCAGAGGAGATTGAGGTGATTTAAAGAGATGTTTAATATTATGAAGGGATGGGACAAGGTCGACAGAAACAGATGGTTTCCAGTGATTGAAGTGTCCAGAATGAGGGAAACAAAAATGTAAGATTAAATGCAAGAGTCTTAGGACAGAGGCATGAGAAACATTTTGCACAGGATTGTAAGGCTATGCAATGCACTAACAGAGTTAGTGATTGAAACAAAGACCATGTCAACATTAAACAATAAATTATGCGAGTGTTAAAGGAAAGGGGGATAAAGGATTATGGGAAGCAGATTAGCACATAGGATTGGAACAACTGTTCGTGTGCAGAATACAAACATGGATTTTTTGGGCTGAATGACCCATTTTTATGTAGTTCCATGCAAGTGCTATCTTTCGGACAAACCATTAAACAGAGGCCCTGACTCCCTTCTCAGGCAGAAGTTCAGCATCCCATGGCACTAGTCAAAGAGCAGGGCAGTTCTTCCAGTGCACCAGCCAACACCATTAAAACAGATCTTTATCAGTCTAACTGCTAACATAGCAGTCTTGGATGGGACATAAAATTCCAACCCCATATCATATCCATCACAAAGACCGCCTACATTCACCTCCATAATACCATCTGTTCCTACCCAACTCCATTGCTACTGAAAGAGTCATTCCGGCCTTAATTAGACCCGATTACTCCAAAGTTCTCCCGCAAGCCTCACATTCTCCACCCTCCATAAACTTCAGGTTTATTCAAAACACTGCTGCCCATAGCCTATTCCACACTTAGTCATACTCGGGCATGACACCTGTCCTCGTTGACCTAAAGTGGCTTCCAATCCTCAATGCTGCAAATAAAAAATTCTCATTCTTGTGTTCAAAGCCTCTAACTCCCTTTTTCTGTAATCTCCTTCAGCCCCTGCAAACTCTCCACACCTCTAGTCTCATGTGCACCCCCAGATCCCCCTTTTATCCCACCATCGGCAGCCGTGCCTCCAGTAGCCTAGGTCCCACTCTCTGGAACTGTCTCCCTAAACCTCTCCACCTCGGCCTTCTCCCTCTTCGAAAACACTATAAAACCCATCTCTGAATAAACCTTTGGTCAGCACGCCAATCTATGCATCTTTGGCTTGGCATCTGTTTCCCTTACATTTTTGTGAAGCCCATTGGAATGTTTTGTTTGTTAAAGCACTACATAAATGCAAGCTGCCGTTATTGTTTTGATCCAGTGAGTCCTCTCTGACATACTGTACCTGTTTTTGAAGTTGCTGGTGGTTTACCTGTAGTATCCAACAATTAACTTCTGACCCAACTGCATGACAATTCATGATCTCTTTGGTGCACATCAGGATAAATGACATGGGTAAGCTACAGCACTGATCATAGAACCAGATATTAGGTTTGTAGATACAAACTTTCACGTTTCCATCAGCCTGACATCAAGTAATGGGAAAGCCAATTTATTGGAGTTTGATTCAGCATTCCTTGCACTATCATATTAAAAAACACAATCTGCAACAGGACCCAAAATAATTTTGTCACACTTCCCTGACCATGCAGGTCATGCACATAAGAATGTGGGCAGCTTGAAGTTTTTGCCAATTGTGCTCTGGGACAGCTTCTCAGAGATGTGAAGCAGCAGCCCAGAAAATAGCTTCCGATTTACCTCTTCCCCACGAGGGGAAGTGTCTGCCTCCACTTGGCACCTCCCACAGCAGAAATCAGGAACTCAACCCCAGTTTTCCCCTTCCTGAATGCTGCAGGTGGTCTACAGCAGATGTGCAACATTTAACTGGTAAATCAAGATTCCTTGCTTTTTGCAACAGGATTAACTAGATTGTGACATGGCAAATCTATTTCAATGGAAACTGCAGAAGATCCCAAGCATCATTACTTGATGTGTGAACTATTAGCAATTAAAATTGAAGTTAAAAAGGTCCCAGGTTCAATCTCAAGATCTGTGCCAAGTTAACTTATATTGGTTGATGCCTCAGATAGGGTGCTACAGTTGGTCTCAGCATCCTTCCGCTAGGAAGGGAGAAAAACAGGGGTTCCCACTTGGAAACTATACATGGGGGTGCCAAGTTAGGACAGCATTGAGTTTGGCGGTGATGCAGCCTGCAGTTGAATAGCCTGCAATTTACTACTGAGGTACCAAAGGGTTGCCAGTACCCATAGAACTGTGCCAAGGTTAAAAAAAATCAGCTCCTTCAGAGGATGAGAAAATATATATATTTATTTTAAAAAAAAGGTACAATTAGAGGGTGTAGAAAGTAATAGTACGCAGGAACAAAGTTACATTTCTGGGAAATAATTCAAAAACAAGATGGACAGAGAAGCTTCACTTTGGTATGGTGCAAGATTGCAGTGTGCTACTAGATTTTTAATATATTTAATAATGTTTGGATAAAATAATTTGTTGGTCAATTTTCTCATCGGCAGTGCATACATGTTTACAGCCCATATGAGATAGTACTACAGTAAGTAGACTAGTCATTTTACTGCCTAAGAAAATCAATTGTGGAACCAGTTTTTCCATTTAGCAGAAACTATTGTCTAACACCTTAACAATGCAATTTAACACTACACTGCAATTTGCTTGTGTGGCAGTTTATTCTACATCCATCAATTTACAACTGCCTGGCATAACTCATCAACCACATAATTGAACCATTATAATAATGTTTACTGAGGGAACAAAATGATATCATAATCTTTAAATTTCTTGAAAGCTCAGTCGTAAAAAAAATTCAAACATAAACCTTGTAAACAAATCTCTCAGTGGTGTACCGTACACTTAGAAATAAAATATCATGCCTTATCCCTTCAGATTTCACCTGCCTGGTATTGCATATCATAATATTTTTGCAACCAATGTAACTCTGTCTTATATAAGATTGAATATATCAGCAAAAAAAATACTATATTGATAAATCACTAAAGATGTTGAGAAAAGGGAAATTTAAAACCATATACAGTACTCTGAAATTACAGTCTTAAAATTCTGATGCAACATTGTTATGCCCAATGTAATTTGCAATTATCAGCAACAATAAGGTCACTGTGCCATAGACAAAAAGATAAAACCAACTGAAACTCCTGCACAATAGCAACACCAAAGGCCAAAGCCAGGTTACTGCATTTGCAATTTATTGGATGTTTTGCAAATGAATCTGAATTATTTAGAGTTCCTTGGCATTGCTAATTGGGAGCTTGAATTTAGAGATTTTTGGTAGAAATTCCTTAGTGAAGGAACTCAGGAGCTGAGTAGCATCAGTAAATTTCCTTTGAAGTCAGGTTCCAATTTACCTTGTTACAAGAACGCTCTCTGCAAAGAAAACAGGATCAAACTGATCCATTTACAGTATAAGGGTTTCAAAAGTGATTATTCGCTCTGCATATGCAGACATTTTTGAATTTGCAGTTCTCTTATGAATGCAAGCAGGTTCTGCAATTTAAATATACTTGTGCTTAAATTGCAGGGTCTATGGACTAAAAGCGTGTATGAAAGCAGTCCCTCCCACGCTGACGACAACAAATGATTTCCATCCTTCTACTATCTTCAACATGGCAAGTATCCCAAAGCACTTCACAGAGGAATAAGGAAAATGGACACAGCCAAATGAGGAGAAATTAGGAGTGGCGACTATTAAATGTTTGGTTAAAGTGGTGGCATTTATGGAGAATTTTAAAGGAGCAGAGGGAGCTGTAAAGAGTGACCTAGATAACTGAAGTGGTGGGGCAAAGGGAGAGGTGATGCACAAGAGAACCAGTCCGAGGAAGAGGGGACAAAAAAATTTGTATTTATACAACTGTAATCAAACAAAAATTGACACCAAGCTAGATGGTAATATTAGGAGGGGGCGTGACTAAAAGCTTGGTAAAGAGTTGGTTTTAAGGAACGCCTTGAGAGTTGATGGGGTTAATGGAGGGATTCCCAGAGCATAGGGCAAGATAACTGAAGGTCGCCAAAGGTGTGGCAAAGGGAATGGGGTATGCACAAGAGGCCAGAGGTGGAGGAACGCAGAATTCTTGGAGGATTGTCGGGCTGGAGGAGATAATAAGCGATAGGAAGAGGCAAGTCCATGGAGGGATTTAAACACAAGGAGGAGAGTTTTAAATTTGAGGTATTGGGGGACCGGAAGTCAAAATTTAGCTGTGAGCACATGGGTGTTGGTGCGGGACTTGGTGCGAGTTAAGATACAGGCAGAAACCGATGAGCGGAAGTTTACGGAGGGTGATGGATAGGTGGCCAGCCTGGAGAGCATTGGAACAGTTGAATGTGAAGGTGACAAAGGCCTGGATTACTGATGGAGAGTTCCACTTGAGGTCAAAGGAGATAGCAAGACAAGAAAGTAAACATTTGAAAAAGAGAGGAGCTATCAAAAGGTTAAAGCTGGTGATGTTGGTTAGACTTGAGACTCAAGAATTTAAACAGGATTCTCATTGTCCGACAAAAGGGCAGAGATGATGATGATATAGCAAATCAGCTATTGCAATGCAAGAAGAGTAGAGGTTCTGTGCAGTAAGGGTGGGAGATCTGAATGAAGTTGAAGCAGGTTGAGAGGGTTAATCAACAAATAGGTGAATATTGGATAATGAATTGAGGTCATTAATATGAAAAGGGAAAATAGTGGGAGGAGAGAGAGGGGAAATCCCAAGTTAATGGAAAATTAGTCAAAAGGATTCTTCTTCTTAGGCAGTCCCTCGGAACCAAGGATGACTTGCTTCCACACTAAAAAATGAGTTCTCAGGTGACTGATGAGTCCAATGCGGGACCTACAGTCTCCGTCACAGGTGGGGCAGATGGTGGGTGGGGTCCTTGGGTTGATGTGCGCTCCTTGCGCTTGGATTCCGCCTGCTCCCGAAGAGACTCGAGGTGTTCGGCGCCTTCCCGGATGTTTCTCCTCCACTTTGTGCGGTCTTGGACCAGGGATTCCCAGGTGTCGGTGGGGATGTTACACTTTTTCAAGGAGGCTTTGAGGGTGTCCTTGAAGCATTTGCTCTGCCCACCTGGGGCTCTCTTGCCATGTTGGAGCTCCGAGTAGAGCGCTTGTTTTGGGAGTCTCATATCCGACATGCGGACGATGTGACCCGTCCATCAGAGCTGATCGAGCGTGGTCAAAGCTTCGATGCCCCCGGCCCGAGCCCCTGGCCCAGTCAAAAGGATGAAGTATTGCCTATAACAAAGGTAGAGCAATTCTAGACAAAACTAGTATGATTGTAAAACTTCCACTTTCCACCCATCCCTCACCTTCACATAGTCCATCTCAGACTCTTCCCTTCCTCGGCTTCTCTGTCTCCATTTCTGGGGATAGGCTATCGACAAACATCCACTAGAAGCCCGCTGACTCCCACAGCTACCTGGACTACACTTCCTCTGACAAAGCTGGATGGGCGTGTGTGCTGTGAGGAGGATGCAGAGAAACTCCAGTATGATTTGGACAGGTTGGGTGATTATATTGCATTTGCCATGCATCTGCCCAATGTGGGTAAATGTGAGGTTATCCACTTCAGTGGCAAAAACAGGACGACAGATTATCTGAAGCGACAAATGATTGGGAAAAGGGGAAGTGCAACGAGACCTGGGTGTCCTTGTGCACCAGTCGCTGAAGGTAAGCATGCAGGTGCAGTAGGCGGTTAAGGCGGCAAATTGTATGTTGGCCTTCATAGCGAGAGGATTCGAGTACAGGAGCAAGGATGTCTTGCTGCAGTTGTACAGGGCCTTGGTGAGACCACACCTCGAGTATTGTGTGCAGTTTTGGTCGCCTTATCTGAGGAAGGATGTTCTTGCCATGGAGGGAGTGCAGCAAAGATTCACCACTGATACCTGGGATGGCAGGAATGACATATGAAGAGAGATTGGGTCGATTAGGCTTATATTTGCTGGAGTTTCAAAGAATGAGAGGGGATCTCATTGAAACATAAAATTCTAACAGGACTAGACAGACTAGATGCACGAAGGATGTTCCCGATGGAAGGGGGGGGGGGGGTCCAGAACCAGGGGTCACAGTCTAATGATAAGGGGTAATCCATTTAGGACTGAGATGAGGAGGAATTTCTTCACCCAGAAAGTGGTGAACCTGTGGAATTCTCTGCCACACAGGGCAGTTGAGGCCAATTCATTAAATATATTCAAGAAGGAGTTGGATATATTTCTTGAGGTTAAAGGATATGGGGAGAAAGCAGGGACAGGGTACTGAATTTGGATGATCAGCCATGATCTCATTAAATGGCGGAGCGGGCTCGAGGAGCCGAATGGCCTACTCCTGCTCCTATCTTCAACGTTTCCTCCCACCCCGCTTCCTGTAAGGACTCTATTCCATTATCACAGTTTCTCCGTCGCATTTGCTCAGATGATGCTATCTTCCATACTAGGCTTCCAATATGCCTTCCTTTTTCCTCAACCAAGGATTCCCCTCTACCATGGTTGACATGGCCCTCGACCACGTCGGTTCCATTTCCCGCATTTCTGTTCTCGCCTCTTCCCCTCCCGCTCAGAACCACAATAGGGTTCCCCTTGTCCTCGCCTTTCACCCCACCAGCCTCCATATTCAACGGATCATCCTCCACCATTTCCGACACCGCCAGCGTGATCCCACCACCAAACACATCTTCCTCTCCCCTCCCCTTTCAGCATTCTGAAGGGGCCGCTCCCTCTATGACACCCTGGTTCACTCCTCACAATCACCCGCAACACCACTTCCTGTTCCCACGGCACCTTCCTATGCAAGCGCAGGAGATGCAACAGTTGCCCTTTTACCTCCTCCCTTCCCACGGTCCTGGACCCCAATCACTCCTCCCAGGTGAAACAGCAATTTATTTGTACTTCTTGCAATTTAGTATACTGTATCCACTGCTCAGGATGCGGTCTCTCCTCTACATTGGGGAGACCAAACGCAGATTGGGTGACCGCTTTGCAGAACACCACTGTTCAGTCTGTAAGCGCGACCTTGAGCTTCCGGTCGCCTGTCACTTTAATTCACTGCTCCACTCCCACTCTGACCTCTCTGTCCTCTGCCTCTTACACTGTTCCAATGAAGCTCAACGTAAGCTCGAGGAACAGCACCTCATCTTTCGATTAGGTACTTTATAGCCTTCTGGACTCAACATCGAGTTCAACAATTTCAGATCATAAACTCTACCCCTGTTTTTTCCAGATGGCAGCTGTTGATGATTCTGCTATTCACATTTACACCTCTTCTAGACCCATCTTTTGTTTCTTTACTTGTCCCATTACCATCTCCTTTTGCTCTGTATAATCATAACTGTCATTTAATCTCTCCTGCCTTCCACCCTATCACAGACCTTCCCTTTTGTTCTTTCCTGCTCTCCCCTTTCCCTGTCCCTGCACTTGCTTAAAATCTGTTGCATCTCTGTTTCCAGTTCTGACGAAAGGTCTTTGACCTAAAACGTTAACGCAGTTTCTTTCTCCACAGATGTTGCCTGACCTGCTGAGTATTTCCAGCATTTTCTGTTTTTATTTATTATAGTGTGATTGTCACTTGTTCAGAAGTTTATCATGCCAGCAGACGAATTTAGTGGTGTCAGGAAAAGTGCTAATTTTAACAACAGATGAAGAAAGTCTGTGGATTCAAGACTTCTGAAGCAATAGGTAGAATGTCAGAACAAAAACAAATCAGATAAACCTCCTTTGGATTGGAAGCTGGCATAGAAAATATGAGATCAAGTTAAAAGAGAATTTTAGGATTCAGTCAGAAACGATAGATGGAATGATAAATGCAGTTTAACAATGACGTGCATCCTTCAATAGCACTGAACTCCATCAGAAGACCCGAATGAAGCATGTCTCAACTTGCATCAAACCAAGTTATCCTCACTGAACAAGTTTCACCATTTGACAGGCTGTTTGCTAGGACAGCTTCAGGGTAACAAAGTAACCCATCTCAGGCAGAACAAAATTAAGATTAGCTCCCTGAGCTTGAACAGCTTTTATTGGGCAATTATCTATTAAATAGCTTAATAAATTAGAAGATTGGCACTCTTAGGGTCTGAGTACCAAGCAGGTAAGATTAGAAGATTATTTTTATTGTAAGTTTTGATAAAAAAATGTTTTCTCTTCACCCCAAACCCATTACAAGCTTAGAATGCAGCCTTAGATATTCTCTTGGATCTAATAATGCTAGTCATTCCTGTAAGCAGTCTCGAGTGCCTTATGTTTAGGGTTGTGCCCAATATTTATCTATATGCTAGTATAACCCAGAAGTACAATAGTTCTGACAAAGGGTCATCGACCTGAAACATTAACTCAGTTTCTCTCTCCACAGATGCTACTTGACCCGCTGAGTATTTCCAGCATTTTGTGTTTTTATTTCAGTATAACGATAGTATCCCCTTGTGATATGAACTGGATGTTCGTGCTTTTCACACGTGCTTCTGCAATCGCCGAGGACAGACGCAGAATACACTTGGTAAGATCAGACTAGATACAAATCACAGAATCACCCCTATATATTCTTAACTTCACACAAATTGTATCAAATAGGAGACACAATGCAATATTTAATGTGGCACAATAATTTTGCTTTTTCTCCGTGCCACAGTCTTGTTGAATCATTTATGTTGATTGTGTTGTCAGTCTGAATGAAACACAAAGAACTCTTTGTAACAGCGAAGCTCGCTTACAAATGCTGGTTCAGTTACCTGCACCAACAGCTTGTCCAGCTATTACTGCAAAGGAGAATCTAGCTGGAAGGTAAAAATTGATTCCAAACATTCATTTGCAATTTAATACAATTACTATAAAAGACAGCAAGTTCTGACAAAGCATTTTATACGCATATGATTTCAAAGTCCCATGTCGGGCTTTTAATTCCTTCTCCATTGGAGAGATGTTTAGCTCATGGGAATTTTTCAACTTGTGGTTGCTCAAGCAGTAAAAATTATTTTTTCCTGGTTCGATAACTCTGCTAATTCATTCACTGACTGTCTATAGCAGTTACAATGTGCTAATTTCTGTAATTGGGAAGGGAAGTCTATCAATGTGCTCTCAGTTAAACGATGATCACCATCTACAAAGTCTAATTGAATCCACTGATTTGCTCTGACAAAATGCTTAAACAGCGAATATTCATCAGAACAAAGGGTCATCAGGACAAAGGGTCATCAACCTGAAACGTTAACTCTGTTTCTCTCTCCACAGATGCTGCCTGACCTGCTGAGTATTTCCAGCATTTTCAATACAAGATGTTGCTTGCACCTTTAAAAAGCTTAAAATTTCAGTATCCAGTTTTTGACCACCTAAATTTGAGCAGTTCAGCATGTCTGCAATCTTTATATAAAAAGATACTGAATGACATGATGGACCATTTTACCAGGCGTCTGTCCTGAGCCTCTGCCAAATGCTCCATTTTGCTGCTACACTATTTCAGTCATGCCATACTTATTCATTTTACTTATAACAACTTAATACCAGGTGCTTCACAAACAGAAGTATTTCAAGAAATGGACACTGAACCTGCAAAGGAGAGATTAGAATAGCTGACCAAAAGTTTGGTCAGAAACGTTGGTTTTGAAAATATTTTTAAAGGAGGGAAAAGTGGAAAAATGAAGGGGTTTAGGGAGAGAGTTCCAGAGAATAGGTCCAAGACACCGTTTGAGACGGGAGAGATGCACAAAAGGCCAGACAAAGGGAACTTAAGAGTGTGGGAGGGAATACAAGGCTGAAGGCAATTGTAAAGGTAGAGTGGGGCCAAGTCATTTAGGAATATGAAGACTGGGATGAGAGGTTTGAAATATAATACACTGGATAGACAATAAGCCAATATAAATCACAAGTGGCAATATGGGGGGCTGCATTATGGATAGGTTGGAGTTTATGGAGGGTGGAGGACAAGAGGCCAGCAAGGATACCACTGGAGTAAATCAAATCTAGAAATTACAAGAGATTCAGTGGGTGAGTTAGGAAATGTTAGGTGTGAAAACAAGCGGTCTTTGTGATGGATAGGAATTGGGGTTTGACGCACAATCTTGGGTTAAACAGATGCCATGGTTTAACATGGGCAGATTTAGCCTGAACAAATGGCTATGGAGGGGGAATGGAGCCAGTGAGGGTTTATGGCAGGGTCCAAAAGTATGACTTTGATCTTCCTGATGTTCAGTTGTAGTAAGTTGTGACTTACAGACTTGATGTTGGGAAAGCAATTAGGACAGCATGGAAGTGGTTGTCAGGTCAAGAAAAGCAGTAGAGAGGTAAACCTGGGTGTCACCAAACTTGTAAAAACTAACTTGTACACCTTTTGATCGCGTCCTCCAGCCTTCATCTCCAAGGTAGGTGGCATTGTGGCATACTTACCTCTGGGGCCTCGCAGCTGTTTCAAAGATAGGTGTGCTGTTAGCCACAGTACTATTTACCTTGGGGTTTGGAAAATTGAGCTTGTGGCCCAATGCTGCCTGTCCCCACCCTGCTGCTGCCCCTCACTTCTGCCATGCTTTCTCCCCCCTTCCCACTGCCCACCATTGGCACCCAGACTCCAAGCCTTGGCTGAACCTCAGGCACAGAGGCTCTCGCCCCATACTCAAAGGGCACAATCTCCACCTATACCAAGAACTGATTTGAAAGTACTTTTCAACACTGCTTGCATTTTTCACTGTGGGAAAGTGGGGGGGGGGGGGGGGGGAAAGAGGGTGAATGGAATTCCTAAAAGGGTTTTCATAAGGATCATCTATTTCAAATGCACGCAACATAGCTATTTAAATTATACAAGTTTCCCCATATATTTGTAGCATACTTGGATTCTGAAACTCAATGCACATTGGTTACATTTGCAGATAGTACCAAACTAAGAGGGCCAGTGGAATTGAAGGAGACAACAATTATAAAAGGAGTTAAACAAAATAGGAGCAGGCTGAACAATGACAGATGAAATTTAATGCAGACCAGTATTGCACAAATGAAGGAAAAATGGGCAACATGTATACTCCATCAATGGTATTGAAATAGGTATGGATGAAGTTGAAAAGACCGAGTAGATCAATGCTCAACATAACCAGCCAATGCAATGCAGCATCAACAAAGACAACAGAATGTTGACCCACATAGCCAGCACAGTAGAATACAATCAGAGGAGCTTGTGATCAAACTGTGCCGTGCTCTGGGTCAGGCCACACATCGAGTACTGTGCTTTGTATTATCATACCTTTTGACATTTAACCAATCCTGCCTTCCACCCGATCACAGATCTTCCTTTTTGTTCTTTCCTGCCACTTGCATTTGCTTAAAATCTGTTACTTCTCTAACTTTTTCCAGTTCTGATGAAAGGTCGACCTAAAACGTCGACTGTTTCTCTCTCCACAGATGCTGCCTGGCCTGCTGAGTGTTTCCAGCTATTTTCTGTTTTTATTTGGTAGAGAACCGAGATTGCATTTCCAATACAACATTTATGGGCTTCATGTCCTCTGTGTGCTACTTTAACAGTGGTTAATTTGCATAAATTCCTTATTGTGCCATTTTTAAACAGTCCAGTGGGCAGAGAAACTGAACCCATTACTTGCTTAAATTGCTGCAAATCTATTCAAGTAGTTTCTGGTTCATCAAAAAAGTTGGACACAAAGTACATTTAAAAAAGGTAGGAAGCCAAATTTGTTTATTTTGAAAATAACGATTTATAGGCTAACTAGGAGCCCAGTAAAGTTAACACATTGGTCACCTGGGAAAACATGCATTGCACTAGTGTAAACATTTCCAGGCCATTTTTTTTTTTTACATATTTAGTTATGTGATACTTGTACAAAGTATGGTCAGTTCATTGATAAAATTACACCCTTTATTAACTGGTTAAATGGCTTGCTGAGCAGTTGAATAAACAATGCCTTTTCAACCTAACAGTTTCACAGCTAGTTCATTTTCAGGAGATAGGCATTTAGAGCTCCTTACCGCTGCAGGGAAAGCAAGATTTCTGTTTCACTGCAATAAAGCAAGCAAACAACATAGAACATTAACTTAACATTTCCATGTCATCATAGCGGTGCCCAGTTTCTTCAGCTCCCTCCCTTTCCCTCATGTCTGTCAATGCAGTTAAGACTGAAGACAGACATCAACTTTTCACCATTTGTATTTCTGCTTGCACCAACGTGGCAGCATTGCTAGGCTCTTCAGAGATTCCAAGGGAAAAAAATTACAATTTTACTAGCTCATCTTAGTGCAGTAGAGCAACTTGTTGTCATGGTCAGTGTCGTGTATTGATTGCAAGTTTGACACCAGTAAATACGGTAATGTAATGTGCATTGCATTATGGGAATTACCCAGGAAAACGGCAGTCAGCCATTTTACACAATAAAGAGAACATCGCAGTTAGAAGCCTGTCTGCCTGATTCTATGCTTTAATGCGTTCATACAACATCGGCAACGAGGATAACGAACGGAATCATCTTAGATAGGTAGTTGCCCAAGTTTTAGTTAGCTAGGATGGAGAAGACCAGCATTCAAAATTTTGCATGCTTCGCCGAGCCAGCCACGTTGGGTCCAAGATGGACGAGGTGGTTAACGTCTTTTGCGCTTTATGCCGACGGCAAAGGACTCATTATCGACGATACCTCTACAGCTGCCACAAAGCAGAGGAGAGGAGCTCTACTTCTACACCTAGCAGGATCAGATGTCCAGGATATCTTTTCGACTCTACCGGACACAGGAGAGCCAGCAGACTACACGGCGGCGGTTAGTGCTTTGAATCACTACTTCGTGCCCCAGGTCAACGCAGCATTTGCTAGACAGAATTTTCATAAGTTGTCCCAGAAGACAGGTGAGACTGTGCAACAATTTGCTACTCGCTTGCGGCAGGCTGCTAAAGACTGTGCTTTTGGGGGGGGGGGGGATGCGGATAATCAAATAAGAGACGCTATCCTGAGTAGGTGCACGTCAGCCTATATGCGGAGGAAATTGCTAGAGGAAGGGCAAGGTCTAACGCTCGCCCGCACATTACAATTGGCCTCACAATGTGAAAACGTCGAGGAGCAGATGTCAGCCATGTCATGTACAGAGAAGGCAGAGACAGATACTGTTCGTCGGGTTACACAGAAGAGAGGGTATTATACGAAAAGCTCGACAGAGAAACCAAAGGGAAATGGCGATAGGAACGAAAGGAAATGTTACAGATGTGGACACACAGACCACATGGGTAGAGATCCGAAATGCCCAGCACGCAGACAAATGTGTCATAAGTGCAAGGGAAAGGATCATTTCTCCGAAGTATGCCGCACAAAGGGTACAAAGGAACACAGTGTGAACAATGTAGAGGAACAAAATGACATTGCATTTGCTGTTACTGAAAATAACGTGACAGAGACTTACCTTTTGTGTGGGGGGAGTAAACCTGAGAATGTTAATTGATTCGGGTGCAACTAGTAATGTGATAGATGAGAATACATGGGAAGGATTAAAGTCAGAACATATTAAGTGTCAGTCACATGTCACTAAGACAGAGAGAAAGTTATTATCTTATGCTTCAGCCGACCACTGTCAGTTAAAGGTGTATTCACATGTGGGATTACAATAGGTAAGAGAACTGAGCAGGTGGAGTTCATTGTTGTTAAAGGCCATGGAGAGCTGTTGCTAGGAAGGGAGACAGCCATGAAACTGGGAGTTTTAAAAATAGGCAGATGTCTCAGCTGTGGTAGATGCAAGACATCTACTAGAACAGTGGTATCCAAAGTGTTCCAGGGAGTAGGAAGGCTGAACACAAAACAGATCAGTTTGTATATCGACCCACAAGTGAAGCCTGTGGCCCAGCCACTCAGGCGTATACCATTCAACTTAAGTGGGGGCAGTAGAGGCCAAAATAAAACAATTGAGGGACATGGACATTATCGAACCTGTAACTGGTCCCACCCCATGGGTAAATCCTGTGGTTATTGTACCAAAAGCAGATAAGGATGTAAGGTTATGCCTAGACATGAGACAAGCAAACCAGGCAATAGCAAGGGAACGATATCCAATCCCCACCGTTGATGAGATACTCCAAGGTATGAACGGCTCGACGGTGTTTAGTAAGCTAGACCTGAAATGGGGTTATCACCAGCTAGAACTGACCCCCGAGTCATGAGAAATCACAACGTTTGCAGTACATAACTGAGTATACAGGTACAAGAGGCTGATATTCGGTGTATCTTCAGCTAGTGAGCAATATCAGCACAAGAGAGCTAATGCCTTAGCTGGAATAGAGGGTGTTGAAAACATCTCAGACAACATTATCGTGCATGCACACGACCATGAAACGCACGACAGACGCCTGCACGCTGTCATGACCAGACTAATGGAAAGTGGGCTGACACTAAACTCAGAAGTGCCAATTCAACATGGACCGATTGATTTTCATGGGAATCCTGTTGTCTGAAAAGGGCATCGGACCAACAGCAGAGAGAGTGCGAGCGGTGGCAGAAGCTCGGGAACCAGAGAATGCTACAGAGGTGAGGAGTTTCTTGGGACTCGTTGGGTACAGTAGCAGATTCATCCCGCAGTTTGCAACGCTATCAGAGCCACTGCGACGCCAGACGAGAAAAGACACACTATTTAAATTTGGATCACAACAGAGACAGTCAGTCATTCAGTGCACTCAAGGAAGAGTTGGCCAGAGCTGGCAATTTAGCATATTTTGATAAGGATGCACCAACCAAGGTGATAGCAGATGCCAGTCCTGTAGGTTTAGGCGCAGTACTAGTTCAGGACCAACAGGGACAAGAGGTGCCAATATGCTATGTAAGTCGTTGTTTAACAGACTGAGAGAGGAAATACTCTCAGAGAGGCCTTAGCTCTTGTATGGGCTTGTGAGAGGCTGCATCCATATGTGTATGGCCGAAAATTTAACTTGGTAACTCACCATAAGCCATTACAAGTGACATACGGCCCACACTCTAAACCCTGTGCCCGTATAGAGAGATGGGTACTTAGATTGCAGCCGTACGATTTTAAGGTGATACACGTTCCAGGCAAGCAAAACATTGCAGACCCAGTCACGATTGCTGGGGGAGACAGCAAAACAGGAGAGACATTCTCATGGCTCAGATGAATACGTGAGATTTGTAGCTGTGAGTGCGACACCAAAAGCACTCACTACTAGAGAGGTGGAGGAAGCCTCTGCTACCGACCCGGAGCTGATTGAGGTACGGAAGGCAATCACAAACTGACATTTTGAGAACTATAAAGCTTATGCAGCAATTGCAAATGAGTTGTGCGTAGTGGGGTACCTAGTTCTTCGGGGAACACGCATCGTGCTACCCACAGCGTTACACGCACGAGCCCTGGTGTTAGCACATGAAGGACACTAGGGAATAGTTGGAACAAAGCAACATCTCAGAACCAAGGTTTGGTGGCCTGGCATAGACAAGGCAGCTGAAAAACACTGTAAAGCGTGCCACGGCTGTCAGATAGTAGCCAGACCCGGCCCACCTGAACCGTTGAGACCAACGCCATTACCGGAGGGCCCCTGGCAGGATGTAGCTATAGACTTACTGGGACCCTTGCCATCCAACCACTCCATTCTTGTGGTAGTTGATTATTATAGTCGCTACTATGAATACGATATCATGACCTCCACAACAACAGAGAAGGTTATTGATAGTTTAGAGTCAATCTTCAGCCGTCATGGTTTGCCAATCACCTGCAAATCTGATAATGGTCCCCAATTCAGATCTGAATTATTCAAAGAATGCTGTGAAAACAACAGGATCAAACACCTGAAAACGACAGCAAAATAGGCTCAGGCTAACGGAGAAGTCGAGTGCCAGAATGCATCACTGATGAAGAGAATCAGAATTGCTCAGTCAGAAGGCCTAGATTGGAAACGTGAACTTAGAAAATACGTGACTGTGTACAGGAGCATTGACCATACCACGACAGGAAAGAGCCCGGCAGAGCTGCTCTTTAAACAGAAAATGAGAGGAAAGCTGCCAGACATCACAGAGTCGCGCGCAGACATGGAAGTACATGACCGGGATGCAGAACAAAAAGGTAAGTCCAAACTGTACGCAGATGAACAGCGGAGAACACAATAGGTGGAAGTTGGCGACACGGTGCTGGTACGGCAGGACAAAGTGGACAAGTTCACCACTCCTTTTAATGCCACACCCCACAAAGTTTTGAGTAAAACAGGGAGTCAAGCAGTAGTAGAATCTCCAGACGGAGCACACCACTCGAGAAACACTACGTTTGTGAAGAAATACAGAACCAATGGAGACACTCCATGAGCAGGAGGAAACACAAGGGACTGAGGACAGTATAGTAGACCCTGACACACATACCACTGTGACACAAGCAATACCCACTGACACCAACATGTCAAACATACCCAATACAGCCAGACCTCAAAGGGTTAAAAGAAAACCCCAAAGACTGTCTGATTATGTCACAACATAAACTGTGCGAGAACTGCATGGGTGATGTTAAATGTTTAAACCTGGGAATTTAGTTGTGTGGTAAGACACAAGTTTGTAAAAAGTTTATAAACCGAGTAAGTTATGCAGTGTTATTGTAAGCAACTGTTTGTAAACTGCAAGTTTGTTTCCAAGGAAAAGGGGATGTTGTGTATTGATTACCGTATTGACTGGTGTCAAACTTGCAATGTAATGTGCGAGTTTGACACCAGTTAATACGATAATGTAATGTGCATTGCATTATGGGAATTACCCGGGAAAACAGCAGTCAGCCATTTTACACAATAAAGAGAACATCGCAGTTAGAAGCCTGTCTGCCTGATTCTATGCTTTAATGCGTTCATACAACAGTCAGAAACAGAAAACACCAACAAGAAAATAATGGACCAATAAAGTAGAGCTAATCGTGGGAAATAGAACAGCAGCAAGATCAGCCCTGCACATCAATAAAGTTTGTGAATAGGTATTTTGACCCCTTTGCTACAGACTCCCTAACCACTGTCCAATTTTGTTCAATTTGAATGTAGACTTGCCGCATACAGTATATAGTTTCAATATCAAATACATCTTCATAAGATATCCTATAGCTTCTTGCACATAATTTTAGTAGCCTATAAAAACAACCTTTAAAGGTTCAATAATTTTCCTTTTACACAGCTAGTCTCATTTTAAACAGAAGTGTTCTAAAGCAAAATGCAGTGAAGTCTAAACAAATTTAATTTTAATTTAACTTATAACTTCAGATTTCTGTTTACCAAATAAAATACAAGATTTCAATCTAATACTAATTAGATAACGATGCCATTCAATTGTTCCAAGTTACAACTATCAAAGGGGAAAGAGGTCCAATGATGCTCTCGTTATGCTAATCAAACAAAATCTCAGTTGAAGAGAAGCACAGCTTCAGGAATGGATTCCTGGACATCAACTTGCAAAATCCCTCACACACAATGTTACTGGTGGATCTCAAAAGTTGCTCAATGCATTCTTTAAGTTAGTATTTGGCACCTACATATTCACACTTGTTGCAGGTTGTAACCACAGTTTTTTTTTTACAAATTTCATTATTCCAAATAAAAATTTTAGATATTTCCTTCCCTCCCGAAGGCATCGACCTCCTTTTTGGGGGGGGGGGGGGGGGTGGTACAACTCAATTGGTAATGGTCAACCTTTTGTAATTCATCCAAGTGGTCATTATTTGTGTTATGTGCAAGCTTGGAAAGTGAATATTAACAAACTGACTAGGAAAGAAATATAAATTGAGCCCAATCCTGTCCTTATACAGCATTCACACACAAGCTTCCAGCAGGAGTTGCTGAACAACAGTCAGAGGCAGAAATCCTGACTTTCCCAAACCCAGGAATGCTATATCCAATTGTTGGGCTCCTCCTGCTGCTCCAGCTAACTCAGCACAAATTAGGAATCAAATCTGGGATGTTTGTGTTTAATTCTCATCAGCCATCTGAAGCTCCCATAAATATGCATCTTTATTTATTTAAAAAAGGCATCTATGGGTACTAATAATTCGCTTCAGTGTCCCAAGGCTGGGATGGGGGTGCAAATATGAATCATCCAGATTTTCTGCTCCTGATCACACTCCGGGTGTTACTTGCGGGAGTGTGCGCACGTATGGATAGTAAATAAGGAGGCTTTGTCTTGGCGGTTATGCTGATCCCCACCCCCCCATCTCATCACAAATTATTACCCTGTTCACACATGAAGATTAATCATCTGGGCAAGGTACCAAAGGGCCACTGTCACCTGTGGAAAATGCCTTCAGCAGGTTATGTTAGGTTACATGTGTAGACTGATTAAAATAGTCCACAATTCATGCGAGATGAAACCCCACTCATTTGGCTAAAAGGCGCAAAAGACTAAGGCCCCGATTTTCGGCTTGTGTGGGGAATGGTCGGATTTCCCCGAATGTGGGGTTTCTGACACACAAAGTGTCAGCCAGCTCCACGCAATTTTCCCTCAAGTGGCCAATTAATTCCCAGCATGTGGGAAGCCTTGCTAATTGTCCAATTCGAGTAAGAAATCCCCACACTATGATCTCATCATTCGTGGTGCTTTCAAAGTGTCCAGCAAGCTTCTCCACCTCTGCAGGCTTCTCAACCACTCTTGCACAATGGCAGAGGAGCCTGCACTAGCTGCTGCCAGCGGCAGAGGCCGAGCTGCCTTCAAATTCGACGAGGCTTCACTGCAGTCATTATTGGATGGTGTTAGGGCCCACAGGGAGGTCCTCTTCCCTAGGTCAGGGAGGAAGAGGCCTCCCACTGAGACCAATGCTGCATGGATGCAGGTGTCAGCAGATGCCAACTCGCTGGGAGTCACCAGAAGAACCTTGGCATTACATCTCTATCTCCTTCCTTTACTCCCCCACAGTACCATCCAGAGCCCCCGTCCTCACTGTGGAGGAGGATGAGGCTGTGCAGCCAGACTCCTCAGAAGAAGCTCCAACCTCCGAGGGCGCAGCATCAGCAGAAGCAAGCACACCCAGCACCGACACTCACACCTCGGGGGGACCTTCGGGCCATAGAGTAGTGTTGTCACCTGGTGTTTCACAGCTCACAATTAAGCCTCAGCAGATTCTGGAGACAGGGACAGCAGTGGAGAGTCCTCGTCGGAGAGCGCAGGACTCTGCCAGCTCAGCTCAGCTGTGCTGCATGACGACCCTCTGCCTCTGGGTCCATCCGCAAGAGAAGAGGTGATGGATCTCCATGCACAGATGCAGGAGCCTCTGGCAGGTTTTGTCTCCAGGGTCGCTGTGAGTGCTGAGCAAATGGAGGAGTCCATAGCGACCATGAGCAGAGCCTTTGTGGAGTCATTGGCGCATGAACGCATCACCATGGAAAGGTTGGCAACCTCCATGCAGGAGATAACTCGCCAGGGTACGGAAAACATGGTGAGTGCTCATAAGAGAATGACATCTCTTGAGGAGCGTTGGCCATCTGTTGAACAGAGAAACCAGATCTTCATGGAAGTCCTTCTGAGTAGGACTGCCAGTGCAGAAACGGGTCCCACTGGCCCCCTAAAGCGCAGCAAGGTGCTCTCAAGCCACTTCCAAGCGCTGGCCCCTTCCGGCCTGTGCAGCTTCAGGTTGAGTGAGCAGCAGCCTGGTGCTCTTGATGCTCATCCTGCTGTTCCTGGTTCTGCTGCTGCCGCCTCTGCTGTTGGAGATCCTCTAATGCCAGGAAGGGAACGTCCCAAAGGCCTCCCATGCTTCTGGCAGATGCCTCCGTTGAGGGGGCGCGGAGTTAGGGTGGTGAGAGGAGCTTCCCAGGAGTTCACACTGGAGAAGTGTGTGAGGCTCCAACTTTCTGCAGCTGCTCCTAAGGCTTCAAAAAGTTCCCCCAAGCCTGGATCAACAAGGTCCTGCAGCCTGCAAATGCTGCCTATTAAATCTCTTCAGCCCTCAGCGACCTGCTGCTGCAAGCAAGCAAGCCAGCTGTTTTCACGCCAGCTCTCAGCAGCGGGGTTCCCCGCAGGCGGGTTTCAGGTGTGGAAAGCCCCAAAGTCGCAACGGCACGGGAAAATCCACTTCAACAAGCAGATAATTGCTTGTTAGTGCTCAGACGGCCAGTCCCGCCAGCGGCGGCCGGGACTGAAGCGGGGCGCGCGGAAACGGCAGTCCGAAAGTCGGATGGGGCGGGGAATCAGGCAGGGGGGGGGGGGGGGGGGGGGGGGGGGGGGGAGTCCCGACCCACTTTTTCGCCGATTTTCGGCCCCCGGCCGCATGAAAAGCCGCCCGACGGCGGCCAGAAAATCAGGGCCCAAGAATCAAAAGGAGTAATAATAGAAAAATCAATTGACAAAAAGCATGGCAAGAACCATTTATATCCTTAACTAATGCAGTAATCAACTAGTTCAAATATAACCTAAAGCTTCTCTGGTCCCTAAAATTGTGCACTTAGGAGTTAAGTATACAATAGTTATCAGAATGACCAATGAGATTTCTCATCTTGCAAAAAGTGTACTACTGATTTTTGTTGAAGTACTATATAAACATGCACTCCACCAAATGAGAGACATTCTCGCTGGATATGGAAATGAGGCAACATGTTTAAAAATCAGTTCAATCGCTATTATTTTGAATCTGCAGCATAAACACCAGACTTTACAATATCATGTCTTACTTACACTGCCATTTATTATAATTTCAAAAGCAATATATCTTTTCATAATCATGTTCCCAGTACAAGGAGGTCACTATTATTGCAATGTGTCCTACTTACCCAAGGTTCTTAGTTTTCAGACAATTTTTACTGATAAAAAAAAATCTTCACTTACAATTTAAATAAATGGATTTGCCTACAGAGATGCTCACCGTTCTACTCAATGTCACAAATAAAGCTCAATATGTCTCTTTCAACTACCTCTCCACACATCACCAGGTGTAATCGAATAAAAATAGAAGCTACACAACCAGAGATTAAATGAATAAATATAGGAAAGTTCCAGCAGTTTTCATAATAATGATGAATTGCCCACTCCCCCCACCCAACACCATTTCCACTCGTTGGGGGGGGGGGGGGGGGGGGGGGGGGCGCAGGCGCGGCGGAATCTTTTTAATCTGAATCTTTCTGAACACCAAATTTCTATTTTTGAAAACCAGGAAAGCAAAAGACAAAATGTGAAGAAGTTTCTTACCATGAAATGGAGTGAAAATCTACATTTATGGATTCCTTATTGGCGATATACGAGCACAATGGTCAGCACTCCCTATAGGCTTTTATTGCCACTTTCACACCTTCCAGAAAATGCACAATTATATGTAAAATGGCCAAATGCCTGCACATCTCCATCAGGATGCTGCAGTGTCATTTTTAAGGTCACCATTATTCTGGATGCTGGACTGCACGGTATTTCCAGACTGTAATATTCTAGCCAAGTGCATTTTTCAGTCAAATCCTCTTTCACTCCATTCTAATACTAGATAGAAAATTTGTGACACAAGACCCATCAGCAAAACAGAAAGTGATAATGGGGGCATTTGGGACTTTTATTAAACATCACCACTTTTAGGCAGCATTCTGTATCCATGGCAACATCATGCACAAGCCCATATGAATTTACCAAGTAATGAGCGAGACAGGATACAGCACAGACTCGCCATACACTTAAGGAATCAAAGACCAAGAAAATTTGGGGCAATCAGTATCCAGAGGGGGAAAACCAGCATAATTTAGCTGTCAAAACCGTTTTGGTGTCTAGATCTCTAGATAACCAAGGATCAAAAAGGACCGAGCGGAGTAGGACTGATAACCAATACTACATTGAACACCTAAAGTTAAATTGCGATGTGATTTCAAACTTTAAAATGTACAGTTGTCCGACACCAAAACAATTTTATAAATCTATTTTACCTGGGGAAAAGAACGAAAGCTACCAAGTTATGAAGCAATTTTTGATTGAAATTATATGCCCATTTCTTCACCCAATGATCAGCCTCCTGATGCAGGGAACAGTCTTGCATTTTATGGAGGAACTATCATTTACTGATCTAATACAGAAGGGGTAATTTTCCGACTCCCATGCTTCTGGCAAGGAACCTCAGCGCTTCATTTTCCAACCATTTCAAATAACTGTTGGAAAATCACACACAACACTTTCAGCAAGAGCACGAAGTTAGAAAGTTATTCAGAGTGCATTCTTCTTGATCATAGTTCCAGCTGTGGCTTTCAGCCCTCATATGCACTGGCCAGTAACTTGCAGTCAGCGGCGAAACAAAGGTATTCGTTCGCCTGCTGTCCCCGAAGATAGTTACCCACAAAGATCTCGATCTGTGGCAAAAGATTTAGATTTTCCGACGTGCAATTGAGATCAGTGTAGTGTAATGGGGAATCCCTAACGCGATCTGCTGTGACATCAACAAGCTGCCTAAGCAGCCAATCACAATGCAGAATCTCTCAGACAGGGAACCAGAAAGTGAAGAAGCTCCTTTTATTCGGACTTTTTAAAAATGTTGAGAGCAAAACACGGATTGGGGCCATCACATGGGGAAAAGGTAAACCTGAAGTAAATATGAACAAACTTTAAAAAATTTAAAAATGTAAGTTTCCTAAAAATTGTAATTTTTATTATAATTGAGAAATTTGATACACCACAAAATTAAAATGAGTTTTTCAGGGCCATAACGTTTGTTTAGCAGTTACTACACTGTTAAAATCCCAGTTACACCTAATCCAACACTGTCTCTCTCTTAATGGGGTATTTAACAGCAATATTACCGCACAAAAGCCCAAGTTTTTGTCAGTTTCACCGATTTATTGGGGGGGGGGGGGGGGGGGGGAGGCGGCACAGCGCAGCCAGTGTCGGAGCAATGAATGACTTACCGCAACTTCAGGGTTTCCGCGTTAGGATGCACATGCGCTACATCCTGAAGTTTCAAAGGGGTAATAACAGCTATTCGTTCGCTGTTATTACCCATTGCAAATTCCGGAACATTATTGTTGGTTCAGGTGGTAGCACTCTTCTCTGGGTCAGAAGGAAGGTTTGAGTCACAGTTGAACATTGGCCAATACTCCAGTGTACTACTGAGGGAATGTTGCATTGGCAGAGGTGCCCCGATACAAACAACAAGTTGCATTTATATAGCACCTTAAACATAGTAAAACTTCCCAAGGTGCTTCACAGGAGTATTATATGCCAACAAATTTGACGCTGAGCCACATAAGGAGAAATTAAGGCAGGTGACCAAAAGCTTGGTCAAAGAGGTAGGTTTTAAGGAGCGTCTTAAAAAGGAGGAAAGAGAGGTAGAGAGGCGGGGAGGTTAGGCAGGGAATTCCAGGGCCTAGGCAACAGAAGGCACGGCCACCAATTGTGGAGTGATTATAATCAGGGATGCTCAAGAGGGCAAAATTAGAGGAGTACAGATATGTCAAGAGGAAGACTTTGCTGGTTTGAGTAGGCTGTGGTTGCTTTAATTTTGTCCTGATAGGATACTTGGGTTATTGCCAATAGGTCTCTCCGATTTACTTTGTTACTGAACTTGGAAGCGATTGTTTACAACTGGGTGGTTTGCAGGCCCCCTCAGAGGGGAAATACGAGTCAACCACATCCCAAAAGAATACTGATCCTCACATCTTTGGAGGCGGGGGGATTGTTGCACCTGCATCTCTTGGACTCTCTGAACTCACCCTCATATCAATTATGCAGCACGTTCAGAACCCCCCCAAAAAATAAAAACACCCATCTCTGTTTAAGGTACAATATCAAAGCTAGCAGAAGCCAAGAATAATGAAGTGCACTACTGGCTTTGGGGGGGGTGGGGGGGGGGGAGAACCCCAATTTGTGCATGAAATAAAAAGCAGCCGAGGGTACATAGAAACACCAGAGTCAACATTTTTTCCCAAAACCAAACCACTTCACTTAGTTCAGGAACTAGTCACATCCATTTTTTCCCCAAATGGGTGCAGCTCATGGTCTGGGCATCGGCAAGGTAAAACTTTTGTATTGCATTTTAATATTTAAATGGTGCAACACAAAAGAAAAGACATCGAATGTCAAGCGGCGGTGGCTCGGCTCAGCTCTCTCTTGTTGGAAATGGTGATTGACTGGCACTTGTGTGGTGCAAAGGTTACTTGCCACTCATCGGCCAGTGCAATTTATATTACAGATCTTACAGTGCCTTCCCGTTTTCACTGTTAAAAGTTTCCAAACAAGATAGCTGCTTTCAAATTTATAGGAAATAAGGCTAAAAGAAAGCTGAAGTCACATAAACAAGTTAACATATGTGCCCATCAGAAAACACTTTTGTAATTCCCCACACCAATTTTCTACTGCATGATGTTCTGTCACATATAATGCAGTTTCTCTGGAAGCTATGAAAGACATTCTCTGGGGGAATATGGTCAATTTGTACTATGCAAGAGTTTTCAATCTATGAAAATGGAAGGCACTGGCAGGTTGGAGAATGGATTTAAATCTTTGACACTACAATCCATATGCTTCTAGTGCAAAAGTCTTAATTGGTTACCCCCGCATACCACCCCCTCTATGGCCAGCAGTTTCCCACACTTCAAAATGGTCTCTCCATTTTGCAGGAACAAAATTTATAATTTGAGTGCATCTCACAGCTCAGGTGTACATATAGTGTTGCCAACACTTGCAGACTATCCTGGAGTCTCCAGGAATGGAAAGTTAATCTCCTGGGCACATCCGTCGGCAACCCGGGAGAAAATGCAGCAGTAGAGTTTGTGGTTCGCACCATCATGGGTCGCACTTGTGGTTTGCACGAGTGCAGGACTTCTCATGCGAAAGATTCAAGCCAGTGTAATAACGGAGAATTCACAAAAGGCTGCGACCAGCGGTGTGAAACAGTCAATGCCAGGGAATTGGTAGGAGCAGCATGAATGGGGTTGCCAAGTTTGGGCAAATTCCAAAGCTGGACAAGAGAGCAGATTGACTCACAAAATATGTTAAGCCACAAATAAAGGACTAGTTTAAACAAATTTTTAAAAACAGAATTAACTTGAAACTATATTTCTTACCATAGATGTGTTGTACAAATAGAATGCAAAAGAAAACCACTTGCATAACCACTGGACTGTACTACTACATTTTAGTTTCCATTTAAAGCACTTGATAAAACTAGGGATCTTCAACAGATATTTTTGTTAGCTCATAAAAGCTTAATTTGAAATAAATTCATTCACATGACCGCTCTGTATTTCAAAAACAAACAGCATGTACAAAAAAGATTAAAATTGCAAAAGCTGGAAAAATTATAATTGTTAAATAAATGGCTATAAAATCTAGTACATAACTCATATCTTCTAAATTTAAGAAAATGACTTGGACTAGTGTAACTTCCAAGTTTTCCAAAATAACAAGCCTAAAAATGTGGGTACACCATACAAATCTTGACCTTTTAAGAGACAAGATGTTGCAAAACAAAAAATACATGATAGCGGTAATTGTAATTACTGGATTAAATGACATCAAATTGATGTGCTGAATGTAATATTCTATGATTCTCTAACCAAGGCTGCTTCAAAAGGAACAGGTCAAGTATGAAAAGATCTCTCTAGTTAGAGGGTTCTTAGTCTGGAATATATTCTATTAGCCATTTCTTTAGTTCAGTTTCAGCAAGAACATTTGCCACACCCAGATACAAACATCATACCAAGTAGTCCTATAGTTTATGGGACTGTTTAAGAAATATAATCTGAAGAAAATGCCTCTAAATTCCTGTGGACTAATCCAAAATGTTCCTCTAAGTATTAGCACTGCTTGTTTCTTGCTGTTAGCTTTTGCTTGTGTATATTTAAATTTTGCAATAAATTCAACTCGTACTTTGTGTAAACAATAGGGTCTGACAACGTGGCGTTTTCCCACCTATTGAAAAGAATGGAAGTGCATGATGAGCAATTTGTCCAATTTCCAGTGTTAAATATCTCAGTAAGAGTATTTAGTCATTAGTCAAGTCACTCCTAGTCACAGCAATCGTAATATTGTAGGTTTTAGATCATAAGGGATGCAGGTCCACTTATGGAAACTGCAATTTGCAGCGAATATTAACAAACAGTAGGGAAAAAAATCCCAAAAAACAACCAGCACCAAGGGAGTCCTGGAGCAAGCAAAAGGTGACAGTGTAGGCAGAGCAAAAGTTGTGACTGCATTGAGACAACTAGAGAGCAGTGCCATGATCCGATGGTGGTGGAGAATGGAATGGTCAGCAGTATTGAAGGCAGCAAGTGATTGACGAGGAATAATGGAACAGTTGCAGTCACACAAGATAAGATCAGTCACAAATGACATCCTATGTGACTGTGACAAAGGAAAACTATCCCTCCTCGTCATTCTCCATCCGTCTGCAGCCTTTGACATGGTTGACCACTTCATCCTTCTCCATGCCTCTCCACCGTCTTATAGCTGGGTGGGACTGCACTCGCCTGGTTCCATTCTTATTTATCTAATTGTAGCCAGAGAATCACCTGCAATGGCTTCTCTTCCCATTCCGCATCATTACCCCCAAGGATCTATCCTTGGCCCCCTCCTATTTCTCATCTACATGCTGCCCCTCGGCAAAATTAGCCAAAAACACAGCATCAGTTTCCACATGTACGCCAACGACACCCAGCTCTACCTCACCACCACTTCTCTCGAACCCTCCACAGTCTCTAAATTGTCAGACTGCTTGTCCAACATCCAGTATTGGATGAGCAGAAGTTTCCTCCAATTAAATTTTGGGAAGACCGAAGCCATTGTCCTTGGTCCACGCCACAAATGCCGCTACCTAGCCACCGACTCCATCCCTCTCCCGAGCATCTGTGCAAGGCTGAACTGGATTATTCGCAACCTTGGTGTCATATTTGACCCTGAAATGAGCTTCCCACCACATATCCGCACCATAACCAAGACCACTTATTTTCATCTCCGTAACATAGCCTGTCTCCGCCCCTGCCTCAGCTCATCTGCTGTTGAAACCCTTATCGATGCCTTTGTTACCTCTAGACTTGACTATTCCAATGCACATCTGGCTGGCCTCCCACATTCTACCCTATATAAACATTGAGGTCATCCAACACTCGGCTGCCCGTGTCCTAACTCGCACCAAGTCTCATTCACCCATCACCCGTGCTCGTGGTTTCTGATTTAGCAATGCCAGTTAAGCCCCTGGTTATGCAACGCTGATTACGCCAGTTGGCTCCCGGTTAAGCAACACCTCAATTTTAAAATTCTCATCCTGGTTTTCAAATCCCTACATGGCTATGCCCCTCCCTATCTCTAATCTCCTCCAGCCCCAAACCCCCCCCCCCCCCCCCCGAAGATCAGCGATATCTGCGCTCCGCTAATTCTGGCCTTGAGCATCCCCGATTTTAATCGCTCAACCATTGGTGGCTGTGAGCTGCCTAGGCCCTAAGCTCTGGAATTCCCTCCCTAAACTTCTCCGCCTCTCTTTCCTCCTTTAAGACACAGCTTAAAACCTACCTCTTTCACCAAGCTTTTGGTCATCTGCTCTAATTTCTCCTTCTGTGGCTTGGTGTCAAATTTTGTTTTAGAACACTCCTCTGAAGCGCCTTGGGACGTTTTACTACACTAAAGGCTCTATATAAATCCAAGTTGTTGTTGGTCAGTTTGACTAGGGTGGCTTCAGTGCTGTGCACAGTTCAAACCAAATTCAAGGGATGAGGCAGGAGAGGTAAGCATGCCATTGCAAGACAATGAGGTGCTAAAGGATCTTGAATTTAGAGATACAACGGCAATTTGAGAAGACAAGGGTGAAGGGATTGTTCACTTTAAAGAATGGAGGTAATGGAAGTTTTGTAACTGGTTGAGGAAAAGCCTGAGGAAAGGGAGCAATCGACAATGTTGGCAAGTGTGGGCCTAAAATGGAAAAGCTGGATATCAAAATCTAGACTGTCCTGTCAATTGGTGAAATAAATTAAATGCATACAATTCATATACAGTATGTGACACTGTATTGTTCCGTGTAACATCAAGTTACCCATGTAGTTATGCAAATTGAATGTGAACTACTGAATAGGTCAGAGGTTTCATCTTAGAATCTGTAAATTCAAAAGCCACTGGGGTTCTGCTTTAGGTATAATTAAAAAATAGCAACACTGTCCAAGTTCCTGCACAAACTGTAATAACAGCACAATTCGCTCAGAATATTAAAGCTGTTTAAATAAAAATGACTTCATTAACAATGTCTTAGGTTTAACGCTGTACGAAAGAACTTGCATTTGATAAGAACATAGGAATTAGGAGCAGGAGTAGGCCGTACGGCCCCTCAAGCCTGCTCTGCCATTCAATAAGATCATGACTGATCTTCGACCTCAGCTCCATTTTCCCGCCCGAATATATTCAATGACTCTGCATCCACAGCCCTTTGGCGTAGAGAATTCCAAAGATTCACAACCCTCTCAGTAAAGAAATTCCTCATCTCAGTCTTAAATGGCCAACCCCTTATCCTGAGACTATGCCCCCTAGTTCTAAACTCGCAAGCCAGGGGAAACAACCTCTCCGCAACTACCCTGTCAATCCCCCACAGTATCTTATAGGTTTCAATGAGATCACCCCTCATTCTTCTAAACTTGAGAGTATAGGCCCAATCTAGTCAATCTCTCCACACAGAACAACCCTCTCATCCCAGGAATCAATCTATTGAACCTTCATTGCACTGCTTCTAAGGCAAGTATATCCTTCCTCAGAGGAGACCAAAACTGTGCACGGTACTCCAGGTGTGGTTTCACCAGAGCCCTGTACAATTGTAGCAAGGCTTCCTTACTCTTGTACTCCAACCCACTAATAATAAAAGGTCAACATGCTATTTGCCTTCCTAATTGCTTGCTGTACTTGTTGTACTTGTATGCCAACTCTGTTTCTTGTACTAGGATACTTAAATCTCTCTGAAAACCAACATTTAATAGTTTCTCACCATTTAAAAAACTGTTTTTCTATTCTTCCTACTAAATTTCCCTACATTATACTCCATCTGCCAACTTATTGCCCACTCACTTAACCAGTATATAGCCTGTTGCAGGCTCTTTGTGTCCTCCTTACTTTTCCACCTAGCTTTGTATCAGCAAACTTGGATACACTGCACTCAGTCCCTTCATCGAAGTAATTAATTGTTAATAACTGAGGCCCAAGCACTAATCCTTGCGGCAGCCTACTAGTTACAGCCTGCCAAACAGAAAATGACTCGTTAATCCCTACTCTCTTTTCTGTCCGTTAACCAATTCTCTATTCATGCTAATATATTACCCCCAACCCCATGAGCACTTATGTGGCACCTTATTGAATACCTTTGGAAGTCCAAATACACTACAACCACTGGTTCCCCTTAACCTGCTAGTTACATCCTCAATAAACTCTAATAAATTTGTTAAACAAGATTTCCCCTTCATAAAACCATGTTGGCTCTGCCTAATCACAACATTTTCTAAGTGCCCTATTACCACTTCCTTAATAATGGACTACAGCATTTTCCCCGACGACTGTTGTCAGGCTAACTGGCCTGTAGTTCCCAGTTTTCTCTGTCCCTCCTTTCTTGACTAGCAGGGTTACATTTGCTACCTTCCAATCTGCTGGGACTGTTCTAGGATCTAGGGAATTTTGGAAGATCACATGCATCCACTATCTCTAGCCACCTCTTTTAGAATCCTAGGATATGGGCCATCAGGTCAGGGAATGTCAGTTTTTAGTCCCATTAGTTTCTCAAGTACTTTTTCTCTACTGATATTAATTACTTTAAGTTCCTCACTCTTATTAGCCGCTTGGTTGCTCACTATTTTTGGTATGCTTTTTGTGTTTTCTACTGTGAAGACAGATACAAAATATTTGTTTAAAGTCTCTGCCATTTCCTTATTCCCCATTATAATTTCTCCTGTCTCAGCCTCTAAGAACATAAGAAATAGGAGCAGGAATAGGCCACTTGGCCCCTCGAGCCTGCTCCGCCATTCAATAAGATCATGGCTGATCTTGGGCTCAAAGCCACTTCCCCGCCCGCTCCCCATAACCCTTCACTCCCTTATCTTGCAAAAATTTGTCTATCTCCACCTTAAATGTATTTAATGACCCAGTCTCCACAGCTCTCTGGGGTAGAGAATTCCACAGATTTAGGACCCGCAGGAGAAGAAATTCCTCATCTCACTTCTAAAAGGGCGACCCTTTATTCGAAAACTGTGCCCCTTTCTTGACTAGCAGGGTTACATTTGCTACCTTCCAATCTGCTGGGACTGTTCTAGGATCTAGGGAATTTTGGAAGATCACATGCATCCACTATCTCTGTAGCCACCTCTTTTAGAATCATAAGATATAGGCCATCAGGTCAGGGGATGTCAGTTTTTAGTCCCATTTGTTTCTCAAGTACTTTTTCTCTACTGATATTAATTACTTTAAGTTCCTCACTCTTATTAGCTGCTTGGTTACCCACTATTTTTGGTATTAGATTTCCCCACGAGAGGAAACATCCTCTCTGCATCTACCTTGTCGAGCCCCCTCAGTATCCTATATGTTTCAATAAGATCATTCTTCTAAATTCCAATGTGTATAGGCCCAGCCTGCTCAATCTTTCCTCATAAGTCAACACCCTCATCTCTCAAATTAACCTAGTGAATCGTCTCTGAACTGCCTCCAATGCAAGTATATCCTTCCTTAAAGGTACGCAGTACTCAAGGTGTGGTCTCACCAATACCCTGTACAGTTGTAGCAGGACTTCCCTGCTTTTATACTCCAACCCCCTTGAAATAAAGGCCAACATTCAATTTGCCTTTTCGATTACTTGCTGCACCTGCATGCTAACTTTTTGTGTTTCATGCACAAGGACCCCCAGGTCCCTCTGAACTGTAGCATTTTGTCATCTCTCTCCATTTAAATAATAGTTTGCTTTTTTATTTTTCCTTCCAAAGGTGTATAATCTCGCACTTTCCCACATTATACTCCATCTGCCAAATGTTTGCCCACTCACTTAGCCTGTCTATATTCCTTTGTAGTTTCTTTGAGTCCTCTGCACAACTTGCTTTCCCACCCATCTTTGTATCATCCGCAAACTTGGCTACATTACACTCGGTCCCTTCATCCAAGTCATTAAAGTAGATTGTAAATAGTTGGGGCCCCAGCACCGATCCCTGTGGCACCCCACTAGTTACTGTTTGCCAACCGGAAAATGAGCCATTTATCCCAACTCTCTGCTATCTGTTAGTTAGCCAATTCTCTATCCATGCTAATAATACCCTCATTTCCATGAGCTCTTATCTTATGCAGTAACCTTTTATGTGGCACCTTATCGAATGCCTTCTGGAAATCCAAATACACCACATCCACTGGTTCACCTTTGAGGAGGTAACGAGCAGGGTGGACAAAGAATTCCAGCAAGTTTGTTAAACATGATTTCCCTTTCATAAAACCATGCTGACTCTGCTTGACTGCATTATGATTTTCCAAATGCCCTGCTACTGCTTCCTTAATGAAGAGACCAATGCTTACTTTTGCTACTACCTTCCTTTTTACATACTTGTAGAAGCTCTTGCAATCTGTTTGGATATTACTTCTAGTTTACTCTCATTCTATTTTCTCCCTTATCTTCAATTTTTTGGTCATCCTTTGCTGGTTTCTAAAGTTCTCCCGATCCTCAGGCTTACTACAGTAATACTCTTCGCAACATTATAAGCCTCTTCTTTTAATCTAATACTTTCCTTAACTTCTTCAGTTAGCCACAGGTGGATTACTTTCCCCGTGGAGTTTTTATTTCTCAATGGAATGTATATTCGTTGAGAATTTTAGAATATTTCTTTAAATGTTTGCCATGACCTCAGTTCATCCCAAAGTGCTTCACAGCCAACGAAGTACTTTCAAAGCGTAGTCACTGTTGTAATTACATGGAGTCTACAGCACAGATAGGCCATTCAGACCAACTGGTCTATGACAGCCTATGCTCCACACGAGCCTCATCCCACCCCTTTTCATCTAACCCCATCAGCATATCCTTCTATTCATTTCTCCCTCATGCTCATCTATGCTATTTATCCAAACTACTCTTTGTGGTAGTGTGTTCCACATTCTTACCGCTCTCTGGGTAAAGACGTTTCTCCTGAATTTCCTCTTCGATTTATTAGTGACTATTTTATATTTATGACCTACAGTTTTGGACTGCCCCACAAGTGGAAGCATTTTCTCTATGTCTACCCAATTAGAGGTCTTTAAAATATTGAAAGAGTTTCAGGTTACCCCTCAGCCTTCTCTTTTCCAGAGAAAAGAGCGCCAGCCTGTTCAGTCGTGAATGGTGGTGGACAATTAAGCAACTAACAGGAGGAGGAGGCTCCATGAATATCCCCATCCTCAATGATGGCGGTACCCAGCACGTGAGTGCAAAAGACAAGGCTGAAGCGTTTGCAACCATCTTCAGCCAGAAGTGCGGAGTGGATGATCCATATCGGCCTCCTCCTGAGGTCCCCACCATCATAAAAGCCAGTCTTCAGCCAATTCGATTCACTCCACATGAAATCAAGAAACGGCTGAGCACACTGGATACAGCAAAGGCTATGGGCCCCGACAACATCCCGGCTGTCGTGCTGAAGGCTTGTGCTCCAGAACTAGTCGCGCCTCTAGCCAAGCTCTTCCAGTGCAGCTACAACACTGGTGTCTACCAGACAGTGCGGAAAATTGCCCAGGTATGTCCAGTCCACAAAAAGCAGGACAATCCAATCTGGCCAATTACCACCCCATCACTCTACTCTCAATCATCAGCAAAGTGATAGAAGGTGTCGTCAACAGTGCTATCAAGTGGCATTTACTCACCAATAACCTGCTCACTGATGCTCTGTTAGGGTCCCGCCAGGACCACTCGGCTCCAGACCTCATTACAGTCTTGGTCTAAACCTGGACAAAAGAGCTGAATTCCAGGTGAGGCGAGAGTGACTGCCCTTGACATCAAGGCAACATTTGACCGAGTGCGGCATCAAGGAGCTCTAGTAAAATTAAAGTCAAAGGGAATCAGGGGGAAAAACTCTCCACTGGCTGGAGTCATACCTAGCACAAAAGAAGGTGGTTGTGGTTGTTGAAGATCAATCCGCTCAGCCCCAGGATATCGTTGCAGAAGTTCATAAGGGCAATGTCCTAAACCCAAACATCTTCAGCTGCTTCATCAATGACCTTCCCTCCATCAGGTGGTCAGGTAGGGATGTTCGCTGATGATTGCAGTGTTCAGTTCCATTCACAACTCCTTAGAAAATGAAGCAGTCCATGCCCGCATGCAGCAAGACCTGGACGACATTCAGGCTTGGGCTGATAAGTGGCATGTAACATTCACGCCACACAAGTGCTGGGCAATGACTATCTCCAACAAGCGCGAGTCTAACCACGTCCCCTTGACATTAAATGGCATTACCATTGCCAAATCCCCCACTATCAACATCCTGGGGGGGTCACCATTGACCAGAAACTTAACTGGACCAGCCACAAATACTGTGGCAACAAGAGCAGGTCAGAGGCTGGGCATTCTGCGGCGAGTGTCTCACCTTCTGACTCCCCAAAGCCTTTCCACAATCTACAAAGCACAAGTAAGGCGTGTGATGGAATACTCTCCACTTGTCTGGGTGAGTGCAGCTCCAACAACACTTTAGAAGCTCGACACAATGAGCGAGTAGTAAGAGGCGGGGTGGGGCCTATTAGGGACAAAGAAGGTGATATATGCTTGGAGGTGCAGGGCAAGGCTAGAATACCCAATGAGTGCTTTGTATCAGTATTTATTAAGGAGGTGGATGCTGACAAAATATCGGGAGAAGCAATGGAAGGGGTGAAAATTTATAGACAGGATGTACTAGAAAGGCTGGGTATGCTTAAGAGTGGATAAGTCGCTTGGTCCAGATGGTTTGCATCCGAGGTTGCCAAGGGAATTGGGGGGAGGAGATAGTGGAAGCGCTTGCCATAATTTTCCAATCTTCGCTAGATGAGGGGGAGGTGCCTGAAGATTGGAAAGTGGCAAATGTGACACCATTGTTCAAGAAGGATGCAAGGGCAATCCTAGTAACTAAAGGCCGATCAGTGGTGGGTAAAGTTTTAGAAACAATAATCAAGAAAAAAATTAACAGGCACTTGGAGAGGTTTAAGCTAATTAAGGAGAGCCAACACAGATTTGTAAAAGGAAGATTGTGTTTGACTAATCTAATTGAATTTTTTGATGAAGTAACAGGGCGGATTGAAGGGAATGCAATGGATGTTGTCCACGTGGATTTTAGGAAGGTGTTTGACAAAGTACCACATAGAAGGCTGGTTAACAAAATTGAGGCTCATGGAATAGGTGGGTCAGTGGCAGCTTGGATAAAGAATTGGCTTAAGAATAGAAAACAGCGAGTTGTGGTAAATGGCTGTTTTTCAGACTGGAGGATGGTAGACAGTGGTGTCCCCAAGGGTCAGTGCTGGGGCCACTGCTTTTTTTTTTTATATGACCTGGATATTGGAATAGAGTAGAATTTCTAAATTTGCCAATGACACCAAACTTGGGGTGTGGCAAACAGTGAGGCCGATACCAATCGACTGCAACAGGACATAGAAAGGCTAGCAGAATGGGCAGATGGAATTTAATACACGGAGAGGTGTGAGGTGATGCATTTTGGCAGAAGGAACAGGGAGAGGCAATATACACTTAATGGCACAGTTTTAGACTGTGCAGGGACAGAGGGACCTGGGAGTTAATGTGCATAGATCCCTGAAGGTGGCAGGACATATTGAGTGGTTAGCAAAGCATATGGGATCTTGGTCTTCATAAATAGAGGTATTGAGTACAAAAGTAAAGTTATGCTGAGCCTTTATAAAGCGCTGGTTAGGCCACAACTGGAGTACTGCGTCCATTTCTGGTCACCACACTTTAGGAAGGATGTGAAGGCCCTTGAGAGGGTGCAGAGGAGATTTACCAGAATGGTTCCGGGGATGGGGGATCTTAGCTACAAGGACAGGTTGGAGAAGTTGGATTTGTTTTCATTAGAGCAAAGGGGGTCGAGGAGTGATTTGATAGAGGTGCACAAGATTATGACGGGTTTGGATAGGCTAGACGGAGAAAGGCTGTTTTCACTAGTTGATGATACAAGCCCAAAACCTTGAATCTGTTCCCCTAGTGCAAGAGATACAGGGGGAATGTGAGGAAAATCTTTTTTATGCAGCAAGTACGTGGAACTTGCTGCTGACAAAAGTGGTGGGAGCAGACACAGTTTTCAAGGGGAGACTGGATAGGCACTTGAGGGAAATGAACTTGCAGGGCTAGAGCGGGGGAATGGGACTGACTGGATTGCTCCACAGAGAGCTGGCACGGATTCGATGGGCTGAATGGCCTCCTTCTGTGCCATGATGACTATGACCATCCAGGAAAAGGCAGCCCACTTGATTGGCACCCCATCCACCACCTTAAACATTCACTCCCTCCACCACTGGTGTACCGTGGCCGCAGTGTTTACCATCTACAAGATGCACTGCAGCAACTCGCCAAGACTTCGTCAGCAGCACTTCCCAAACCCACGACCTCTACCACCTAGAAGGACAAGGGAGCAGGTGCATGGGAACACCATCACCTGCAAGTTCCCCTCCAAGTTACACACCATGCTGGCTTGGAAGCATATCGCCTTTCCTTCATCGTCGCTGGGTCAAAATCCTGAAACTCCCTCCCGAACAGCACTGTGGGAGTACCTTCACCACAAGGACTGCAGCGTTCAAGGCGGCAGCTCACCACCACCTTCTCAATTAGGGATGGGCAATAATTGCTGGCCTTGCCAGCGACGCCCACATCCAGAAACAAATAAACAAAAGCATGCCCCGATAAGTATATCCTCTCAGTTCTGGTATCATCCTTATCAATCTTTTTTGTACCTTCTCCAATTCCTCGATATCCTTTTTATAACATGGCAACCAGGTCTGTGCACCATACTCCAAGTGTGGTCTAACCAAGATTCTATACAAGTTTAACATAAGGTCTCCGATTTTCAATTCTATATCTCTAGAATGAAGTGTGCTTGGTTTGCTTTTTTTACGGCGTTAACCTGTGTCGCTTCTTTTAGTTATGTGAAACCTGTACCCCTAGATCCCTTTGCTCCTCTACCCCATTTAGATTATGATCCAAGCAGTATGTGGCTTCCTTATTCCTCCTACTAAAATGCACCACCTCGCACTTAACTATATTAAAATTAATTTGCCAATTACCCACCCATTCTGCAAGTTTATTAATGTCTTCCTGTATTTTGTTGCATTCTTCCTTTGTATTAACTACACCCCCAATTTGGTGTCGTCTGTAAATTTTGAAATTGTACAGCGGATTCCCAAGTCCAAATTATTAATTTAAAATTGTGATCAAGAATGGTCCCAGCACCTATTCTTGTGGAACACCACTTCCCACATTTTGCCATTCTGAGTAGCTACCCTTAACCCCTACTCTGTTTTCTGTTTTGTAGCCAGCTTGCTGCCCATTCTGCTACCGGTCCTTTTGACTCCACATGCTCTGACCTTAGTCATGAGTCTATTATCCAAGGCCATTTGAAAATCAAATTATATTACATCTACTGCATAACCCTTGTCTACTCTTACCAATAATTCAATAAGGTTGGTCAAGCATGACCTTCCCTTTTGAAATCCGTGCTGAATACTCGATTATATTTTTGGTTTCTATGTTTTTGTATTACATCTTTGAGTAAAGATTCCATTATTGTTACTACCACCAACACTAAGCTAACTGGTCTATAGTTTCATGGACTTGTTCATTCTCCCTTTTTAACTATAGGAATAACATTAGCTGTCTGCCAGTCCTCTGCCACTGTTCTTTTTTTCTAATTAATTTTTATAAATATGAAATAGTGCCCCTGGTATCTCTTCTCGAACTTCTTTTAATATGGGCAGAAATAATGTAGGGGAAAATCACAGCCAATTAGCATGCAGCCAGATCATACAAACAGCAACGAGATGAATAACGAGATAATCTGTATTAGTGATGTTCATCGAGGGGAAAATGTTAGTCAGGACACTGGGAGAACTCCCCTTCTCTGCTTTGAATAGTGCTGTGGGAACTTTAACTTCCACCTGAGGGGGAAGCCTGGGGCCTTTATTGCAGTAATAAAACACCTGTAACAGCAGCTAAAAATTAAGGTGCATTTATAGTTTTTAAATGTAGGCTCTTGTATGTTTTAAAATTGAAACAAACCCTAAACCAACTGCCTGCCTTGGTTTTACTTGAGGCAAAGGTTTGAGCCTCAAGGACTACACAGATCGCCACAGCAATGCTTATATTTACATGATGATGAAACTCTTCAAATTTGGGAGTATGGGAACATATTCACATCAGTTTGCTTCACATCTGCAGAACCATTCCTGAAGTTAGTTTGTAACATGGGAAACAGTAGAACATGGTTGGGGGGAATCAACTGTTTTAAGATATACAACAAAACTAAATTGTCTAAATTTTGTTCAATAGAAACCATTTGCAGTAAATGTCCTGTACATAACGGTCAATTAAATTTAATTCACTTTTTAATTGTTCAGAAACAAATTAAAATCCAGCGTCAAAATATCTTTAGAGGAGCTCAAGAATCTGCAGCGAAATGCTGTCCTATTCACTCAGTTTAATTTCAATAGCATCAGAATTTTCTGAAACCTGAACACATTTATTTCAATTCAACACTTAATGCAATTTAAAGAATAAACAAATTGCCTTCAAATTTTATTTGAAGCACACACACCAAGTCAAAGCCAGGACAAAATATTTAATCATTTATACGCATCACTTGTCTCGTGGAAATTATTTACACAGAATTTGAAATCCAAAGCCAAAATCCTAGAGACTGGAGTGCAAGGTCAGCCAACTAGTTCTGCAGCAACTTAATTCATCATGGGCGGAGAACTTCTTTTCCCAAGGATGCAAAGGTGGGCCTCCTCTGATAATGACTCTTTTCAAAACTATTTCATATCAACAGCCTTCCATTAATTATCAAAGCCAGATCAATTTATAAACTTTAAGTAGACCTTGACCTGCAGCCAACAAAAAATACCCGTGATGCACTCATTGTCAAGCATTCCATTTGTATGAGGTATTCAGAAACACTTGTGAAAAAACAAGACTACTGCAATCGAAGACATTTAAAATAAATGTGTACGAGTGGCATTAACTCCGTGATCAAAGCGTACAACAATCACCCTTCCAATAAGATTTCCCATTCCTTCCCAGCAGCCTTCAAAAAGTTCATCATAAGTTTACCAGGAAGTAAATGCTAGCACATTAAAAAGCAGAAAATAGCAAAAAGATTCATATTTTTCTCATATTTTTCAGTAATTAGAATCTCTTGATACAGGATTTACCAGCACCCAAACAACCGGAAATCTCGGTTAACCGGCAAAATTCAGGAGTAGGTTCAGTTAAGTTTTTCTTCATTAGTGGCCGTTTCTTGATTCTTGGCTGTGTAATCGGAGGTTCCTGCACTTGTTAAGCAACAGGGACGCTTGGTCTGTGGTCGGGCTTCTTGCAGCTGGGAAGCTTGGATTTGTTGCTGTGTACGAGCTCTCGTACCTTTTAACTATAACTCTCTGTAATCCGGTATTTTTGATAAACCAGCACCACGCCGGTCCCGTCTGTGCCAGATAAAAAAAAAGTTTCCTGTATGTTAAAAGAAAACCATCGAGCTTGTTGAGTAGGATCCATACTCTGTCATTATCTCAAAATCACTAGTAGGTCACCCATGGCATTGCTCATGAACAAAAACGATCAAACTTCAATTGTTTCATCAACGACTTTCACTTAATCATAAAGTCAGGAGTGGGGTTTTTGATGATGGTTCCAGAGTGTTCAGCTACATTCACAACTGCTTTGATCATGAAGCAGCCCATTATACCCTAAAGCAGTACTTGTCTCATATCCAGGCTTGGGCTGATAAGTGGCAGGTAACATTCATGCTGTGCAAGTGGCAGGTAATGACATCTCAAATAAAAGAAAGCTCAGCCATCTCCCCATGACCTTCAACAGCACCACCAACATCTTAGTCGTCATCATTGACCACAAACTTAACCGGACCACCAAGATCAACAATGCAGCTACAAGGTAGCAGCAGTATGCTGGAGAATCCGGAAATGAGCTACTCAAAGATTTGTCGCCATCTACAATGTTCAGGTGATGAAATACCACTCTCTCAGAGAGATTCAGGAGCAACAATACTGAACACTGTCCAAAGGAGTTGCTCTGCGACTGGATTTCATATCCATTCCCTCCATCACCAGCACACTGTGGCTGCAGTTTGTACTATCTTTAAGATGCACTGCAACCAAGGTTACTTTGACATGACTTCCCTCTTCCACAAGTTGTACAGCTGAAATAGACAATGAAATCCATCACCTCCAAGTTTCTCTCCAAATCACAGAACATCCCAACTTGGACATATACCATTCCTTCTTTGTCAGTGAGCAAATGTCCTGGAATTACCTACTCAACACCAGCACGGGAGCACCACCACAACAAGTACTGCAGTGGTTCAAGGCGAAGGCCACCACCTTCTCAGGGCAACTATGGGTGGACAATACATGCAGCCACACCAGAGTCACCCACATCCCAATAAGAGAAAAAACTCAGACGATAAGAACATTTTAAAATGAATATACAATTTGGTTCAATGGGCACAATAGCCATCATAGATGCAAAGCCAGGATGAACACTAGGATCATTAATGTAAAAAACACAAAAGTCAATGCAAAAAAAACAGTAGGTTTAGATTTGGTTTGTTATAATCTGACAGAATAAGTGAAGTGAAGAGGCGGGAATTGCGGGCTGAGCGGCTGTATAAAGACTCCAGAGCCCAGGTAAGGCCTCAGTGCGAGAATCGTCGGGAATCGCGGGCTGAGCGGCTGTATAAAGGCTCCAGAGCCCAGGTAAGGCCTCAGTGCGAGAATCAGCGGGAATCGCGGGCTGAGCGGCTGTATAAAGGCTCCCGAGACCCAGGTAAGGCCTCAGTGCGAGAATCGGCGGGAATCGCGGGCTGAGCGGCTGTATAAAGGCTCCCGAGACCCAGGTAAGGCCTCAGTGCGAGAATCGGCAGGAATCGCGGCTGTATAAAGGCTCCCGAGACCCAGGTAAGGCGTACCAATCTCCAATCTTGGAACTCGGAGGGAAGGAGAGAGTTAAAAAGTAATCCAAATGTGACGTCACCAAAAAGCGGGTAAGTGATTGGTTGGTAAGTATTTCTCCCTTTTTAAGCTTAAATCTCTTTGGTTTATTCTAAAGGTGTGATATTCACCATCTAGAATCGGGGCAGAGGGTATTTAAGAATAATATTAATAAATTTAATTAATTACATAGAATGGGAGATCAGGTGATGTGTTGCTGCTGCGATATGTGGGAGCTGGTGGACACCATTGATGCTCACGGTGATCACATTTGCAGTAAGTGTTGGCTGCTCGAGGAATTCCGGCTCCGTGTTGAAGAGCTGGAGTCTGAGCTTCAAACACTGAGACACATCAGGGAGGGGGAGAGTTACCTGGATTCTGTGTATCAGGAGGTAGTCACACCAATTAGATTAATTAATTCGGATGTAGTCCGTGGCCAGGGTCAGGATGGTGTGACTAGAAGCGAGGCAGGTACGGGGATCCAGGAGGTAGTGTTGGAGGAGCCGCAGCCCTTGCACTTGTCCAACAGATTTGAGGCTCTTACTCCCCGTGAGGATGGGAACAGGGACTGCGGGGAGGATGAGCAACCTGGCCACAGCACCGTGGAGCGGGGGGCCTTTCAAGTGGGGGGAGTTAAAAGAAATGTTGTAGTGGTAGGGGATAGTATCGTTAGGGGGATAGATAGAGTTCTTTGCAGCCGAGAGCGAGAGTCCCGAAGGCTGTGTTGCCTGCCTGGTGCCAGGGTTAAGGACATCTCCTTTGGACTGGAGAGAGAGTGGGAGGGGGAGGATCCAGTTGTCGTGGTCCATGTTGGTACCAACAACATAGATAGGACAAGGAAGGAGGTTCTGCTGAGGGAGTTTGAGCAGCTAGGGGCCAAATTAAAAAGCAGAACCACAAGGGTAATAATCTCTGGATTATTACCTGAGCCACGAGCGAATTTGGCTAGGACAAATAAAATCAGAGAGTTAAATGCGTGGCTCAAAGACTGGTGTGGGAGAAATGGGTTTTGCTTCCTGGGACACTGGCACCAGTACTGGGGCAGGAGGGAGCTGTTCCGTTGGGACGGGCTTCACTTGGCCAGTGCTGGGACTACAGTCCTGGCGGATCATATAACTAGGGCTGTAGAGGGGGCTTTAAACTAACTAGTCGGGGGGGAGGTTCCTAGAGAGCAAATAATAAAAATGACAACAGAGAAGGTCATAGACTTAGGTAGCAGTGGGGAAATTAAAAACCAGAGCGTGTCAGGAAGGGGCAGAAGGTATGGAGTAAAAGGTAAAGTAATAAAAAGGGCAAAAGCAGGAACTAAGTGTCACAAAACATATTTGAAAGTTCTCTATATGAATGTACGTAGCATTCGTAACAAAATAGACAAGTTAATGGCACAAATAACTACATATGGGTATGATCTTGTGGCCATTACAGAAACATGGCTGCAGGGTGACAATGCCTGGGAATTAAACATACCAGGTTATTTAACGATCAGGAAGGAAGGGGAGGTGGGGTGGCTATGTTAATAAAGGAAGGAATCACTGTAATACAGAGAAATGATATTGGGTCAAAAGATCAGGATAATGGAACAGTTTGGGTGGAGGTAAGGAATAATAAGGGGAAAAAAACACTAGTGGGCGTAGTCTATAAGCCTCCGAACAGTGGCAACTATGTTGGGCGGAGTATCAATCAGGAAATAGTTGAGGCTTGTAATAAGGGAACATCCATAATTATGGGGGATTTTAACTATCATATTAATTGGACAAATCAAATTGGGCAGGGCTGCCTTGAGGATGAGTTCATTGAGTGTATTAGGGATGGGTTTCTTGAGCAGTATGTAACTGAACTGACCAGGGGGCAAGCAACCTTAGATCTGGTCCTGTGGAACGAGACAGGATTAATTAAAAATGTCCTAGTAAAGGATCCCCTTGGAATGAGTGACCATAACATGGTTGAATTCCATATTCAATTAGAGGGTGAGAAGGTTGGATCTCAAACAAGCGTGCTAAGCTTGAATAAAGGAGACTATGAAGGTATGAGAGCGGAATTGAGTAGAGTGGATTGGGAAATTAGATTAAAGGGTAAGACGGTACATGATCAGTGGTGTACATTTAAGGAGTTATTTTACAACTTCCAAAAAATATATATTCCACTGAGAAGAAAAGGGTGTAAAAGAAAAGACAGCCATCCGTGGCTAAGTAAAGAAATTAAGGATAGTATTCGAATAAAAACAAGGGCATATAATGTAGCCAAATCTAGTGGCAGGATAGAGGATTGGGAAAACTATAAAAGACAGCAAAAAATAACAAAAAGATTGATTAAGAAAGGGAAGATAGATTATGAAAGTAAATTAGCAAAAAATATAAAAACAGATATTAAGAGTTTTTATAGTTATATAAAAAGAAAAAGGGTGGCTAAAGTAAATGTTGGTCCCTTAGAGGATGAGACCGGGAAATTAATGGTGGGAAATATAGAGATGCCAAAAACACTGAATGAATATTTTATATCAGTCTTTACAGTAGAAGACACTAAGAATATCCCAACACTGGACAAACAGGGGGCTAAAGGGGGGGGGGGGAGGAGCTAAACACGATCAAAATCACTAAGGAAGTGGTACTCGGTAAAATAATGGGACTCAAGGCGGATAAATCACCTGGACCTGATGGCTTACATCCTAGGGTCTTGAGGGAAGTGGCGGTAGGGATTGTGGATGCATTGGTAATAATTTTCCAAAACTCCCTGGACTCGGCAAAGGTCCCAGCAGACTGGAAAACTGCAAATGTAACACCCTTATTTAAAAAGGGCAATAGACAGAAGGCTGGAAACTATAGACCGGTTAGCCTAACATCTGTGGTAGGTAAAATTTTGGAGTCCATTATTAAGGAGACAGTAACAGGACATTTGGACAATCATAATTTAATAGGACAAAGTCAGCATGGTTTTATGAAGGGGAAGTCATGTTTGACAAATTTGCTGGAGTTCTTTGAGGAAGTAACATATAGGGTGGATAAAGGGGAACCAGTGGACGTAGTGTATTTAGACTTCCAAAAGGCATTTGACAAGGTGCCACACAAGATTATTGCTTAAGATAAAAAAAATCACAGGATTGGGGGTAATATTCTGGCATGGATAGAGGATTGGCTATCTAACAGAAGGCAGAGAGTTGGGATAAATGGTTCATTCTCAGACTGGCAATCAGTAACTAGTGGTGTTCCGCAGGGGTCAGTGCTGGGTCCCCAACTCTTTACAATCTATATTAACGATTTGGAGGAGGGGACCGAGTGTAACATATCAAAGTTTGCAGATGATACTAAGATGGGAGGGAAAGTAGTGAGTGAGGAGGACATAAAAAACCTGCAAGGGGACATCGACAGGCTAAGTAAGTGGGCAGAGATTTGGCAGATGGAATACAATACTGGAAAGTGTGAGGTTATGCACTTTGGCAGGAAAAATCGTAGAGCAAGTTATTATCTTAATGGCAAGAAACTGGAAAGTACTGAAGTACAAAGGGATCTGGGGGTCCTGGTGCACGAAACTCAAAAGGTTAGTATGCAGGTGCAGCAAGTGATTAAGAAGGCCAATGGAATGTTGGCTTTCATTGCTGGGGGGATAGAATATAAAAATAGGGAGGTATTGCTTCAGTTGTACAAGGTATTGGTGAGACCGCACCTGGAATACTGCGTACAGTTTTGGTGTTCATACTTAAGAAAGGACATACTTGCTCTCGAGTCAGTACAAAGAAGGTTCACTCGGTTAATCCCGGGGATGGACATATGAGGAGAGGTTGAGTCGATTGGGACTCTACTCATTGGAGTTCAAAAGAATGAGAGGCGATCTTATTGAAACATATAAGATTGTGAAGGGGTTGGATCGGGTGGATGCGGGGAGGATGTTCCCGATGATGGGTGAAACTAGAACTAGGGGGCATAGTCTTAGAATAAGGGGCTGCTCTTTCAAAACTGAGATGAGGAGGAACTACTTCACTCAGAGGGTGGTAGGTCCATGGAATATGCTGCCCCAAAAAGCTGTAGAAGCTACATCATTACATAAATTTAAAACAGAAATAGACAGTTTCCTAGAAGTAAAGGGAATTCAGGGTTACGGGGAGCGGGCAGGAATTTGGACATGAGTCTAGGTTCGGATCGGTCATGGTCCTGTGGGTAGCGAAGCGGGCCCAGGGGCCGTGTAGCCTGATCCTGCTCCTATTTAGTGTGTCTAATTCTGTCAGATTCAGGAGATGGTTCTGTGATAGTGGATTGGCGGTTAGGATCAGATCAGCCATGATCTTATTGAATGGCGGAGCAGGCTCGAGGGGCCGATTGGCCTACTCCTGCTCCTATTTCTTATGTTATTAATTAACTGACATGAAATTTGTTAACTAGTGTAAAAATGGACATATCCAAAGTTTTTTTTTAAACTTGCTTTAAGAAGAAAATCAACTTGATCATTGCCGGGAGCCAGTTTTCTCACTGTAAAATGGTGGATTGTTTATGAATATTGCTGTATAGTTTTACAAAGATAGTTTGAAATGGAGGATCAACAAATAACTACTGAGCTCAGTGAAATGGTAGACATTGTAGCAATTATTTTCCAATTACTAATTCAGTAAGCTTCCTATTACATATACTGTGTTCTAATATTTTATACATTCAATCTCAGATGAGTTGTAACTTCCACCAGCTCAACAATCAAAAAGACTGAAGCCATAATTTTTGGCCCCTGCCACAAGCTCTGCTCACTTTCCACCAACTGCTTCCCCCTCCCCAGCCACTGTGAGGCTGAGCCATACTGTGAGCAACCTTGGCACCCTAAATTTGGTTTCAGACCCCATATCCTCTCCATTGTTTACTCCCTCTGCTAGTCTCCAACCCTGCCCCCTGAAACACCCATACATGCCATCAACTACTCCAATGCCCCCCTTGTTGGCCTCATTTTCTTCATTGACCTGAAACTTTAACTCTGTTTCGCTCGCCACAGATGCTGCCTGACCTGATGAGTATTTCCATCATTTTCTGTTTTTATTTCAGTTTTATAGAGCCTTGGTCAGGCCCCATCTGGATTACTGTGTTCAGTTTTGGGCACCGCACTTCAAAAAGGATATATTGGCTTTGGTGAGCGCAGATTCACCAGAATTATACCAGGGCTTAAAAGGGACCGTTAAATTAGGAGGACAGGTTGCATAAATTTGGCTTGCATTCCATTAAATATAGAAGATTGAAGGGTAAGCTGATTGGAGATTTTAAAAGGATTTGATAGGGTAGATACAGAGAAACTATTTCCTTGGTGGAGGAAATCAAGGATAAGGGGACATAATCTTAAAATTAGAGCTAGAACATTCAGGAATAAAATTAGGAAGCACTTTTGCACACAAAGGGTAGTAGACATCTGGAACACTCTCTCCCAAAACGCTGTGGATGCTAGCACAATGGAAGATTTCACGATGGAGATATATAGATTTTTGTTAGTTAAGAATATCAAAATTGGGTAAAGAGAGTTGAGGTGCAGATCAGCCATCCGAGGGGCTGAATGGTTTAACATGTGTTCCTATCTTCCACTGAAGTACATCGGCAATTCAAACCCAATATTATCTTCAGTACGTCAATATAAGTAAACAATTTACACCATGAGTTCAAAAGCTGTAACAACTCTGAACGGTAATGTTTAGATTTCTCCCATCTAATGGGTTTTTAAAGAAAGCATAAATACCTCAGGATCCAAACTGAAAGCTCGAATTAAGTATATGTAACCCGATTGATTAGTGGAGTGGTGATTTTATTCAGCTTATTAGATCATACATCCTGTGCTAAACAGGCAATATCAAAGAGCAATTTACAAGTTCCAGCAAAGACAACCAGTAACATGAAGGAAGACACATTCAGTGCAGCAGATATATTAAGAATTTAATATAGTTTAAACAAGACTTCAAAATAACTGAAGCCCAATAATTTGCTTTGCAAAAAAAAGTTACGTTCAATCTAATGGAGAAAGAGATAATACTTATGAAGAAAATCAAATCAATTGACTGTTAAACACCTTTTAATTCTATAGAGCTAGTGTGTAATTTTCAACTATATATAAAATACATCTTGAATCACACAGCTAAGCCTACAATCCAACATCCAAGAATTTTCACATCACAGACAGCCTGGACAAATTACACATTTACAGCACTTACCTGAACTCAGACTTTACTTAAGATTTTTTGCCACTTTAATAAACATATAGTCGAGGAGAGAACAATCATGCAACACCTTCCATATTTTGAGGACGGGAGGGAAATATAAAGCATCAACGCAGTGCAATTGTGTCGATAAAATCAGAGAAATGTATATTGAGCACACATTTGAGAAAAAGTCATACCAATTAGACTCCCATCTCCCCAACAGCTCAACCACTTTAATCTAGTGTGCAGGATATCATGCAGATCAGGAAGGTCCCAGATTCAATCCTCTATCTGTGCTCAATTAACAGATTTCAGCTGAGACAATAATGGGAGCAGAGCTACAATCAGCCTCAGTGGCACAGGCTGGGATAGGGAAAATGCCAGGTTTCCAACTCCTGATCAATATCCAACAACCTTTGCTTGAAGTGCATGTGTGGTCACCAGATGAAGGAAAAATGTTAAAAACCCATCAAGTTATACACAAGTAAAAATGCCAAAAGAAAAGCACTCAGAAATGAGTAGCTGGACACCAACCGTAAATGCATCTGTAGTTTCATTTAAAACTGCTATAAAGGTGACAACATAATCACCAGCTAGGAGCCATGTCTCGTTAACCTTTACCTCGTAAAACAGTATTCCACTCTCTATATGCCATTACCAGAACCGTTGGGAGAAAGAGAAAAAAAACTACAGTAGGATTCCAGAGTTGAGACCGTTTATACAATACATATTTTCAAACCAAAGAATTCAGGAATTGTTTAGAATGCCAGTTAATAAAAAATTTAATGTAAACATAACATGGGTATGGGCAGCTTGATCTTTCATAGTGTGCGCAGTTTGCATAAAACCGTTTTGCTGCTTTCAACAAAAGTAGAGACATAGGCCCAGAAATTCCATTTGCAGGCCTCCCGCAGGTGGATGGCTGCGATCTGGAAAAATCTGCGCTTGGACCGGAGGGCTCCCGGGAGGCACAGAGTTCCATTGCTGGGCCTCTCCAAACTGCCGGTGTGCGTACCCCAGAGGCGCAGGCGGTTCGCAGCGTCCCTGGGATCACGTGGGCCATGGGGAGCCAATCAGAGAAGGGAATCTCCCTTCATACACTTGACAGGAAGACCTGTCAAATATATATGAATAGAGATCACCCCCAAAAACATAGTAAAACTTTAATTAAAAAATCACATTTTTAAAATGACTAAATTACATAAAGTATTTTAAACAATAATTTTATTTTTTGAAAAAAAAATTAAAGTTTTTAACGGGGCTGAAAATAAACTTACCTTTCTTTAAAGTATTTTTAAATGATAAATCAGTGGAAAACTTTTAAACTTTTTTCAACTCTTATCCTGGTAAAAGCAGGCCTTGCGCCTGCTTTTGCCAGGCGCAAGAATTGTAAGTGTTTTCTGTGGGCGGCAGGTCTCCAAAAAACAGAACTCTCCACCCGCAGAGGCACTTCTCCAGCACAGCCGGAGGATCCGTCAAGAAAGCAGTGCATGCCTGAAACCGGCATTTCCGTTGGCCCTACGAGTGAGTACACAGCGCGTACCCACCCGTAGGGATCGGAATTTCTGCCTCATTGACTCAGATTTTGTGGTGGCAATGACGGCAAAACCATCAGTGTTCGCCATCTTTACCCCTCTGAAACGGACAGTAACTTCAGGATTCAGCACATGTGCAACTAAACGCAGAAATCCTGAAGTTGCGTCAGTCATTCCCTGTTCTGCCACAGGTTGCACTGTAGAACTTCCCAGAGTCGGCAAACACTGAAATCACTTGAACTGACGAAAATGACCCCTTTTCTACTCTTGCTGTTAAAAACCCCATAAAAAGTTACGCCTTGTTCAATGAGGTGTAACTGGGTTTTTTAACGGCATTCTGAGCAATTACTACTGCTGAACAACTATTCTGGCCCTGAAAAACTGATTTTATATTTGTGGAATGTTCCATTTCTGCATTCGGATAAAAATTACTAGATTTTTAATATATATTTTTTTTTAAGTTTATGATATTTCAGCTTCTACCTTAACCCCATGTGTATGTCTCAATCATTATTTCACTCAAAATGTTTTAAAGTGTATGATAAAAGCTGTTTTTATTTCCTGGTTTGCTGCGGAGAATTCTTCAACGCGATTGGCTGCTTAGCCAACTTGATGACATCACTGCTGCCGTATGCTGGAGATCCCTTGTAGACAGTATTAAAATCAAATTAACATCTAGAAAGCTAAAGTTTTCGCCACAGAAATCGTGCACGATCTTTGTGGGCAGCTTTCTTGGAGGTCAGCAGCAATCGCCATTGCTTCGCCGCTGACCACAAAGTATGGGCCATACAGCAAATTAGTTTTGATTTAGGCATCTGAATAACGACTATTAATTTTTTAGCACGATATCAATAATTTAATCACAGGCCATTTTGAAAACTTGTTTCACTTAACTCAAAGTTGAAATCTACGAGAATAAAAAATAAATTTCTGAATGTTTTAGTCATTCAGCATTTTCACTTGTATATAAATTAGCGGGCTTTTGCGGAGATTAACAACATACAATTGGGAGGGACTCGCTGGCACAGTGGACTAGCCCCTTGCTTTTCACCTCTAGAGCCTGGGCTCAAGTCAAGCCCAGACTGATTGGATAAAAGTCTCCTGTCACCTGTGTCAGCTGTAACAGTCCTATGTGAAACAAGCTTGGGCAATATTAATCTGAACTTGGGTCTATAGCACAACAATGCTCCTAATTCAGCATTGGTTAGCAATTTCATTGAGAGGCTACAGGCTACAAAATGGCTGGTATGAGAATTGGGGAAAAACATGCCACACTGGTGCAGTGGGGGTGCTTTTCTCAGGTTGAGGCAGAGGAGAGATCTTCACTCAGCATCTAGCTGTACAATATCTGATCTGGAGTGCTTGATGCTGAAACTGGATGCCTGAAATGGAAAGGGTCCCACGAGCATCCTTTACTTTGATTGGCACAAAAAAAGAAAAAAAATATTACAGTAGCCACTTCAATGACAATGAAAATGAGCAAATAGCTGGATACATCTGATGTTGCAGCATAGTTTATGCAGCCTGGTCACAATGTTTATACAATAAAGTCTTTCATACATATTTCCTCTTTACTTGGATAAAGAAAATGTATTATTTTGCCAGGAAAAGTTTGTCATTTAAAATTCAACAGCCATTGGCTTCATGTTACACAAAATATCTGCAACAAAGATCAGAGTACACACTTCTACAGCTCATAACTAAAATTCCTCAATGATTTACAATAGAGACACATGCATACATATACCAGCAATTAATTGCCACTCATATTCTATCACTATGTAACTAAAGAGAGAGGACATCACACCAGTAGTGATACATTTCTGAAATTCCCTTACAGGGGAGATAGAAAACACAATTAATTGTCAATTTATAGTATATACCCATTTCAGTTTGAAGTATGATCCTCCTAAAGTCTTTCTTTCCTGAAGGCTTCAGCTCTTTGGTTGGATGGGATTGAAGAGGTCAAAGCACTCCAGTATTTTGCCCCTAAATAGCCATTCTCCACTGTGAGCCTAGAAAATACTGTCAGTGGGCTACTTAACCACAGGGACATCACCACCAATCCCAACATTGTTCTCACTGGCTGCCCACAGTTGCACACAATCCAATAGGAAACACTGGGTAGCAATTCTACTCCCTAGCCTGGGTATACGGAGGTCAATCATAGCATCAACACGGCTATTCTGGGTGAACACAACTAATTCAGCACAGACAAAAGATCAAATCTACAATTTTTTAGATTCATAAGGCACAGCCATTCATTGTCTCAGCCAATTTTAGCCAGGAGTCTTGAACGGTGTATTTTGTCCCTATGGTCTGCTACAATCAGTGCTTTTACTCCACTAAGTATTCTAAATAACAGATTTCAATGTTAACTGTCCTGAATCCAGTGCTCACTGGCATATTATGCACACCGGCATATTATGCACACCAAATTCAACAAATCTTCCGTGAATCCAAGTTAGCCAAAGCCCAGAGTCGGAGTCATTAATTAGATGGTGGTGGTGGCCAAACTTTTAGGGAAGCAGGGCTTGGGCTCCACTCCCAAGCCTTACATCCTTAAAAGCATGGCCTCTGCCATCTTAATATACTAGCATGGATTGAGGATTGGTTAAGGGACAGAAAACAGAGAGTAGGAATAAACGGGTCATTTTCAGGTTGGCAGGCTGCAACCAGTGGGGTACCGCAAGGATCAGTGCTCGAGCCTCATCTATTCATAATACATCAATGATTTGGATGAGGGGACCAAATGTAATGGGCCAGAAATTGGTGAACGGGGCTTGCCGCGCGTGCAAGCCCCGTATATGCACTTACCCCGCGCTACTGCCGATCAGCTCCAGGGATGCCTGGACTTGGTGTTTGAAAAAGAAGAATCCCGGGCAGCGTATGACGTCACGCCGCCCAGGAGTGCAGCCAGCGCGAAGCCAGGAGCGTGCAGTGTAAGTGAGACACGCCCCTTGAGGTCTCAGTTTCACTGGACACGCCCCCAATGTTTCTGTCAAGCTGCTAAGCATTTTTACATGCAAAGCAGCAGTTTAAATAGGTTTTTGGAAGTTTCTTGAAGATTTTGGTAACTTTTATAAACTTTTTAAAATGTTTACATTAAAACTACTTCAGATTACTCAAAATAAAGAGAATTAAAGCAATTTAAAGACTTTTAAAAGCCCTAAAAGAATGTTTTTAATTCCATTTATTTATTTAGCAATGTCGTCGTCATACGTGTCTTCACACTGTTCCCTTTGGGGAACTGTATGAAGTGGTGGAAGAATTTATGGCCATGATTAACGCTCATTCCGTGACCGTAACCATCTTTGAACCAGCCATTAGGGCGGTTAGTCCTATGGCGGGAGGGTTTTACGGGCTCCCACAAGCTATACAAGGAGGGGGGCCACCCACACCCACGGACGCAAATATCCCACTGGATGTCAACCCAGAATTTAGAGCCGGAGCTCCGACTCCACTTGCCGGGACTGTCTGGAGCGGGGTTCGAAACCCTACCCTGATCTGGCCCAGCGGCGGGGATCCTACCGCTATGACAAAGGCCCAATCCGATTAGCAACGTGAAATGGCAGCATAGGGCTCCAGTCACGGGGAGGGAAAAGGCGCAGGAAACGTATGGGTGTCACCTTTTGTGCGGAGTGGGCCTTTTGCGTAGCAGTAAGCATCCCCGCCGCTGGGCCAGAAGGAGTAGGGTTTTGAACCCCACTCCAGACAGTCCCGGCAAGTGGAGTCGGAGCTCCAACTTTAAATTCTGGGTGGACATCCAGCGGGATACTTGCGTCCGTGGGTGTTGGTGGCGCCCCCCCCCCTCAGATGGGTTGTGGGAGCCCGTAAAACCCTCCCGCCATAGGACTAACCACCCTAATGGCTGGTTCAAAGATGGTTACGGTCACGGAATGAGCGTTAATCACGGCCATAAATCCTTCCACCACTTCATACAGTTCCCCAAAGGGAACAGCGTGAGGATACGTACGATGATGACCTCTTGCGCAATGCACCTCCTTGGACCCTCAGTCGCAGATGCGAGGGGGCAAGTCGTGCAATTGTTAAATTTTTCATTTTATTGATATGTAAAATGTTGGCCCAGAAATTCCCTTCCAAATGCGCGAGTACAGTCGGGGTACTTACGCATCTGGCCGGATGAAATGCCGGTTTTCAGCATGCACAGTGCATGTGGGGAAAACCGGCATTTCCTGTCCTCTGAACGAAGGGGTTCAGAGGCAGAACGCGTGCGACTGCACAGGCAGCGCGTGCGCAGTATAATTCGCCGCTTTCATTAATGCTTTCAGTGAGGTCAAGTCATTACAACTTACACATGAAAAAAGCATGGGTACAGTTGCTCCAGAGGCTGCGGAGGAAGATATTTATTATCGTGGAGCTTCTGAAAGTATGTATGTCTGTATATATTCCTTTGCGTGTTATGTATATATTCCTTTACTTATGTGTATGAATGTATTATTTAATTATGACTTTCAGAGAAAGTAACTTATTGGAAAATCATAATTAAAAACATATTCATACACATTAGTAAAGGAATATAAAACATACATACATATACGTAAAGGAATATATGTGGACATACATACATAACTCATTCTCATTCCATTCACACAGCCACAATTGCTCCTTCTACCTACCGCTCTGAAAACCCTTTTAAAAAAAATTTAAACTTTAAAACTTACTTAAAATTTCTTAAAATAACTTCCCTCCCTTTCCCAAACAAAAATATTGCATTTCAGAAGCTCCACGATAAAATATATCTTCCTCCGCAGCCAATGAACAACTTTACACTTGCTTTTTTCAAGTGTAACTTCTAAGGACTTACCCTCACTGAATCCATCATTGAAATCCACAAAGTTCACTGCGCAAGCGCTGCCTGTGCAGTCGCACGCGCTGTGAATAGACCTCGGGTCTGGAAATGCCGGCGTTCCCCGCATGCGCTGTTCCTGCTGAACGCCGGCATTTCCAACGGCCAGATGCGTGAGTACCCCAACCGTACTCACGCTTCTGGCCGCGAATTTCTGGCCCAATATATCCAAGGTTGCCGATGATACAAAGCTGGGTGGGAATGTAAGTGGTGGGGAGGATGCAGAGGCTTCAAGGGATATGGACAAGCTAAGTGAGTGGGCAAGAACATGGCAAATGGAATATGTGGAGAAATGTGAAGTTATTCACTTTGGTAGGAAAAATAGAAAAGCAGAGTATTTTTTAAATGGAGATTGGGAAATGTTGGTGTTCAGAGGGACCTGGGTGTCCTTGTACATGAATCACTGAAAGTTAACATGCAGGTACAGCAAGCAATTAGGAAAGCAAATGGTATGTTGGCCTTTATTACAAGAAGGATTGGAGTATAAGTGTAAAGACGTCTTCCTGCAATTATACAGGGTCCTGGTGAGACCACACCTGGAGTATTATATACAGTTTTGGTCTCCTTACCCAAGGAAGGATATACTTGCCATAGAGGGAGTGCAACAAAGGTTCACCAGACTGATTGTCCTATGAGGAGAGATTGAGTAGACTAAGCCTATATTCTGCAGAGTTTAGAAGATAGGTGATCTCATTGAAACATACAAAATTCTTACAGGGCTTGACAGGGTAGATGCAGGGAGGATGTTTTCCCTGCCTGGGGAGTCTAGAACCAGGGGTCATGGTCTCAGAATAAGGGGTCAGCCATTTAGGACTGAGATGAGGAGAACTTTCTTCACTCACGAGGGTGGTGAATCTTTGGAATTCTCTACCCCAGAGAGCTGTGGGGGCTCAGTCGTTGAGTATATTCAAGACAGAGATTTTTGGATATTAAGGGAATCAAGGGATATGGAGGTAGTGCAGGAAAGTGGAGTTGAGGTAGAAGTTCAGCCATGATCTTATTGAATGGCGGAGCAGGCTCGAGGGGCCAAATGGTCTACTCCTGCTCCTATTTCTTATGTTCTTATGTACCTCATCATCCTGTGCCCACTGTCTCACCTCACACACACTCTTAATGTGTGCACAGAAACCACAAAGATCTAAACTACTGCACATGCATGACCACCATTCATGTGTGCACAGATATGCAGTTACTCCGTCTATGTCCAGTAGCCAAGACTAGCAAGCAAAGAAGCCACTGCATGGAACGCTACTTAACTGGAAGGCAACACCCACCCACCACCCAATTTGCCCATTCCAAAATCCTAAACTAAAATAGGCCAGTTTTTGAAATCAGCAGGAGTACAATTCTTAAATATGAAAGTACATTATCCTGAATCTAAAGTCTCTCTAAACATAGTGTGCGTTATACAAAGATGCTTTTATGGACTGTACACTACATAGACGCTTTCACATAGTGAAATACTATTAGGGACTGTAAAATAAAAGAACTGATGTCCTACTGGAGATGCTGAGTCTAGGTAATACTTGGAAAAAAATGCACAATCTACTGAATATTGTTTTTATTCTATACTCTTCTGTAATTAAAATATATTTGTATACTTCATTCATTGTTAACAAAACAAACATTGCAACTTGACTACATTGTTAAGAAAACAAGCACTGAAACTTGACACATTTGTTGCATTGAGTAACCATTCACCCATGATCCTGAACACGAATGGACAAAATAGCTTTCGTACAAACAGGCGGAGGACAGAATTCATGTGCAACTGTCACTGAATTATCCACGTGTGATAGAAATCCATACCTCTGCCATCAATTTGAGTGTCTGAGGTAATAATAGATTTGTACTGTTTAACATTTAGGAGACAATGCACATCAAGTCTTCAATGAACTACAAGACATGCATTTTTTTTATTATTCCACTCTTGATACTGTACTAAAAAAATTACATGCATATATAGATTTTCTGAACATTCCCTCCTCTCCCTTATACTCTGTGCAATTGTCAACATTGTGGCCATTACAATGGTTCTGAATGTATCTTCAGTTGAAATCATACAAGAATTGTTGAGTTGTCAAGTTTGTGATCTGACAGTATTCTGAATGGCAATATAAAGCACTATCAGTGAACAAATGGGATTGTTCGTTGTATAACTGTAAAATACGTTGCATGTTTGTCAGTTATTTGGCAAAAATCCTCGAATTTCAAATACTTTAAAGCCTGATCTGCAGTCATTTTATTGAAAATGGTTGTTATAAGTTGTTGCTGTTGGGACAGCCTCTGTGTAATAAGCACTTTGAAAGAAAAATAAATTGCATTACACATACCGTCACATTAATTAACCCACTGTTCCCCCTCCAAATGTATCAATCATTCTTTTGTTTTCTCTCGACTAAAAGCCAACTGTTCATTCCAAAAATGTTTCAACTAAAACAAAAAGTGTTTTTATTTATGTGGACACTCCGTAGCAGCAAGGAGGGATTTCAAGCATTACTCTGGCTATTGTTAAAAAAAATTCAAGTGTACTTCAAACACGGGTCATCTTACCTCCCACTCCTTCCGTCTATTCCCTCCACCCTGCTCCAAATTACTAATTGTTAGTGCCGCAGTTAGGAAACTAAGTTTAGACATTTTGTGTGTGAACGGGGTGGAGATGGATGCTATTTTCCCCACTGGCTAACTATAGGGTTACAATGAAAGGACTGTATTGTTGGATAGAAAGATGCCAACTTTCCCTGGGTGTAAAATTACCAGGAAATCAATGAGTTCCTGCCTGTACTTTTTCATTACTAAAGGTACTCCATTTTAAATTGCACAGCACTGGGAGTTACCTATTGTCCTTAAATACGCCACCTTCCCCCTCGTTTAAATAGTCTTTTCAATGCAAGCTTCTTTTTTAACCAAAGACGTAGGTTGAGCTAAATTACAGTCGGATTAATTACAGTTGGATTCGAAAGTGAACCAGTTACTTTGTGCTGTTTAACTCTAAATGATGTTATTTCTTAATTAAAGTGGAGTGATTACTGGACGAGTTGAACAGTTGGTAAACCTGTATATCCTGCAATGTGGAGCAAATACCTGCCCGGCAAACAAAAGAACTGACACGACTTTGTGGCCGTTTCTAACACCGAACCCGCTCCACCTAAAACCAAAGTCAAAGCCCCGAGCCACGGCCCGTCACCTCTCACAAACTAGGCACTGTTTCCCACACAAACATCGAGATAGCACCACCACCACCACCCCCCGTAAAAAAAAATACACGAGGTACTAACCCAGTACCAAAAAAAATGTAAATAAATCGCCGTTTGAACAGAAACATGTTCCCTCATTCTGCCTACAAGAAATATATTTTCAAACAAACTTCGAAGTGAAGCGACCGACTGCAAGCTGTTCCTTGCCAAAGCACCCAGGAATTAAAACACCAACTGGTTGCATTCAACAAGCCGGAATCGCTCGGTCGCTCGCCCGCACTTTAAACAAACCACCAGAGCCGTGAAAGCTTTTTTTTTAAATTAGAATTATTGTTAGTTGCCTAATGAATAGCTTTTTGTTTTGAACTCCAGTATCAGAGAGAATTATGAGCAACAAATGGCTGGAAGCGCGCGCCGCGCACAGACACCTTGGAACGATCCGGGTGAAAAAGTTACTGCTCCCTGGAACGTGGAGACAGCTGGAAGGCGCACGAGACTCACCGGAGGAGAATTCCACGGCTGCACCGCCACAACTTTGATGCAACAGCAGCAAGAGCACAAAGGGTGCTGCATGCATAATGTTGGAGTCGTACTTCTGTTTGGTGTTTTTTTTTGCTTCGTTACTTCGGCACAGTGCTCCCTCAGCCTGGGCGATACATTCCCCGCCACATCAATACTTTGTAACGCCGAGCAGAGTAAAACCCAGCCCGTGACGTCACCGAGCCACACACAGAGTGGCGCCGGTGGAGGAGTGCAGAGCGTCCTCTGCTGGTACTGTGTGGTCGGTTGCTGTCTATCTCAGCGCAGCGCGACCTCTCTGCTCTGAGCCTATGTAATTAGAAAAATATCCGAGTAAATCTTTATACAATGTGTCATTATGCATTTTTAAAAAAAATACAGCGTGTTATCATACCGGTGACGGTTCGTTGTATTTTATTTAACTGGAGTGCGAAACCACATAGAATTTGCACGTGCGGCTGCAATCTTGTAGCTCTTTCTCGGGACTGAAGGAGGAGTTGGAATACACTCCAAACTGATGCAATATTCATATATACGGTGTAAGCGCCTCGCAAAGGGTATCAGGTAAATTGTTACCGTTGGTGAACTGCTGGTAACTTTTCTGATAACCCCCTACCAATACAACATTAACGTTCTATTCAATTAATATTTTCTAAACATATTTTTAAAATATGGTTTCATAAAATTAAAAAGTAGCAAATTAGTTGAATATATTAGTATGTTAGTGTATTAGCTTCGCATTAAACTGAAAAAATTAATTTGTTGCTATTGCAGGAGGTCATAGCGTTGTGGATTGTTGAACGTTTTTGCTGATTGGCACCCAACTCTAGGTTGTGTACTAAAGAGAACACAGTATGGTGGGTTTGTCGACTTCTTATAACAGCGTCGATCTGGAATTTAAAGGAGAATCACAAACTGCCCAAAAGAATTACATTTCTTTTCACTTTCCCAAAACCAGAGTCACGTAACAGATTTTAAAAACTAGTGTGACAACACTAATTCAGTAATATTCACAAGTTGCCAATTTCCCCCAACTAAACGGAGGCTGAGTGAAACTCAAATTGATTTAAGCCGCCATCTTGAAGTGGGTCTCATGGTTGCAGTGCACGCTTGTAATGTTCTGATTTATACTGCCACTTTTGCATCAATGTTATTTCCAAACTGCTTCACATAACGCCGAAGTGCACCTCGAGCAACATTCCTGTTTCAGGGAATCACGATACATTTTGTCCCATTGTGCAGCTCCTTGACTTAGGATGCGGAAAGAAAAACCTCCTTCCAAACCCCAACCACTCTTTGTCTTCCCATGTACCACCTTCCCCCTTCCCTATTTGCCTTTCTGCTTTTCAATTTAAAATGAAAATATAGAAGAACATTTATCTTCGAAAAATATCTATGCATATCTAGATATTTTTACGCTGCTTTTATACTTTGACTTGAAATATTTCTCACTGGTAGAGAAGCAGTAGAGCAGGTAGGTAATGGAAACTGCTGTGCAGTAGCACACAAAGCAAATGAGTAGGGCAAGTGATTTGTTGCGGCACATGATTTGTTATCATTACGATCCACTGGGGAACTGCCACCTTTACTTGGGGACATAAGCACATCATGAAAACCTAACCTCATGTTTTTGCTGTGTCTGAAACCTGACTTCAAGCTACAGGCTGCATTTTTATGATGGGCACTGCACTGCACCAGAGGCTCTGAAAAATAATAATTATTTATAAATAACTGTACCAAGGCAGTTCTTTGTTTTCCTCAAATGTATCGCTGGCCTTGAAGTAACCTTGGGTGAATACATGTTGATTCACAACCTCTTGTGTCAGCACAGCATTGTATTTAACCATAGTTAAATAGAACAGAAGGCAAGTTTTGCAATTAAGCTAAAAAGAAACCCTCAGTATTAGCAATTATAATCATATGAAATCATATAAAACATATATAATTTCTGTTTTTATACATCAATAAATATGTTTTAAGCACATGCATTATACTGTAATTTATTTCATGCTAATACACACAATCAGCTGGAATTTCCTGTTAAACTTGTAGTCATGCTCGACCACAACATTTTTTGGTTTGTGCATAAGAGCTATTGGCAATGCAGAAAATTTGAAACACCTGTGTTTCATAACCATACCAAGTAACATTTTAAATTCAGAAGAGTAACCCTAAATATCCATTAATTGATGCTATTGTTCTTTATTATTTGTAAGAATTAGAGTTATCTATTCATTTAAATATATTTGGTAGGGTGAGTGGCAATTCCTAAAGACATACTCAAACCACGAGACTACATGCAATACTGGTGCTTTTCACATTGGCAAAACAAACATCCACTACAAGCCCACCGACTCCCACAGCTACCTGGACTACACTTCCTCCCACCCCGCTTCCTGTAAGGACTCTATTCCATTCTCCCAGTTTCTCCGTCTCCGCCGCGTCTGTTCTGACGATGCCACCTTCCATACTAGTGCTTCTGACATGTCTTCCTTTTTCCTCAACCGAGGATTCCCCTCTGCCGTGGTTGACACGGCCCTTGACCGTGTCCGTTTTATTTCCCGCACTTCTGCTCTCACCCCTGCCCCTCCCTCCCAGAACCACGATAGGGTTCCTCTTGTCCTCACCTTTCACCCCACCAGCCTCCACATTCAACGGATCATCCTCCGCCATTTCCGCCACCTCCAACGTGATCCCACCACCAAACACATCTTCCCCTCACCTCCCCTTTCAGCATTCCGAAGGGACCGCTCCCTCCGCGACACCCTGGTCCACTCCTCAATCACCCCCAACAGCCCTACTCCTTCACCTGGCACCTTCCCGTGCAAGCGCAGGAGATGCAACACATGCCCTTTTACCTCCTCCCTTCCCACTGTCCAGGGCCCCAAACACCCCTTCCAGGTGAAACAGCGATTTACTTGTACTTCTTGCAATTTAATATACTGTATTCGCTGCTCAAGATGCGGTCTCCTCTACATTGGGGAGACCAAACGCAGATTGGGCGACCGCTTTGCGGAACACCTCCGTTCAGTCCGTACGGGTGACCCTGAGCTTCCGGTCGCCTGTCACTTTAATTCACCGCTTCACTCCCACTCTGATCTCTCTGTCCTCGGGCTATTGCATTGTTCCAATGAAGCTCAACGTAAGCTCGAGGAACAGCACCTCATCTTTCGATTGGGCACTTTGCAGCCTGCCGGACTCAACATTGAGTTCAACAATTTCAGATAATAATCCCTGCCCCCATTTTTCATGCAGTATGATTTTTGCCATTCCCATTTGCAACATTTTATCTTTCCTGCCTCTTACAAAAGTACAGGATACTCTTTCTATTCCTTCCTCCCCTCCTAACCCCGCCCCCTGCCTCTGCACCTGCTTAATATCTGTTACATCTGCAGCTTTTTCCAGTTCTGATGAAGGGTCCCAGACCTGAAACATTAACTTTCTTTCTCTCTCCACGGATGCTGCCTGGCCTGCTGAGTATTTCCAGCATTTTCTGTTGTTATTTCAGATTTCCAGCATTCGCAGTATTTTGCAATTATAACTAATTTCTCCCCTATATTAGAAGCAAATGCAAAATTGGACTTGCACTCATTTCTTCATTTCTGATTCCTCCCCAACAAGTAAAACTACTAGACCATGGCAGGGTGCTGACTGTTATTCAGATGACGTGTGTGCTTGTTGGGAGGAGGGGTGTTATACACCCTTGCTCATGTTATTTAAACCACAACATTTTGCTATTGCTCATACAGGATAAACTTGACCCTTGTAAGATAAAGTCAACTAAAACTCAGTAGCACTTCAGTTCAAATCAAATCATTTGATCATAGATACTTGTCCACCATGATATTCGCCAGTAGCAAAGAAAGCTGATAAAGTGAAATAAAACCATTCTCTCTATCAAAAAGCACCTGCACATGAATAACATAGGTTTAAATGTCAAGCTCATAGACATCAAAAAGTTGAGATGATAAACTACTTATGCTTCACTCTCATAGTTTGACATTTCCCAACCATTTCATTTGTTGCTGACTTTCAACACACTCCAGTCAATATCATATACTTTATTCATACATATTATTTTTCATAAGATTTCATTTTTTAAAAATGTGTCCAAATTAGGAATTTTCCAGTAATTTCTCAGTATATGCTGGCTATGAAAGGAACAGTACGAGTCAGTTTCGATTACAAACATTATGAAATAAGTACAAAAACATGAATTTATATATTGCCTTTAATGCAAAGAAACGTGTAAAGGTGCTTCACAAAAAGTGTAAAGTAATGGATGTTGCGTCAAGAAGGGTGTAATTAGGGGGGTTGGCTGCAAGCTTGGAAATTGGAAAGAGAAGTGAGAATATTTAGGGAGTGAGTTGCAGAGACAAGGACCAAGGCAACTGAAGGTTCTGTACCAGCGATGGGCAAAGTAAGTACTCATTTATTGTAAGGTTGGTTTTTAAAGTGAAACACCTGTCCAGTCAGCTGTGCTGATAGAAATATTTCTTTAGCTTCTATCAGGTTCTGCACAAAAGTTTTTCAAGTAATCTGTAGAAAAAGTAAAGGACAAATCTCAAAATCTTTATTCAGGTAAAATTTATATCAATATACAGTATATATTTTCAAACAGACTGTGAGAGAGAGAAAGGAAAAGGCCACTGAGTATAAACCAGAAAGTGTATTTAACTCAGTGACAGCATCTTTTCTCATTGTAACCTGAGTTAATTTTTTCAAAAAAAATTGTTGAATTTTAAAGCAAACGGCCTCTAATTATCACCCCTGATTATTACCTGTATTCTCAGTTAGAACAGACTGAATATCAACTGTCAGTTGACAATCAGAAAATTTAAACATTCGAATTGCTGACAACTGTCAGAGAGAGAGAGCAATGCTCACAGCCAGGAAACCCAGAAATGTAAAAGTCCTGCCCAATTTAATGGCAGGACCTCATTAGTATTCTTTTACTCCGTTTCCCGTCTGGTAGCCGGCCAGATTGACAGACAGCCTCCCTTTAGTTGCTAGGTTTCCAGAGCCCCGCGAAACCCAGCCCACAGCTGTTAAATGGAACTGGCTCCCAAAATCTGAGGAATGGAGCCTCATTTAAATATAATTACGGACCCGCCTCTCCAGAGCGAGTTACTCAGACGCTCCCAAACTCACTGCAGTTAAACCGGACGTAGGCAAGTTGGGGTCGGGTTTCACATTTTTACCGATTTTAAACAACCTCCCACAATCCTCTCCTGCCTGTCATGGCGGGGGGAGGGTGGGGGGGCGGTTGGTACAAAATCCCCCCCCTCCAGATATCTTTCCTCAACTTAATTTTTTTAAAAAACACAAGTTGAAGCTCTAATTACCTGTGTTTTGTTGATAGTTAATGACCAGAATATTTACATTTTCTTAGCCTGCGAAAGAGACACACGCTATCATAAAGGCACACATGTCCTTTAGGGAAGGAAATCTGCCGTCCTTACCTGGTCTGGCCTATATGTGACTCCAGACCCACAGCAATGTGGTTGACTCTTAACTGCTCTCTGAAATGGCCTAGCAAGCCACTCAGTTGTAACTAACCACTACGAAACACAATAAAAATAAAACCGGATGGACTACCCGGCATCGACCTCGCCACCGACTACGGACAGGACAATGGCACACCCAGCCCAGTCGTCCGTGCAAAGTCCTCCTCACCAACATCTGGGGACTAGTGCCAAAATTGGGAGAGCTGTCCCAGAGACTAGTCAAGTCACAGAATCATACCTTTCAGCCAATGTCCTGTCCCACCAGCAGGACAGACCCACCAGGGGTGACGGCACAGTGGTACACCGTCGGGAAGGAGTGGCCCTGGGAGTCCTCAACATTGACTCCAGACCCCATGAAATATGGCTTCGGGTCAAGCATAGGCAAGGAAACCTCCTGCTGATTACCACCTACCGCCCTCCCTCAGCTGATGAATCAGTACTCCTCCATGTTAAACACCACTTGGAAGAAGCACTGAGAGTAGCAAGGGCACAGAATGTACTCTGGATGGGGGACTTCAATGTCCATCACCAAGAGTGGCTCGGTAGCACCACTACTGACGAGCTGGCCGAGTCCTGAAGGACATAGATGCCAGTCTGGGCCTGCGACAGGTGGTGAGAGAACCTACACGAGGGAAAAACCTACTTGACCTCATCCTCACCAATCTACCTGTCGCAGATGCATCTGTCCATGACAGTATTGGTAGCAGTGACCACTGCACTGTCCTTGTGGAGACGAAGTCCTGTCTTCACACTGGGGACACCCTCCATCGTGTTGTGTGGCACTACCACCGTGCTAAATGGGATAGATTCAGAACAGATCTAGCAGCTCAAAACTGGGCATCCATGAGGCGCTATGGACCATCAGCAGCAGCAGAATTGTATTCCACCACAATCTGTAACTTCATGGCCCAGCATATCCCTCACTCTACCATTACCATCAAGCCAGGGAAACAACCCTGGTTCAATAAGGAGTGTAGAAGAGCATGCCAGGAGCAGCACCGGGCGTACCCAAAAATGAGGTGCCAACCTGGGGAAGCTGCAACACAGGACTACATGCATGCTAAAAAGCAGAAACAGCATGCTATAGACAGGGCTATGCGATCCCACAATCAACAGATCAGATCAAAGCTCTGCAGTCCTGCCACATCTAGTCATGAATGGTGGTGGACCATTAAACAACTAACAGGCGGAGGAGGCTCCATGAATATCCCCATCCTCAATGATGGTGGAGCCCAGCACATGAATGCAATAGACGAGGCTGATGCGTTTGCAACCATCTTCAGCCAGAAGTGCTGAGTCGATGATCCATATTGGCCTACTCCGGAGGTCCCCACCATCACAGAAGCCAGTCTTCAGCCAATTCGATTCACTCCACGTGATATCAAGAAACGGCTGAGCGCACTGGATACAGTAAAGGCTATGGGCCCCGACAGCACCCCGGCTGTCGTGCTGAAGACTTGTGCTCCAGAACTATAGGAAAACCTGTCCAGAAAAAGCAAGACAAATCTAATCCAGCCAATTACCGCCGCATCAGTCTACTCTCAATCATCAGCAAAGTAATGGAAGGTGTCATCGACAGTGCTATCAAACGGCACTTACTCACCAATAACCTGTTCACTGATGCCCAGTTTGGGTTCCGCCAAGACCACTCGGCTCCCGACCTCATTACAGCCTTGGTCCAAACATGGACAAAAGAGCTGAATTCAAGAGGTGAGGTGAGAGTGACTGCCCTGGACATCAAAGCAGCATTTGACCGAGTGTGGCATCAAGGGGGGTGATTTTGTCAATGGGGAGCTTTTGGAGGTGGGACTCCCACTCCCAATTCAAGACCTCATCAAACTTCTTTCTTTTGCAGAAATGAGATGGTTGTTGCATTGGAGAATGCAACGGCCATCCGAAATCTCTAATGCGGAGGTCCGCATTCTCATTCTCCGCATACACACCGACTGAAGCTGCAGTAAGAAAGAAAGTTAAGTACACTTTACCTAACACTTTGCACTTACCTCAGATACTCACCTCTCCACTCTTGCACCCATCACTTATCTTCACAGCACACTTTTGCACCCCGCAGACCCCCTACTCGCCTCGCTGACCTGGCAGGTTTCAGAGCCTTCAGGAAGCCTGCACTTGTGACGGCAAAAAGGGGATTATCCTATTTTCTGCCTGTTAACTACCTGTTAACAGGCAGTTAATAGGCTTTAATCCCTTCCTGCCTCCAAGGAGACGGGACCTGGTGCGGAATGACTAACCGCCTCCCGGGAAGATGGCATGGAGGCATCCGCCCCCAAATTATGCCATTTTCCCGGAGGTCCCGCCTCCCCAGGGCTGGCAAGATTGCGCCCACGGAACCTGAGTAAAACTGAAGTCAATGGGAATCGGGAGAAAACTCTCCACTGGCTGGAGCCATACCTAGCACAAAGGAAGATGGTTGTGGTGGTTGGAGGTCAATCATCACAGTCCCAGGACATCGCTGCAGGAGTTCCTCAGGGCAGTGTCTTAGGCCCAACCATCTTCAGCTGTTTCATCAATGACCTTCCCTCCAACATAAGGTCAGAAGTGGGGATGTTCACTGATGACTGCACAGTGTTCAGTGCCATTCACAACTCCTCAGATAATGAAGCAGTCCATGCCTGCATGCAACAAGACCTGGATGACGTTCAGGCTTGGGCTGATAAGTGGCAGGTAACATTTGCACTACAGAAGTACCAGGCAATGACTATCTCAAACAAGTGAGCGTCTAACCACCGCTCCTTGACATTCAACGGCCTTACCATTGCCGAATCCCCCACCATCAACATCCTGGGGGTCACCATTGACCAGAAATGTAACTGGACCAGCCACATAAATATTATGGCAACAAGAGCAGGTCAGAGGCTGGGTATTCTGCAGCGAGAGTCTCACCTCCTGACACCCCAAAGCCTTTCCACCATCTACAAGGCACAAGTCAGGAGTGTGATGGAATACTCTCCACTTGCCTGCATGAGTGCCGTTCCAACAATACTCAAGAAGCTCGACACCATCCAAGACAATGCAGCCTGCTTGATTGGCACCCTATCCACCACCTTAAACATTCACTCCCTCCACCACCGGCGTACCGTGGCTGCAGTGTGTACCATCTACAAGATGCACTGCAGCAACTCCCAAACCCATGACCTCTTCCACCTAGAAGGACAAGGGCAGCAGGTGCATGGGAACATCACCACCTCCAAGTTCCCCTCCTGACATCCTGACTTAGAAATATATCGCCGATCCTTCATCGTCACTGGGTCAAAATCCTGGAACTCCCCACCTAACAGCACTGTGGGAGTACCTTCACCACATGGACTGCAGCAGTTCAAGAAGGCGGCTCACCACCTTCTTCTCAAGGGCAATTAGGGATGGGCCATACAGGATTTGAGTACAGGAGCAAGGATGTCTTGCTACTGTTATACAGGGCCTTCGTGAGATCACATCTGAAGTACTGTGTGCAGTTTTGGTCTCCTTACCCAAGAAACGATATACTTGCCATAGAGGGAGTACAGCGAAGGTTCACCAGACTGATTCCTGGGATGGCAGGACTGTCATATGAGGAGAGATTGGGTCGACTAGGCCTGTATTCACTAGAGTTTAGAAGAATGAGAGGGGATCCCGTGGAAACATATAAAATTCTGACAGGGCTAGACAGACTGGATGCAGGGAGGATGTTTCCCCTGGCTGGGGGGTCTAGAACAATGGGTCACAGTCTCATGATATGGGGTAGAACATTTAAGATTGAGATGAGGAGAAATTTCTTCACTCAGAGGGTGATGAACCTGTGGAATTCTCTACTACAGACAGCTGTGGAGGCCAAGTCACTGAATATATTTAAGAAGGCGATAGATAGATTTCTAGATGCAAAAGTCATCAAGGGGTATGGGGAGAGAGCGGGAATATGGTATTGAGATAGAGGATCAGCCATGATCATATTGAATGGCGGTCCAGGCTCGAAGGGCTGAATGGCCTACTCCTGCTCCTATTTTTCTATGTTTCAATAAATGCTGGCCTTGCCAGTGATGCCCACATCCCGAAAAAAACACATCCAGAAACCAATCACAAAATACTGAATTCAATGTTTATACAGATTCCTTAGAAAGTCACAAAGCAGTGCTACCACACATGAGATCCTCCCATGCAGTGCTGTCAGGCCCATGTCCTGCCCATCCACTCATTGCCAATAAGACACCAGCACCTGCTGTTTACACCATTTCTTCAGAGTTTCAGCCAATGTTCTGGCAGGAGGTCAGGAGAACTCCATGGAAATTCTTCTCTCAGGAGTACACCAGTGAGCCTACCCTCACATTTAACACTGAGTTGTATCAGACTTCATGTTCACCTTTCATAGTTCTGCTGAACCCCAGGCTCACTTTCCACAGTGTTGCCAGATCAAAGGAACACCCCCATGCTGCCAAACTTCAGCAGCCTCCTCCAGTACTGCCAGACTCCAGGACACCCACCCCAGTTCTGCCAAATGCCAGCGCCATTCCCAGTGCTATCAAAGCATAGGATTGCTCCAAGTGCGGCTGAACGCCATCCCTGCTCCAAACTACTGCTAGATACCGGGGGTAGAGTTTCCATAGGACTCCCCCAATCTCCCACCATAATTTCAGTGGATGATCAGCAGAAACCATGGAGAAATTACATAAATGATCACTTACAGTTTTTGTTCTGGATTTCTGCCAATCTACCAGTGTAAAAGAATCTTAAAAAGAGGAAGAAAGACAGAAAATTGGCCTGGAGCCTGAAATTTACAAGCAGGTACAATTAGCCTCTGATTGGGTTTAGCAGTTTATAAGTAGTTACAATCACCTGTATTTGCTGATTTAGTGCAGTGGTCTTAAAGTCATGGTTAGTAGCCAAACATCACAACCACGTTCCAGGACTGAGATACAGGTAGACTATCCTTTATCCGAACTTCCGAAAACCTCTAAAAACCTAAAGTTTTTTCATTCAGCGTAAGTCGTGCGCACGACATGACCAGAGTGGTGCACGACTTGCGCTGAGCAGGGCAGAGGGTCACAGAGTTCCCTCCTGGGTAGGAGATTGCAGGCCGAGCCGGGCAGTGTGAAGGAGGTACCAGGAGAGTGAACCCAACAATACAGTGGCCCGTCCGATATTCTTTTCTCCACCCCCCCCCCGACCCGACCCGACCCCCGACCCGTCCGATATTCTTTTCTCCCCCCCCCCGACCCGACCCGACCCCCCGCGACCCAAACCGCGGCCCGTCCGATATTCTTTTCTCCCCCCCCCGGACCCCCCCGACCTGAACCGCGGCCCATCCGATATTCTTTTCTCCCCCCCCGCCCCACCCACCCGACCCCTGACCTGATTTGCAGGCCAGCTTAGTAGGAGTCAGCCGATATCCGGCTTTCCAGAGAAGCAGGAAGGGGAATGAAACACGGAACAGTCGCAAGAGGTAGCCTGAACTCTTAAAATTTATATTAAATACAAATTTCCCAGTCTTATAATAATACCTTCTGAAATCCGAAAAATTCCGAAAACTGAAACTCAGCTGGTCCCAAGGCTTTCGGATAAGGGATAGTGTACCTGTACCATGAGCTCTGCCATGGGAGCCTAATACCACAATGAGAGATGCTATGGGAGTTTCACTAGTGTTTGTGTGCATGCGTGTGCATGTGTATCGATACACATGCACACGCATGTCTTCTGTAGATATTCTGCCCAAATGCTTTATTAGGAGAATAAATGCACACATATGCATTTAATAAAATTGTAAATATTGTTCTGGTGGAATAGAATTTCAGCCCATGCATCCAAATAAACTTCTTGTAGTATCACAGCACTATAAAGCGTGTTTAATGTTTAGATTAGCAAAGGAAAATGTAGCAACAAATTAATCCTGCTGATGTCTATGATGTTTGCGGTATTTGATGAACTCATTGATCAGAACAATAGAAATCAGCCTAGCAAGGCTTCTTTTGTAATTGCATAGAGTTATCAAAGACCAAAACCTGTTTTGAATTCAAGAACTTGAAAAAAAGGGAAATTTGAATAACAGATAAGAGCAGAGGGAGATTTTCACATGTCTGCACCAGGTGCACTGGATCGACTGGGATAGCAAATAGGGTGGATTGGAGTGCACACCTATTAAGGAGCCTGCCAATGTTCCTCCATTCATTTAAATGCATTCTAACCTGCTGGATTTTATGATATTTGCAGTGCCCAAGTGATCCAGTGCACAGACCCAGGAAATTTCACCTGCATATAGTTTATGCAAATAGTTTAATCACAACCAGCTGTTTCATCTATAACTTAAAATGAAACAACCAATCTTTATTAATTGTAAGGTGTATACATACAAATTATGTTATGGGATATTAATGTGTTAACAGTCATTACATCAGGATGAAGTTTGTTGCATTTTTTTCAAATGTAAATTAGCATAATTGTTAATTATTGCTACACATTATGTATGTTAATACTTTGAAGGGGTTACAGCATTTCTGAACCAAGAAAGAAAATAACATGCAAGAAAACACCTTGGTTAGGCTTGTTCAAATGACTACTGTAAGTATTTAAGACATGTTTTCATGTTTTATAGTTTTTTTGTAATTATATATTTAACTTCAGCATTTCAAATTTACAGAAAATCACTTTTTAGCTATTCTATGACATTTAATACTCAGGCTTTTAATCTACAAAATGTTTTTAGATTTAAATAATTCACATGCGTTTTCACGTTTCTATTTCATACAGAAGCAAAGCATCAGGGTAATTCAATATCTGTCACAGAGTTTTGTTTTAAATAGCAGATCTCTCATAGCGTTGCTGATGGTGAGTCAGAAGTTATTTTGGCACTGGGGGTGGCCTTCGGATCTGGGAGGACTGTGAAAGGGGCCCAGGCCTAGCAGGACTGAAATGAGGTCTGAGTACGCTGCTGTTCTTTGAAGGGGTTCCATAGTCTAGTTGCATGGGGAGGGGGATTTGGGGAACACTGCAGAGGGAAAACTAGCTCATGACTGCAATGTCGAAAAAAGTTCAATGACCTCAAAGATAGCTAAGGTAAGCCTCCTAACCCATATCTCTCATTATTCTCTGCTTAGTCCTCTGTAGCCCCAGCATTTAAAACCCTTTCCTCCCCTGATTACCAGTACTCCCCCAGTCACTGCAGCACACTTTACTCCACTTCCTGCTGTTCCTACTGCAGTTCTCGGCTCCTGCTACTGTCCTAGAAACATAGTAAAATAGGAGCAGAAATAGGCCATTCGGCCCTTCGAGCCTGCTCCGCCATTCAATATGATCATGGCTGATCCTCTATCTCAATACCATATTCCCGCTCTCTCCCTGTACCCCTTGATGCCTTTTGTGTCTAGAAATCTATCTATCTCCTTCTTAAATGTATTCAGTGACTTGGCCTCCACAGCCTTCTGTGGTAGAGAATTCCACAGGTTCACCACCCTCTGAGTGAAGACATTTCTCCTCCTCTCAGTCCTAAATGTCCTACCCTGTATCTTGAGACTGTGGCCCCTCGTTCTAGACTCCCCAGCCAGGGGAAACATCTTCCTTGCATCCAGTCTGTCTAGCCCTGTCAGAATTGTATACGTTTCAATGAGATCCCCTCTCATTCTTCTAAACTCTAGTGAATACAGGCCTAGTTGACCCAATCTCTCCTCATACAACAGTCCTGCCATCCCAGGAATCAGTCTGGTGAACCTTCGCTGCACTCTCTCTATGACAAGTATATCCTTTCTTGGGTAAGGAGACCAAAACTGCACGCAGTAGTCCAGGTGTGGTCTCACCAAGATCCTGTATAACTGTAGTAAGACATCCTTGCTCCTGTACTCAAATCCTCTTGCAATGAAAGCCAACATACCATTTGCCTTCCTAACTGCTTGCTGCACCTGCATGTTTGCTTTCAGTGACTGGTGTACAAGGACACCCAGGTCCCTTTGTATATCAACATTTCCTAATCTGTCACCATTTAAATAATACTCTGCCTTTCTGTTTTTCCTACCACGTTATACTGCATCTGCCATGTATTTGCCCACTCACTCAACTTGTCTAAATCACCTTGAAGCCTCTTTGCATCCTCCTCAAAACTCACAATCCCTCCTAGTTTCGTGTCATCAGCAAACTTGGAAATATTACATTTGGTTCCCTCATCCAAATCATTGATATATATTGTGAATAGCTGGGGCCCAATCACTGATCCCTGCGGTACCCCATTAGTCACCGCCTGCCACCCTGAAAAAGACCCATTTATTCCTACTCTCTGTTTCCTGTCTGTTAACCAATTTTCAATCCATGCCAGTATATTACCCCCAATCCTATGTGCTTTAATTTTGCACACTAACCTCTTATGTGGGACTTTATCAAAGGCCTTCTGAAAATCCAAATACACCACATCCACTGGCTCTCCCTTATCTATTCAACCAGTTATATCCTCAAAAAATGATTTCCCTTTCATAAATCTGTGTTGGCTTTGTCTAATCCGGTTGATATTTTCTAAGTGTCCCGTTATTACATCCTTTATAATAGACTCTAGCTTTTTCCCTACTACTGATGTTAGGCTAACCAGACTGTAGTTCCCTATTTTCTCTCTCCCTCCTTTTTTAAATAGTGGGGTTACATTTGCCACCCTCCAATCTGCAGGAACTGTTCCATAATCTATAGAATTTTGGAAGATGACAACCAATGCATCCATTATTTCCATGTCTACCTCTTTAAGTTCTCTGGGATGCAGATCATCAGGCCCTGGGGATTTATTGGCTTTCAGTCCCATTAATTTCTCCAGCACTATTGTTTTATTAATACTAATTTCTTTTAATTCCTCCTTCTCACTAGATCCTTGGTTCCCTAGCATTTCTGGGAAGTTATTTGTGTCCTATTCCGTGAAGACCGAGCCAAAGTATTTGTTTAATTGCTCAGCCATTTCCTTGTTCCCCATTATAAATTCTTCCGCTTCTGACTGTAAGCGACCTATATTTGTCTTCACTAATCTTTTTCTTTTTACATACTTGTAGAAGCTTTTACAATCTGCTTTTATGTTCCTTGCAAGTTTACTCTCGTACTCTATTTTTCCCCTCTTAATTAATTTCTTGGTCCTTTTTTGCTGAACTCTAAACTGCTCCCAATCCTCAGGTTTGCTACTTTTTCTGGCAACTTTATATGACTCCTCTTTGGATCTAATACTATCCTTAATTTCTTTTGTTAGCCATGGTCGGGCCACTTTTCCTTTTGTGTTTTTGTGCCAGAAAGGAATGTATAACTGTTGCAATTCATGCATTCATTCCTTAAATGTTAGCCTTTGCCTATCCACCGTCATGCCTTTTAATGAAGCTCCCCAGTCTATCATAGCCAACTCACTCCTCATAACTTCGTAGTTTCCTTTGTTTAGATTTAGGACCCGAGTTTCAGATTGGACTTCTTCACTTTCCATCTTAATGAAGAATTCTATCATGTTATGGTCACTCTTCCCTAAAGGACCTCGCACAACAAGATTATTAATTAACCCCTTCTCATTGCACAATACCCAATCTAGGATCGCCTGATCGCTAGTTGACTCCTCAATGTACTGGCCTAAAAAACCATCTCGTACACACTCCAGGAATTCATCCGCCACAGTATTATTGCTAATTTGTTTTGGCCAGTCTATATATAGATTAAAGTCACCCATGATTACTGTAGTACCCTTGTTACATGCATCTCTAATTTCCTGTTTGATGCCATCCCCTACATTTCCACTACTGTTTGGAGGCTTATAGACAACTCCCTCCAATGTTTTCTGCCCCTATGTGCTTCTTAGCTCCACCCAGATGGCTTCGACATCTTGATTTTCTGAGCCAATATCATTTCTCACTATTGCTGTGATTTCATCCTTTACTAACAACTATTATTTCCTTCACCTCCTCATATGCTGTCTTTCACACTTCAGCAGTACTACGCTACCCTGATATGCACATCCTCAAAACATCTAGCTACTCTAATACTGATGCACTTCCCTTCTTTCTTGTAGGGCAAGTTCACATGCAGTAACAGGGAGCAGGCACAGGACCAGAGTCTTTTAGAGTAGTAAAGTAAAATGCTTTGTTTTGGTGTTGCTGTTGGTCTTCATAACCTTAGGAACACCTATGAAGTTGTACTGTTTGAGGGTGTTGATATTGTGGGTATCCGGACTGTGTCAAGTGAAAAAAGAGGGGACTGTTACTGCTCTGGGTAGGGGAGGGCTGGTTTAGGAGAATTTCTCCTCAATAATTTGCTGCCGAACAGCTCTGGCTCCTATGTATTGCAAGATCATGGAGTGAGCTGTACTGAGGGACTCCTCCTGAGCTGTCCAGACAGCAGAACCATTGTTTGAGCAAACCATTGGTGTCCTGAATCAGAACCATTGTTGTTGCATGGCTCTGATTATATTTCAGCTCCACATGTGTGCCCAGGTTCCTGTCAAGAGTCAAGAGCCAGTTAGTGACGGGATAGACCTTGTTCTCCAGCACCCAGCCTGCCACCCAATGGTTTGGGTGGAATAGAGTGGGTATTGAGGACTGGCGCACTATAAAAGCGCCATGACTACTGCCAGGAAACCGGACACAGACCTGCGTGACTCACCTCCTGTGGTCACAAACAATTTGAACATTGAACGAATGGAAGCCCATTTTCAATTTCTTTGAACACTTTCATTTATTAGTTACAAAAATATTACAGGTGGAGAAAAAGGGCTGTTTGATTGGGAGAAGCGATTGGAGGCAAGAGATCCTGTGATGAGCCTCCAGGTATGCGTCCAACCAGTGTTGGCAAACTTAAGCCAAACACTGGCTAAAACAGCCAGAAACCTGGCCCAAAAGCACCCAAGAAGCTTAAAACAAGAATGCAGAGACTTACCTTAATAGGGTTGGATCCCTTTAAATCCTGCTTGTGAAGTCTGCTTGCTAGCTGTTCGAACTGTAATTTTCTGGGCGGATTTAGGAAGTGACGTTTCAAGTGCACATGGACACCAATTTCATAAAAGGGTCCTGATTCAGGCAGCATTTTAATGATGCCTGCATTTGTTTTGGTGGCGACCTATCCAGCGCCTGAACCAGTATGGCAATGGGTGCACATCCAGTGCCATTCGGGAAAAATTCCACTTTGTAGAGCCTGTTTTGGACCCAGAAACCATGCAAAACCCATTTTTTCCCCCTCTTCTATTTGCTAACCAATTTGTTTCCTTATACCCTTTATAGAAAATTTTCACTAATAAAAGCTAACAGTTTGCTATTCAAATTGAGGTACTCAATTACAAAATAAACATAAAAGAAATCTAAGATTGTAAAATTTGTATCCATATTTTTTCCAAGGCTTAAAAGCTTAAATTTTCCAAGTACACTTTTGATGCGAGAAACATTGGACGCTGCCAACACATCTTGGAAAATCATGGGCAATATGATTTTCCAATATATACTGTTGCCAGATAAGGTCCCTTGTCACCAGTATGTACTCAGAAAATGATCTCATAAATGTAAATACATTTCATTTCATTGTACTATATATATGTAAAATTGAGCATTTAGTGCTATTTTCTGGATTGCTGAAGGGAGTAAATGTCTGAAAAGCTACTGATTGCAAAAACAGATTTACCACAAAAAAACACTTGCAGGCTGTTAATAAAAGTAATGAACTTCTTGAGCTTGGACAATGCAAAACCTACAGGAATTTATACTGTGGGAAATGTAAAAGGAAACTGTGATTATAATGCCATGAGTTTGGAAAAGTAGACAGCCTCATAGTGTGCTAAATTTACTTTTCAATAGCATTGTTGAAGGAAACAGCACAGTTGCTGGTCCAATGATTGGTTACAAGATACAAAAGTAGAAGAGGCAAGAAATAGCAGAGAGTGCACCACGGGCAAAGCAGGTGCACAATGGTACCTAGCAATTACTACTGGGACAGAAATCACTGACCCCAATGCATTTGTCTCAACCTCACAGTCTCATTGCTGCCTAAGACTGTTGCTATCCCTTGATGCAGGTTCTGAGTTGTACCACCTGCTCCATCCACAACTGCAGGCTTGTTCTACCATTGCTACTGTTTGAAGTCAAGGTGACTACAGCATTGAACTATTATGCTACTAATTTCTTCAGGCGGCAATTGGCCGACATCACAGGGGTGAGTCACTATGCAGTGAACTGCTGCATTCAAGAAGCTCCTGTTGCCTTTGGTGAAAGGTTCATTACTTTCAGCAGGGAACAGTAGCAGAAGCAACGGCAATTTGTAGGATTGCCAGGTTTCCAATGTGCCGGGGTTGGTTGATTGTACACATATTGTAATTCATGTTTCCAGTCACAATCCAGATGTGTGTGTGAACTGCAAAGGATATCATTCCATCAATGTGAAACTTGTATGTGATAGCTGTTGCCAGATTCTACATGTTAATGCATGTTTCCATTGAAATACAGATGATTCTTTCTTTGTGAGGCAATTAAACCTGAGCAGTGTGTTTGAGAGGAAGAAAGTATTGAAGAATGGGATATATGGGCCATTAGGTTCTAACTTAGCTCATGACTGCTTTGCATAAACTCTGCACTGACCAGGAGCAAAGACAGAGAGATGTCTATGGGAGAGCCAGAGTGGCCCCAAACCTTTGGATTTTTAAAGCAATGGTTCAAATATTAGGATCAATGAGGGAGAGGAGGGAGATCCTTATTATATTCAACTGTCAAAGTTGGAAAAATGGGACGGGCTTGCTGAATTTTGCACATCTCCAAATAAATATGTCGGAACAGCTTTAGGAAGATGCAAAGGATGAAGAGGATGTAGATAAGCAACAGCCTTCACTATCAGTCCTGAAAACCATCCAGGGAGCCTCCTGGCCCTAGAAAAAATATAAATTAAAAATGCCTGACCTGCGGAGTATTTCCAGCATTTTCTGTTTCTATTTCAGATTTCCAGCATCCGCAGTATTTTGATTTTGTATTCATGTTTAATTCACTGCCATTTCTCTTCTAGGGATGACCACCTTGAAGAACTTCTGCACTTCTCTCCAAGGGAATTTCCGTGTGTCTCTTTTACCTTGTGCATCTTCATTGCTTTATGTTTCCCTTCTCATATCTGATCAGGTATCTACCAAAACTCGCTTTCACAGCCACATCTCTTTCCTCAGCAACTGTCTCTGGCTCCGACTTATTCCATGTGGATTCCAACTGAAATTCCACATTTTCGTGTTTCGGATCCACCCAGGATTACAAATATCTCCAAGATATTCAGCGTTCCTCAAAACACTGCTCTCGACGTATCCTGAGATCCACGCTGAATGCCATGTGCTGCCACATGAACACTCTCGACCTCTCTCTTCAGCAGCACCAACTCACTCTATCTCAAAGCTGTCCTGGTCCGCAGTTCCATTTCATCCTTCAACTCATCTGGCATTTTAACAAAAAACTTTTTATCTTCCTTTTAGGTGTCGAGGATCGTAAGCTTCAACAACTTTTGGACATCAACGCCCCTCCAGAACTTTCTTCCCCTTCACTTTCCTCTGACCCCATCGCTTCTTCCAATCTCACCCCCTGCCGTGTTTTAACTATCCCCTCTCTGACCCCGAACGATCAGTCCTCAGCAAAGGCCTGAGCTTCAACCCCTTACGCCCCTACCTCAATGAATTTTGAGTTCAGCATGACGGAGAGCTCTTTTTCCGTCGCTTTCGTCTCCACGCCCACTTCTTTGGCCAAGAGTCCTCCCCCCGCACCTTGGACGCTTTTTCCTGTTTTCAGATACCTCCTTCTACCTGGACCCCTCCCGCTGGCTTCTTACCCTCTCTAAATCTTTTCATTGTGAATTGCCGGCATGACATTGGCCGTCTCAATTTCTTTGCTCCCCTCACTCACTCCAACCTACCTCCCTCTGAACTTGCAGCACTCCATTCTCTCAGATCCAACCCTAACATTGTCATTAAACCTGCTGACAAAGGTGGTACTGTTGTTGTTTGGCGAACTGACCCCTACCTCGCGGAGGCTGAACGCCAACTCTCTGACACCTGCTCCTACCTCCCCCTGGACCATGACCCCACTACTGAACATCAAGCCATCGTTTCCAAGATTATCACTGACCTCATCTCCTCTGGAGATCTTCCCTCCACGGCCGCCAACCTCATAGTTCCCCAACCCCGCACAGCCCGCATCTACCTCCTTCCCAAGATCCACAAACAGGACTGCCCTGGTAGACCCATCGTTTCAGCCTGTTCTTGCCCCACGGAACTGATTTCTTCCTATCTCAACTCTTTTTTTTCTCCCCTTGTCCAGTCTCTTCCTGCCTATGTCCTCGACTCTACCGATGCCCTCCGCCACTTCAACAGTTTCCAATTTCTTGGCCCAACTGTCCCCTTTTCACAATGGATGTCCAATCCCCCTACACCTCCATACCCCACCAGGATGGCCTGAGCACGCTCTGCTTCTTCCTTCAGCAGAGGCCTAACCAGTCGTCTTCCCTCCACCTGGCTGAACTTGTTCTCGCATTGAATAACTTCTCCTTTGCCTCCACTCACATCCTCCAAATTAAAGGTGTTGCTGTGGGTCCTAGCTATGCCTGCCTTTTCGTTGGATATGTGGAACATTCTTTGTTCCAGTCCTACTCAGGTCCCCTCCCTCACCTCTTTTTCCGGTACAATGATGACTGTATTGGTGCCGTTTCCTGCTCTTGTCCTGAACTAGAAAATTTCATTCACTTTGCTTCCAATTTTCACCCTTCTCTCACCTTCACATGGTCCATCTCTGACTCTTCCCTTCCCTTCCTTGACTTCTCTGTCACCATTTCTGGGGATAAGCTAATGACAAACATCCACTATAAGCCCTCTGACTCCCACAGCTACCTGGACTACACTTCCTCCCACTTCACTGCTTGTAAGGACTCTATTCCATTCTCCCAGTTTCTCCATCTCCTTTGCATCTGTTCTGACGATGCCACCTTCCATACCAGTGCTTCTGATACGTCTTCCTTTTTCCTCAACCGAGGATTCCCCTCTACTGTGAAGATTGACATGGCCCTCGACCGTGTCCATTTCAATTCCCGCACTTCTGCTCTCACCCTTTCCCCTTCCTCCCAGAACCACGATAGGGTTCCCCTTGTCCTCACCTTTCACCCCACCAGCCTCCACATTCAACGGATCATCCTCCACCTCCAGCGTGATCCCACCACCAAACACATCTTCCACTCCCCTCCCCTTTCAACATTCCGAAGGGACTGCTCTCTCCGAGACACCCTGGTTCACTCCTCAATCAACCCCTCCCCTTCCTACAGCACCTTCCCGTGCAAGCGCAGGAGATGCAACACCTGCCCTTTTACCTCCTCCCTTCCCACTGTCCAAGGCCTCAAACACTCCTTCCAGGTGAAACAGCAATTTACTTGTACTTCTTGCATACTGCATTCACTGCTCACAATGCAGTCTCCTCTACATTGGGGAGAGTAAATGCAGATCCTTGACCCCTGACCCCACTGTCCTTGCAAACTACCGCCCCATCTCCAACTTCCCTTTCCTCTCCAAAGTTCTTGAACATGTTGTCACCTCCCAAATCCGTGCCCAGCTTTCCTGGAACTCCATGGCCGTGATTTTGCTGACCTCAGCTGGTCCGTGGCGGGCGATTTTGGTGGCGGGTCCCCATCCCGCGCTGTGAAATGAATTTCCCTTGATTGGACTTGTTAAGCCCGCCCAGCGTGTTTCCCGGCCAATTAGGGGAAGTGGGTCTGGTGACATCATTTCCTGACACGTCATCAGCCAGTTTCCTTAAAGGGACCATGGCCAACTTTATTTTGAAATTTGTGCTGTCAGTGTTCTACAGCATTGAGGTGCTGCAAACACTGACAATGACTGCACAAAGGCACAGGGCTGCACCCAGTCTCTCCGATGACTCCCTCCATATGCTAATGGAGGGAGTCACAGCACGCAGGGAGGTCCTCTTCCCTTCCCATGGGCAGAAGAGACCTCCCCAGGAGATCAACACAGCCTGGTTGCACATTGCAGAGGAGGGCACAAGCCGGAATGTGGTCAGGATAACCTGGGTGCAGTGCCACAAACGTTTCAATAATCTCAGTAGATCACGAAATGTTAGCACAATTGTAATGAAGGATATTAGCTCTAATGATGTGGAATCTGTATGGGTAGAATTGAGAAATAGTAAGGGGAAAAAAATGTTAGTGGGAGTGGTATATAGACCTCCAAACAGTAAGGCGGAGGTTGGGGATGGCATTAAAAGGGAAATTAAAGAAGCGTGCAATAAGGGCACAGCAGTCATCATGGGTGACTTTAATCTACATATAGATTGGGCCAACATAATTAGTAACAATACTGTGGAGGAGGAATTCTTGGAGTGTTTATGGGATGGTTTCCTGGACCAATATGTCGAGGAACCAACCAGAGATCAGGCCATCTTAGACTGGGTATTATGTAACGAGAAAGGATTAATTAGCAATCTTGTTGTACGAGGCCCCTTGGGTCAGAGCGATCATAATATGATCGAATTCTTCATTAAGATGGAGAATGAAGTAGTTGACTCAGAAACTAGGGTCCTCAATTTAAATAAAGGAAACTACGATGGTCTGAGGAGTGAGTTGGGTAGGATTGATTGGGGAATGGCACTTAAAGGGTTGACGGTGGATAGGCAATGGCAAACATTCAAAGACCGAATGGATGAGCTCCAGAATTTGTTCATCCCAGTTTGGCATAAAAATAAAACATAAAAGGTGACTCAACCGTGGCTAACAAGGGAAATTAGGGATAGCATAAGATCCAAGGAGAGGACATATAAATTGGCCAGAAAAAGCAATAATCCTGAGGATTGGGAGCAGTTTAGGATTCAACAAAGGAGGACAAAGGGATTAATTAAGAAAGGGAAAATAGAATATGAGAGTAAGCTTGCAGGGAACATAAAAACTGACTGTAAAAGCTTTTATAGATATGTGAAGAGAAATAGATTGGTGAAGTCAAGTGTAGGTCCCTTGCAGTCAGAATCAGGGGAATTTATAATGGGGAACAAAGAAATGGCAGACCAACTAAATACATATTTTGGTTCTGTCTTCACAAAGGAGAACACAAATAACCTCCCAGAGATGCCGGGGAACATAGGGTCTGATGAAAGGGTGGAACTGAAAGAAATCAGTATTTGTAGGGAAATGGTTTTAGGAAAATTGATGGGGCTGAAGGCCGATAAATCCCCAGGGCCTGATAATCTACATCCCAGGGTACTTAAGGAAGTGGCCCTAGAAATAATAGATGCATTGCTGGTCATCTTCCAGAACTCGATAGACTCTGGAACAGTACCCATGGATTGGAGGGTAGCTAATCTTACCCCACTATTCAAAAAAGGTGGTAGAGAAAAAGCGGGGAATTATAGACCGTTAAGCCTGACATCGGTAGTGGGGAAAATGCTAGAGTCCATTATAAAAGATGTAATAGCAGAGCACCTGGAAAGCAGTGACAGGATCGGACAAAGTCAACAAAAGGTAAATCATGCTTGACTAATCTACTGGAATTTTTTGAGGATGTAACTGGTAAAATAGATAAGGGAGAACCAGTGGATGTTGTGTATTTGGACTTTCAGAAGGCTTTCGATAAGGTCCTGCACAAGAGATTAGCGTGCAAAATTAAGGCACATGGGATTGGAGGCAAGGTATTGACTTGGATAGAGAACTGGTTGGCGGACAGAAAGCAAAGAGTTGGAATAAACGGGTCGTTTTCCGAGTGGCAGGCAGTGACTAGTGGGGTACCACAAGGATCGGTCCTAGGACCCCAGCTGTTCACAATATATATTAATGATCTGGACGAGGGAATTGGATGTAATATCTCCAAATTTGCAGACGACACAAAACTGGGTGGGAGGGCGTGCTGTGAGGAGGATGTCGTGAAACTCCAGTACGATTTGGACTGGTTGGGTGATTGGGCAGAAACATGGCAAATGCACTGTAATGTGGATAAATGTGAGGTTATCCACTTTGGTGGCAAAAACAGGAAGGCAGATTATTATTTGAATGGCAATAGATTGGGAGAAGGGGAAGTGCAAAGAGACCTGGGTGTTCTTGTGCACCAGTCGCTGAAGGTAAGCATGCAGGTGCAGCAGGCGGCTAAGGCAAATGGTATGTTGGCCTTCGTAGCAAGAGGGTTCGAGTACAGGAACAAGGATGTCTTGCTACAGTTGTACAGGGCCTTGGTGAGACCGCACCTTGAGTATTGTGTGCAGTTTTGGTCGCCTTACCTGAGGAAGGACGTTCTTGCCATGGAAGGAGTGCAGCGAAGATTCACCAGGCTGATACCTGGGATGGCAGGAATGACGTATGAGGAGAGATTGTGTCGATTGGGCTTATACTCACTGGAGTTTAGAAGATTGAGAGGGGATCTCATCGAAACCTATAAAATTCTGTCCGGCCTGGACAGACTAGATGCAGGAAGGATGTTTCTGATGGCCGGGGAGTCCAGAACCAGGGGTCATAGTCTAAGGATAAGTGGTAAGCAATTTAGGACTGAAATGAGGAATTTCTTCATCTAGAGAGTGGTGAACCTGTGGAATTCTCTGCCACAGAGGGCAGTGGAGGCCAGTTTATTAAATATATTCAAGAAAGAGTTGGATGTATTTCTTAAGGCTAAAGGGATCAAGGGATATGGGGAGAAGGCAGGGACAGGGTACTGAATTTGGATGATCAACCATGATCTCATTGAATGGCGGAGCAGGGTCGAATGGCCTACTCCTGCTCCTATCTTCTATGTTTCTATGTTAGTACGAAGCCACACTTAACCTCATTCTGCTGTGCCTCTCATCATATCCCCATCACTCTGCTTTCCCTCCCCCACTCCTGTACATCCTTACTCACATAAACTTACCTTAGACCTCCACCTATCCCTCTCTATCTATATTATCACATCCCCATCTCAGTAGCCATCCCTCACACTCACCCTCATCCTGGTACAATCCTACCAACTAACTACAAACAAGGATAGGCACTTGGGTGTTTTATGCAATGTTCATGTAAAGTTTCTGTTAATGTGCTGTCAAACATTGAAACCTTTATTTTCAACACTTTGCGTTCTTGGACAGATTTGTATGCACCTTTGGAAGTGGCTTAGTGAGTTGCAGTGAATGGTGCGACATAACGGCAATGGTGATGAGTGTGAAAGGAATGACTTGGGCATTGTAGGGATGCTTTATGATGTTGGTGTGGGGTGGTGCCAACCTGGCACATCATCTGGCAGCCAGGGTGTACAGCGTCAAATGAAGTAAATGTGGCCATGGTGAGACCATCCCTGGCCTCCCGGGCAGCAATGTGGTCGGGTGCTGATGCCCTCTGCCCTGTGTAGCATCAGGTGATTGCGGAGAATGTTGGTGGTGTTGTTGATGCTGCTGGTGTTGGGGCTGATCGTGGTGGGATTCTGAGGGCCAAGGTGAGAGAGTATAAAGGGCACCCATGTTGATGGAATAGATGGCAGGTGAGGTAGAGTTAAAAGAAGCGATCTGTCAATGGTGAGAGAGGTAATGAGATCAGACTAGATGGAGACTTGTGTAAAGACTTCCAGCACAGTGAATCTGTTGTGGAAATGCAGTGAGGAACAGCTTGTGGCTGAGCGAAGATGTGTCTGTAAGGTGGGAGCTTTTACTTTACATTTGAAGCTGTCAACGCAACAGCTGATTCACTGGCCACTGAACTCCCGCCTCAGCTTGACAGACGTGGTCCATGAGCACCCGTGGGTGAGCTGTCAAATGCAAAAGTTAAGCTGAAAATCATTCTTAAGTGGCTCTAAACAAGCCACTAATGACCTGAATTCGGATGCCCATTGCTGTGTGTCGGGTCTGCTCAGCACTGACAGACCCGACATCGGGAAAGGAGCTTGACAGCAGGTTCCCGAAATGCTGTCAAAAACATCAAATTTCCCATCTGACCCACCACCAATCCTGCCCACTGACCCCCTGGAAAATTCCAGCCCTAGTTTTAATCCCTCCAATTAGGTTTCCACCCTGCCACAGTACTGAAACGGCTCTCATCAAAGTCACACATGACATCCTTTGTAACTGCGACAAATATAAACTATCCCTCCTCGTCCTTCTCGACTTGTCTGCAGCCTTTGACAGGGTTGACCACTCCATCCTTCTCCAACGCCTCTCCACCGTCGTCTAGCTGGGTGGGACTGCACTCGCCTGGTTTCATTATCTATCTAATCATAGCCAGAGAATCACCTGCAATGGCTTCTCTTCCTGGTCCCACATCGTTACCTCTGGTGTCCCCCAAGGATATATCTTTGGCCCGCTCTTATTTTTCATCTACATGCTGCCCCTTGGTGACATCATCCAAAAACACAGCGTCAATTTCTACATGTACGCTGACAACACTCAGCTCTATCTCACCACCACCTCTCGACCACTCCACTGTCTCTAAATTGTCAGGCTGCTTTTCTGGCATCCAGTACTGGATGAGCAGAAAGTTTCTCCCATTAAATATCAGGAAGACCCAAAGCCATTGTTTTCTGTCCCCGCCATAAACTCCGTTCCCTAGCCACTGACCCCATCCCTCTCCCTAGTATCTGTCTGAGGCTGCACCACTGTTTGCAGCCTTGGTGTCATATTTGACCCTGAAATGAGCTTCCGACCACACATCCGTGGCATAACTAAGACTGCCTATTTCCATCTCCGTAACATCGCCTGTCTCCACCCCTGCCTAAGATCTTCTGCTGCTGAAACCCTCATCCATAGAAACATAGAAGATAGGAGCAGGAGTAGGCCATTCGGCCCTTTGAGCCTGCTCCGCCATTCAATGAGATCATGGCTGATCATCCAAATTCAGTACCCTGTCCCTGCCTTCTCCCCATATCCCTTGATCCCTTTAGCCTTAAGAAATATATCCAACTCTTTCTTGAATATATTTAATGAACTGGCCTCCACCGCCCTCTGTGGCAGAGAATTCCACAGGTTCACCACTCTCTGGGTGAAGAAATTCCTCCTCATTTCAGTCCTAAATGGCTTACCCCTTGTCCTTAGACTATGACTCCTGGTTCTGGACTCCCCGACCACCGGGAACATCCTTCCAGCATCTAGTCTGTCCAGGCCTGACAGAATTTTATAGGTTTCAATGAGATCCCCTCTCAATCTTCTAAACTCCAGTGAGTATAAGCCCAATCGACATAATCTCTCCTCATACGTCATTCCTGCCATCCCAGGTATCAGCCTGGTGAATCTTCGCTGCACTCCCTCCATGGCAAGAACGTCCTTCCTCAGATAAGGCGACCAAAACTGCACACAATACTCAAGGTGCGGTCTCACCAAGGCCCTGTACAACTGTAGCAAGACATCCTTGTTCCTCTACTCGAACCCTCTTGCTACAAAGGCCAACATTCCATTTGTCTTCTTAACCGCCTGCTGCACCTGCATGCTTACCTTCAGCGACTGGTGCACAAGAACACCCAGATCTCTTTGCACTTCCCCTTCTCCCAATCTATTGCCATTCAAATAATAATCTGCCTTCCTGTTTTTGCCAGCAAAGTGGATAACCTCAGATTTATCCACATTACAGTGCATTTGCCATGTTTCTGCCCAATCACCTAACCTGTCCAAATCGTACTGGAATTTCATGACCTCCTCCTCACAGCATACCCTCCCACCCAGCTTTGTGTCATCTGCAAATTTGGAGATATTGCATCCAATTCCCTCGTCCAGATCATTCATATATATTGTGAACAGCTGGGGTCCTAGGACCGATCCTTGCGGTACCCCACTAGCCACTGCCTGCCACTCGGAAAACGACCCGTTTATTCCAACTCTTTGCTTTCTGTCCGCCAACCAGTTCTCTATCCAAGTCAATACCTTGCCCCCAATCCCATGTGCCTTAATTTTGCACGCTAATCTCCTTTGCGGGACCTTATCGATAGCCTTCTGAAAGTCCAAATACACCACATCCACTGGCTCTCCCTTATCTATTTTACCAGTTACATCCTCAAAAAATTCCAATAGATTAGTCAAGCATGATTTACCTTTTGTAAATCCATGTTGACTTTGTCCGATTCTGTCACTGCTTTCCAAGTGCTCTGCTATTACATATTTTATAATGGACTCTAGTATTTTCCCCACTACCGATGTCAGGCTTAACGGTCTATAATTCCCCGCTTTTTCTCTGCCACCTTTTTTGAATAGTGGGGTAACATTAGCTACCCTCCAATCCATGGGTACTGTTCCAGAGTCTATCGAGTTCTGGAAGATGACCAGCAATGCATCTACTATTTCTAGGGCCACTTCCTTAAGAACCCTGGGATGTAGATTATCAGGCCCTGGGGATTTATCGGCCTTCAGTCCCATCAATTTTCCTAAAACCATTTCCCTACAAATACTGATTTCTTTCAGTTCCACCCTTTCATCAGACCCTATGTTCCCCGGCATTTCTGGGAGGTTATTTGTGTCCTCCTTTGTGAAGACAGAACCAAAATATGTATTTAGTTGGTCTGCCATTTCTTTGTTCCCCATTATAAATTCCCCCGATTCTGACTGCAAGGGACCTACGCTTGACTTCACCAATCTTTTTCTCTTCACATATCTATAAAAGCTTTTACAGTCAGTTTTTATGTTCCCTGCAAGCTTACTCTCATATTCTATTTTCCCTTTCTTAATTAATCCCTTTGTCCTCCTTTGTTGAATCCTAAACTGCTCCCAATCCTCAGGATTATTGCTCTTTCTGGCCAATTTGTATGTCCTCTCCTTGGATCTTATGCTATCCCTAATTTCCCTTGTTAGCCACGGTTGAGTCACCTTTTTTCTTTTATTTTTATGCCAAACTGGGATGAACAACTTCTGTAGTTCATCCATTCGGTCTTTGAATGTTTGCCATTGCCTATCCACTGTCAACCCTTTAAGTGCCATTACCCAATCAATCCTACCCAACTCGCTCCTCAGACCATCGTAGTTTCCTTTATTTAAATTGAGGACCCTAGTTTCTGAGTCAACTACTTCATTCTCCATCTCAATGAAGAATTCGATCATATTATGATCGCTCCGACCCAAGGGGCCTCGTACAGCAAGATTGCTAATTAATCCTTTCTCGTTACATAATACCCAGTCTAAGATGGCCTGATCTCTGGTTGGTTCCTCGACATATTGGTCCAGGAAACCATCCCGTAAACACTCCAGGAATTCCTCCTCCACAGTATTGTTACTAATTTGGTTAGCCCAATCTATATGTAGATTAAAATCACCCATGATGACTGCTGTGCCCTTATTGCACGCTTCTTTAATTTCCCTTTTAATGCCATCCCCAACCTCCGCCTTACTGTTTGGAGGTCTATATACCACTCCCACTAATGTTTTTTTCCCCTTAGTATTTCTCAATTCTACCCATACAGATTCCACATCATCAGAGCTAATATCCTTCATCACAATTGTGTAAATCCCTTCTTTAACCAGTAATGCTACCCCACCTCCCTTTCCTTTTTGCCTATCTTTCCTGAATATCGAATACCCCTGGATGTTGAGTTCCCAGTCTTGGCCATCCTTGAGCCACGTTTCCGTAATCCCAACCAAATCATATTCGTTTACCTCTATTTGTGCAGCCAATTCATCCACCTTATTACAAATGCTCCTCGCATTAAGACACAAAGCCTTCAGGCTTGTTTTTTTAACACTCTTAGACCTATTAGAATTATTATTTACTGTGGCCACGTTTGATTTAAACCGTTGATTTCTCTGACTGCCACTTTTGTTTTTCTCCTTCCTATCTTTTGCTTTTATCCTTGTTTCCCTTTCCTCTGTCTCCCTGCTCAGGTTCCCAACCCCCTGCCATTTTAGTTTAAACCCTCCCCCACAGCACGAGCAAACACTCCCCCTAGCACATCGGTTCCAGCCCTGCCCAGGTGCAGACCGTCCGGTTTTGAACTGGTCCCACCTCCCCCAGAACCGGTTCCAATGTCCTCGGAACTTGAATCCCTCCTCCTGGCACCATTCCTCTAGCCACGTATTCATCTGAAGTATCCTTCTATTTCTACTCTGACTAGCACGTGGCACTGGTAGCAATCCTGAGATTACTACCTTTGAGGTCCTGTTTTTTAATTTACCTCCTAACTCCCTATATTCCGCTTTTAGAACCTCATCCCGCTTTTTACCTATATCGTTGGTGCCTATATGCACCACGACAACTGGCTGTTCACTCTCCCCTTCCAAGATGTTCTGCAGCCGCTCGGAGACATCCTTGACCCTTGCACCAGGGAGGCAACACACCACCCTGGAGTCTCGTTTGTGGCCGCAGAAACGCCTATCTATTCTCCTTACAATAGAATCCCCTATTACTATAGCTCTACCACTCTTTTTCCTCCCATTCAGTGCAGCAGAGTCACCCCTGGTGCCAGGAAGTTGGCTGCTGCTGCCTTCCTCCGATAAGCCATCTTCCCCAACAGTACTCACAGTGGTGTATCTGTTGGAGAGGCGGATGGTCACAGGGCACCCCTGCACTACCTGCCTGCGCCTAGTACTCTGCCTGTTGGTCACCCGTTCCCTTTCTTCCTGTCCAACCTCTACCTGTGGTGTGTCCAACTCCCTAAACGTGCTATTCACGATGTCCCGAGCATCGCGAACGCTCCAGTATGCATCCAATCTCAGCTCCAGCGTCACAATGCGGTCTGTCAGTAGTTGCAGCTGGGTGCACATCCTGCACACGTAGTTGTCAGGGACACAGGAAGTGTCCCTGAGTTCCCACATATCGCAGGAGGAGCATATCATGGGGCCGGGCTGTCCTGGCATGATTTACCCTTTAATTAATTGAGTTTAAATTAAATCAATCAATCCCACTAATTACACTACAGTTAAATAGTTTACCAACAGTCCCCGCTACACCAGAGAGACCTTAGAAACTATATACCAGAGTTAAAGTTTAAAAAAGAGAGAAATACTCACCAACCAATCACTTACCTGCTTCCTGCTGACGTCACACTTTGATTACTTTTTACCTCTGTCCCCTGCTGCTGAATTTGTCGGGCCTCGCTGAATCCAGCCGGTTTTAACTGCCGCCGCACTCGATGCTGCTCTCTCCCAGGTCCAGCCACTGTGGTCGGGCCTCGCTGAATCCGCCGGTTTTAACTGCCGCCGCACTCGATGCTGCTCTCTCCCAGGTCCAGCCGCTGTGGTCGGGCCTCGCTGAATCCGCCGGTTTTAACTGCCGCCGCACTCGATGCTGCTCTCTCCCAGGTCCAGCCGCTGTGGTCGGGCCTCGCTGAATCCGCCGGTTTTAACTGCCGCCGCGCTCGATGCTGCTCTCTCCCAGGTCCAGCCGCTGTGGTCGGGCCTCGCTGAATCCGTCGGTTTTAACTGCCGCCGCACTCGATGCTGCTCTCTCCCAGGTCCAGCCGCTGTGGTCGGGCCTCGCTGAATCCGCCGGTTTTCACTGCTGCTGCGCTCGATGCTGCTCTCTCCCAGGTCCAGCCGCTGTGGTCGGGCCTCGCTGAATCCGCCGGTTTTCACTGCCGCCACGCTCGATGCTGCTCTCTCCCAGGTCCAGCCACTGTGGTCGGGCCTTGCTGAATCCGCCGGTTTTAACTTCCGCCGCGCTCGATGCTGCTCTCTCCCAGGTCCAGCCGCTGTCATGGAAGTCATCCAAAACTCGGCTGCCTGTGTCCGAACTCGCACCAAGTCGCAATCACCCATCACCCCTCGCTGACCTACATTGGCTCCCGGTTTAGCAATGCATCAATTTCAAAATTCTCATTCTTGTTTTCAAATCCCTCCATGGCCTCGCCCCTCCCTATCTCTTTAATCTCCTCCAGACCCACAACCCCCCCCCCACCCCCGAGATATCTGCGCTCCTCTAATTCTGCCCTCTTGAGCATCCCTGATTATAATCGCTCAACCATTGGTGGCCGTGCCTTCAGTTGCCTAGACCCTAAGCTTTCCCCTCCGTAAACCTCTCTACCTCTCTTTCCTCCTTTAAGACGCTCCTTAAAACCTACCTGTTTGACCAAGCTTTTGGTCATTTGCCCTAGTTTCTCCTTGTATGGCTCCATGTCAAATTTTTGTCTTATAACACTCCTGTGAAGCACCTTGATATGTTTTATTATGTTAAAGGTGCTATATAAGTTGTTGTTGCATTTTCTTCTGCTAAGAGAGCATGGTGACTCACCGGTTCATAACTACTGCAATCAATGTCATTCATACATAACATTACACTGAAGTATTAGATTGTCTTGCACTATTAGTTGCTATGACAATGCACATGTAACACTTAGTTCACCCTAGTAATGATAGAATGAATATGGTGCCCGCTGGCAACTCTGTAACTTCCTCCTGACTTGTAGAGGGGACCTTCCACATACAATCTGGCCTCGATATTAATCACCCCATGACTGACGGGAGGGTGTGTGTGTTTAAAGACTTAAATATGGGGAATGTGTTTTTTTGTGACTGAGGATATCAGGGCGTCCAAGTGTGCCGCCGTGGAGAGGCGGGACACACAATAAACATCATAAAATTGACTTGCTGTGTGGGTTTCCCAGGGGTCGGGAAACTTGGCAGTGAAAGGGAAGTTGGTGCTGCCAGCTCCACAAGGTAAGCGCCTTTTTCAACACTCCTTGTGCACCAGGAGTGCTTGCCCTGGCCTCTCAAGAAAGCCTTCGGCCAACCCCCTGTCAATTACAGCCTCTCTTCCTGCCTCCCAATCGCTGGCCTCCCCCCTCTGTCGATCGCGACCTCTCTCTTTTTCCCAGCCCCATTTGCAGACCTCTCCCCACTCCGCAACTCCCCAGCCCTGATTGGCGACCTTCCCCCCGATTGCCAGGGACTGTCCCCAAGCATCTGGCTGGGCCTCCTGCCGCTGGTCTTCCCTCCCAGCTGCTGGCCAGGCTGTCCATTTGGCCGGCAGCTGGGTGGGAAACAAAACAAAAAATGACAATGAGGACCTGCCGTTAAGTTCAGCAGGACGTCCGCATCCCCATGCTGGGTTCTTTGGACGTTTTCAGTCTCCCCCGCATCCTCTCCGCCTCCCTGTAAATATTGGGGCCTCTGTTATTGAAAGCTGCCATCCATTCTTTGATTATCCAGTATTGTCCGATTGTTCCACTTCAATAAACTATTGTATGTCAATTTTGCCTGAACAGATTGATCTGCATGAATTGACAGTTATGTAATCCATAACCAGCAGGGTTGTGTTATTCTTCGATTCCTTTAGTGGTATATGTAATTGAATTGGTATGACTGCTATTTCCATTTGTGAACTATTTGCTGTTCCATCCATAGCCGAATCAATCAATCTTAAAGGAATTATACATATTATCAAGCAATTTAGATGCATAATTTTAGGTTAATTATGATTGGCCAGTTTTCTGCCATTACTAGTATTGAATTTGTGATTACTGAATTCATGGGAGGAAATTGGTCAGCATTCACATTTTGATTAATGGGTGTTAAAATATCAAAGTAACTGTGGTAAACCACTGTTATACCTGTCTGTGTCTGTATGTGTATTCCACTAGGTACAGGTCTGGACATGCCTCGGCTGACTCCTCCCACTATTCCAGGTATATAAGTGACTACCTCCCAGTCCCTTAGTATTCTGGACGGGTCGACCACTCGAGACAAGACCTTCATTCTTTAGTTAATAAAAGCCTGATTGTTGCTCGCTCAACCTCAGTCTTTTGAGTAATTGATGGCGCATCAATTTTATTAACTAAATTTTTTATAATGGAGAAGATCCTCACACCAGCATGCCTGGACCTGGACAGTCGGGAAGCGGACGCTTCCACCAAGTTTGCTCACTGGCTCACGTGCTTCGAGACATTCCTGACTGCCTCCACTGCGGTCGAAACGGATGCAGACAAACTGTCTGTCCTGTTCTCCAAGGTGAACCACCGAGTGTACTCAGTCATCCGGGACGCGACCTCATACACAGCCGCCCTCCAGCTCCTCAAGACCCAGTACACGCGCCCTGTGAACGAAGTATACGCTAGGCACCTTCTGGGGAGTCGCAAGCAACAACCTGGGGAATCGACTGAGGAATACCTCCAAGCACTGTCCGTGCTTGGCCGGGCCTGTGGGTGTAAGGCGGTAACGCCCACTAAGTACACGGAGGAACTGAGCCGGGATGCCTTCGTAGCGGGCCACAGGTCCAACTACACCCGACAGCGACTGCTGGAGCAGAGTGACCTCACCCTCGACAAAGCCTCCGACATCGCACTAACGCTGGACGCAGCCTTCCGGGGCATGGATGCCGCGGGGAACGACAACCTGGGACACGGTAGGACAGCCCCATAGCACCGTGCCACCCCAGCCACAGCCCAACAACGACCCAACTACCGCAGCAGTGTCCCAAAGCCAGACAGCAGTATCCCAAGGCCAGAAATGCTACTTCTGTGGCCAGGCCAAACACCCCAGAGCGCGCTGCCCGGCGAAGAATGCGACCTGCTCGGGCTGCGGGAAAAAGGGACACTACGCCAGCATCTGCAAGGCCAAAGCCACCCCGAACGCCAGCAGCGCCGCGTGTGGGCCGTGCGAGCCGCCATCTTGGGCCCCCAACAGCGCCGCGTGTGGGCCGTGCTGGCCGCCATCTTGGGCCTCCCCAGCCATGTGCGAACCACCGCAGCAGCAGCCATCTTGGACGACTCCAGCCACATGGGAATCATGGACGCCGCCATCTTGGACACCAGCCGGGACGCAGCAGACCGCCAACCCCCCCCATCTGATACTCGCAGCGACACACCGACCCCTACGCTGGCCTCTGTGACGCTGGACCAAACGAGACCGCACCAGCTAGCTCGGTCCAAAATGGACGTTAAGGTAAACGGCCATGCAATAAACTGCCTTTTTGACTCCGGGAGCACAGAGAGCTTCATCCACCCCGACACGGTGCGGCGTTGCTCTCTCCCAGTCCTGCCTGCGCACCAGCGGATTTCTATGGCCTCCGAGTCCCAGTCAGCGGACATTGGCGGCTACTGCGTGGTGACACTAGTAGTAGACGGGACTGTGTTCAATAATTTTAAACTCCTGGTCCTGCCCGACCTCTGCGCTGCCGTTCTACTGGGGTTGGATTTCCAGTGCCACCTCAAAAGCGTTACGATGGCGTACGGTGGCCCCCTCCCCCCACTCACAGTCCGCAGCCAGCAGCCTCCAAATGGCCCGCCGCGCACCAGATGCAACCTCTCCACACTCAGAGTCCCACCCCCCCCACTGTTTGCTAACCTCACCCCCGACTGTAAGCCCATTGCCACAAAGAGCAGGCGATACAGTGCCGGGGACAGGGTTTTCATCAAAACCGAAGTGGAATGGCTCCTGAAGGAGGGGATTATTGAGGGCAGCTCCAGCCCCTGGCGAGCCCAGGTTGTGGTCGTTAAGACCGGCGAGAAACAACGCCTGGTCATCGACTACAGCCAAACAATAAACCGCTACACCCTGCTGGACGTCTACCCACTCCCCCGCATAGCTGACATGGTCAACCAGATCGCGCAGTACCGCGTCTTTTCGACCATTGACCTGAAATCAGCGTACCACCGGCTCCCCATCAGCCCTGAAGACCGCCAGTATACTGCTTTTGAGGCAAACGGCCGCCTCTATCACTTCCTTAGGGTTCCCTTCGGCGTTACCAACGGGGTCTCCATCTTCCAAAGGGAGATGGACCGGATGGTCGATCAAAACGAGCTGCAGGCCACTTTCCCTTACCTAGATAATGTGACCATCTGCGGCCATGACTTGCAGGACCATGACGCAAACCTTGAGAAATTCCTCCGCACCGCCCAACTCCTGAACCTGACATATAACAAGGAGAAGTGCATATTCTGCACAGACCGCCTCGCCATCCTTGGCTGTGTTGTGGAACACGGGGTCATCGGTCCCCTTATGGAACTCCCACTGCCCCACTGCCTAAAAGCTCTGAAGAGGTGCCTAGGGTTTTTTTCCTACTACGCTCAGTGGGTTCCCTACTATGCAGACAAAGCCCGTCCGCTGATCAAGTCCACCTCTTTTCCCGTGACGGCAGAGGCCCGCTTAGCCTTCCACCGTATCAAGGAAGACATTGCCAAAGCCACCATGCACGCAGTGGACGAATCCATCACCTTCCAGGTGGAAAGCGATGCGTCCGACTTTGCTCTGGCCGTCACCCTTAATCAGGCAGGGAGACCTGTGGCATTCTTCTCACGAACCCTCCAGGGCCCGGAGACCAGACACTCCGCGGTCGAGAAGGAGGCCCAGGCTATCGTGGAGGCTGTGTGTCATTGGAGGGACTACCTGGCCGGAAAACGATTTACCCTGCTCACTGACCAGCGTTCAGTTGCTTTTATGTTCAACAACAAGCAGAGGGGCAAAATCAAAAATGACAAGATCTTGAGGTGGAGAATCGAACTTTCCACCTACAATTACGAGATCTTGTACCGGCCTGGGAAGCTCAATGAACCCCCAGATGCCCTATCGCGTGGCACCTGCGCCAGTGCGCAGATCGATAGGCTGAGGGCCCTCCACAATGACCTCTGCCACCCGGGGGTCACCAGGTTCTTCCACTTCATCAAGGCCCGCAACCTGCCTTACTCCATCGAGGAGGTCAGGACCATGACCAAGAACTGCCAAGTCTGCGCTGAGTACAAACCGCACTTTTATAGACCAGACAGAGCCCACCTGATAAAAGCCACTCGCCCTTTCGAACGCCTGAGCGTCGATTTCAAAGGGCTTCTCCCCTCCTCCGACCGCAATGTGTACTTCCTCAACATCATTGACGAGTACTCCCGGTTCCGGTTCGCTATCCCCTGCCCGGACATGACCAGTGCCACGGTCATTAAATCTCTGAACAGCCTCTTCACCCTGTTCGGTTTCCCCAGCTATATCCATAGCGACCGGGGCTCATCGTTTATGAGCGACGAACTCCGCCAGTACCTGCTCGTTAGGGGTATAGCCACAAGCAGGACCACCAGTTACAACCCCCGGGGGAACGGACAGGTGGAAAGAGAGAATGCAACAGTTTGGAAGGCCGCCCTACTAGCCTTAAAGTCTAGGGGCCTTCCGACCTCCCGCTGGCAGGAGGTGCTCCCCGATGCGCTCCACTCGATTCGGTCACTGCTCTGCACTGCCACCAATGCCACCCCTCACGAGAAAATGTTTGTCTTCCCAAGGAAGTCCACATCGGGGACATCGTTACCGCCATGGCTGACGTCCCCAGGGCCGGTACTACTGAGAAGACATGTGAGGGCCAATAAAATGGACCCCCTGGTCGAGAGGGTCGACCTCCTCCACGCCAACCCCCAGTACGCTTACATTGCGTACCCGGACGGGCGGGAGGACACAGTCTCCATACGAGACCTCGCACCCTCGGGGACCACTGTAACCCACTACGACACAGTCTCCATACGAGACCTCGCACCCTCGGGGACCGCTGTAACCCACTACCCATTACCACCCCCCCCCACGACCCGATATCCAACCCCAGCAGCCGGCTCGCCTTGGACCGTCACCCACGAGGACTACACTCCAGGGCCCCAGCCTACACGGGACGCGACGCCGGAAGCTCCACCACCCCTGCCGTCACCACGTCGATCACAGCGGCAGACAAGACCTCCGGAGAGACTCCAATACACGAACTTTTAAATACACTTCACCCTGCCGGACTCATTTTTAAACAAGGGGTGAATGTGGTAAACCACTGTTATACCTGTCTGTGTCTGTATGTGTATTCCACTAGGTACAGGTCTGGACATGCCTCGGCTGACTCCTCCCACTATTCCAGGTATATAAGTGACTACCTCCCAGTCCCTTGGACGGGTCGACCACTCGAGACAAGACCTTCATTCTTTAGTTAATAAAAGCCTGATTGTTACTCGCTCAACCTCAGTCTTTTGAGTAATTGATGGCGCATCAGTAACCACATACAAATTTCATCCATGCAGGTAAGATATTACAGTATCAATTCAATGAGACATAGAACAGATTGACATGTAGTCACGAGTCCTTTTAGGTTTCACTAATAATTTAAAACATCTCCCATAGTCACAGCAAAGCACTTACATAATGTACACTAGTTATTTTGTTTTATGCTTTAAAACATTACTGGCTTGTATGTTTAATGTGCAACAACAAGAAACAGTAAAGGAGAGAAAAGACTATGGCCCCGATTTTCGGCTTGTCTGGGGAATGGTCGGGTTTCCCCAAATGTGGGGTTTCTGACACACATAAAAAAGTGTCAGCCAGCTCCACGCAATTTTCCCTCAAGTGGCCAATTAATTCCCAGCATGTGGGAAGCCTTGCTAATTGTCCAATTGAAGTCAGAAATCCCCACAGTATGATGTCATCATTTGTGGTGCTTTCAAGGTCCATAGCAAGCACTGCATCCTCTGAAGGCTTCCAAACGAACCATACAGGATGGCAGAGGAGACTGCAGCAGCTGTGGCCAGTGCCAGACCCCGAGCTGCCTCCAAATTCGACGAGGTTTCACTGCAGGCATTATTGGATGGGGTTAGGGCCCACAGGGAGGTCCTCTTCCCTAGGTCAGGGAGGAAGAGGCCTCCCACTGAGACCAATGCTGCATGGATGCAGATGTCAGCAGATGCCAACTCGCTGGGAGTCACCAGAAGAACCTTGGCATTACATCTCTAACTCCTTCCTTTACTCCCCCACAGTACCATCCAGAGCCCCCGTCCTCACTGTGGAGGAGGAAGAGCCTGTGCAGCCAGACTCCTCAGAGGAAGCTCCAACCTCTGAGGGCGCAGCGTCAGCAGAAGTAAGCGTACCCAGCACCAGCGCAGACACTCGCCCCCTCGGGGGGACCTTCGGGCCATAGAGTAGTGTTGTCACCTGGTGTTTCACAGCTCACAAGTGAGCCTCAGCAGATTCTGGAGACAGGGACAGCAGTGGAGAGTCCTCGTCGGAGAGCGCAGGACTCTGCCAGCTCAGCTCAGCTGTGCTGCATGGCGACCCTCTGCCTCTGGGTCCATCCACAAGAGAAGAGGTGATGGATCTCCATGCACAGATGCAGGAGTCTCTGGCAGGTTTTGTCTCCAGGGTCGCTGCGAGTGTGGAGCAAATGGAGGAGTCCATAGCGACCATGAGCAGAGCCTTTGTGGAGTCATTGGCGCATGAACGCATCACCATGGAAAGGTTGGCAACCTCCATGCAGGAGATAACTCGCCAGGGTACGGAAAACATGGTGAGTGCTCATAAGAGAATGACATCTCTTGAGGAGCGTTGGCCATCTGTTGAACAGAGAAACCAGATCTTCATGGAAGTCCTTCTGAGTAGGACTGCCAGTGCAGAAACGGGTCCCACTGGCCCCCTAAAGTGCAGCAAGGTGCTCTCAAGCCACTTCCAAGCACTGGCCCCTTCTGGCCTGTGCAGCTTCAGGTGAATGAGCAGCAGCCTGGTGCTCATCCTGCTGTTCCTGGTTCTGCTGCTGCCACCTCTGCTGGTGAAGATCCTCTAATGCCAGGAAGGGAAGGTACCAAAGGCCTCCCATGCTTCTGGCAGATGCCTCCGTTGAGGTGGCGCTGAGTTAGGGTGGTGAGAGGGGCTTCCCAGGAGCTCACACTGGAGAAGTGTGTGAGGCTCCAACTTTCTACAGCTGCTCCTAAGGCTTCAAAAAGTTCCCCCAAGCCTTGATCAACAAGGTCCTGCAGCCTGCAAATGCTGCCTATTTAAATCTCTTCAGCCCTCAGCGACCTGCTGCTGCAAGCAAGCAAGCCAGCTGTTTTCACGCCAGCTCTCATCGGCAGGGTTCCCCGCAGGCGGGTTTCATGTGGGGGAAAGCCCCAAAGTCGCAACAGCCCCGGAAAATCTTCCTTAACAAGGTGATCATTGGTGATTAGTGCTCCGACGAGCAGTCCCGCCAGCGGCGGCTGGGACTGAAGCGGGGCGCGTGGAAACGGCGGTCCAAAAGTCGGGCGGGGAATCAGGCGGGGGGGGGGGTCCCGACCCGCTTTTTCGCCGATTTTTGGCCCCCGGCCGCATGAAAAGCCGCCCAACAGCGGCCAGAAAATTCAGGGCCTATATGTTTACAATATACTTTACTGTCTTTCATATTTGACCCCAATCACTAGCTGTTAAAAAAGCTAAATATTCTGTCTCTCAGAATATACAATCCATTTTTAAAACATGAAAAATACCATCATTATTTGAGGTCTGCAGCATCATTCTAGGTTGACAGGTTTATGTGGGTGTGTATCTGCACAGTACAAATGTGGCAAAAAGTGTCATCCGTTGGAATCTTTTAGAAATGTACCATAGTGCAAGCATTATTAGAGTAAATTAGCACAGAGGTTTCCCGCTTGTCTGTCATAACTTCGACAGAAGAGTCGCGAAAACCCCGTAAAAATGGGATAAATGCTAATCTCAGCAGGATGGTGGTAAGTAGGGATGGAATTAGCCTCAGTGTTTCTGAAGTGTAAAGGGGAAAACACAGCCATGGTTCCTATTATTGATTGTTATCCAGTGATACTTGAACTAATAATTCCATATTAACTCTCCAACACATGTTCGCAGCCACCCTGTCAACTTTGCCAACTCACATGGCCTCTCTATTTCCATCGTCTTGATTACAGACAAGGCTGTCTATGACCACTTCCTTTTATTCCTCGGCACCCATATTCCCTTCCAACCCCACTTCTTTCTGCATCCATCCCTGGAGAAAAACTCTTCCCCAGGTCATTTACAGATGCAATTTCAAACTTCCAATTATCTAGCCTTTGGCATTCCATTGGTCACGATCCTCTTGCAGCTGTTGATCTGCTGAACCACTCCCTCACCTCCACCTTTGATACCCTCGTTCCAGTAAAACCCTTACTCTATCCCACTCTGGTTATTCTCCCTGGTATGGTCCCCATTTTCACTCCCTCAAGTCCAAGGGGTGCAGACTTGAACATATTTGGCACACAACAGGTTTCGCCAGATGCGCTGGACCTCATCAAGCACTACTGGGCCCTGCTGTCTTCTGCCAGAACTGCTCACTACTCCAGGATCATCCTGGTACAAAGTTAACCCCTGGCTTCTTTTCTCCACTAGTAAACATCTCCTTAGCTCATTTTCCCTATCCCCTCCACCCTCGCCTCCAACAAGTGCGTAGAGCTCATGGACTTATTTGTCACAAATATTGAGACCACCCATTCAGCTGCCTCTGCCACATCCCCCTTGCCCTCCAAGCCAGACCTCTCCCAAGGTGCCCTTTGCTCTAGCCCTGAACTTGCATCTTTCTCTAGTTTCTCTGCTATCTCCTCTCGTCCTCTTCGAGCTCATCTTGTCCATGAGACACACCTCCTACTCTCGACCCCATTCTCACTAAACCGCTGACCAACCAACTTCCATTCCTGGCCCCCATGACATTGTAAATGGTTCCCCCTCTTCAGATACTGGCCCCTTCCCTTTCAGAACTGTCGTCATCAACCCTCTCCTCAAAAAACCCACCTTCGACTCCTCTGTCCTCGAAAACTTGCCCATCTCCAACCTCCCTTTCCCCTCTAAAGTCTTTATAGCCACAGGCACTAGTTGTTTTCCAGTACCTTAACCAAATATCTACTCCTCGGCCCCGATTTTCTGCCAGCCGTCGGGCGGCTTTTCAGGCAGGCAAGGGCCGAAAATCACCGAAATAGGGGGTCGCGACCCCCCCCGCCTGATTCCCCGCCCCGTCCAACTTTCAGACCGCCGTTTCTCTGCGAGCCGATTCAGTCCCGCCGTCGGGACCCTAATTAGCAATTATTGGCATGTTTAATGCCATTTTAGGGTGCCCTTGTGATTTTCAGGGGTTCCTCATGCTAAACACGCCTGCGGGGAACCCCGCTGATGAAACCTGGTGTGAAGCTTGCCGGCTTGCTTGCTCTCAGCTGCAGGTCGCTCGGGAATGCTGCGATTTAAACGGAGAGCATTTGTATGTTGAAGGACCTTGTTGCAGGCTTGGGGCTACTTCTTCAAGGCTTAGGCACAGCTGTGGAAGGTTGGAGCCTCACACACTTCTCCAGTGTGATCTCCTGGGAAGCCCCTCTCGCCACCCTCACTCAGTGCTTCCTCAACGGAGGCATCTACCAGAAGCATGGGACGCCTTTTTTTCCTTCCCTTCTTGCCATTAGAGGATCTCCAGCAGCAGAACCAGGAACAGCAGGATGAGCACCAGGAGCACCAGGCTGCTGCTCACTCACCTGAAGCTGCACAGGCCAGAAGGGGCCAGCGCTTGGAAGTGGCTTGAGAGCACCTTGCTGTGCTTTAGGGGGCCATGGAGACCTGCATCTGCACTGGCAGTCCTACTCAGAAGGACTTCCATGAAGGTCTGGTTTCTCTGTTCAATAGATGGCCAATGCTCCTCAAGAGATGTCATTCTCTTATGAGCACTCACCATGTTTTCCGTACCCTGGCGAGTTATCTCCTGCATGGAGGTTGCCAACCTTTCCATGGTGATGCGTTCATGCGCCAGTGACTCCACAAAGGCTCTGCTCATGGTCGCTATGGACTCCTCCATTCGCTCCACACTCGCAGTGACCCTGGAGACAAAACCTGCCAGAGACTCCTGCATCTGTGCATGGAGATCCATCACCTCTTCTCTTGCGGATGGACCCAGAGGCAGAGGATCAACATGCAGCGCAGCTGAGCTGAGCTGGCAGAGTCCTGCGCCCTCCGACGAGGACTCTCCACTGCTGTCCCTGTCTCCAGAATCTGCTGAGGCTCACTTGTGAGCTGTGAAACACCAGGTGACAACACTACTCTATGTCCCGAAGGTCCCCCCCGAAGTGTGAGTGTCTGTGCTGGTGCTCGGTGCACTTACTTCTGCTGACGCTGCACCCTCAGAGGTTGGAGCTGCCTCTGAGGAGTCTGGCTGCACAGCCTCTTCCTCCTCCACAGTGGGGACGGGGGCTCTGGATGGTCCTGTGGGGGAGTAGAGGAAGGAGTTGGAGATGTGATGCCAAGGTTACATGCACATTCGAGTTGACATCTGCTGACACCTGCATCCATGCAGCATTGGTCTCAGTGGGAGGCCTCTTCCTGCCTGACCTGGGGAAGAGGACCTCCCTGTGGGCCCTAACCCCATCCAATAATGCCTGCAGTGAAGCTTCGTCGAATTTGGAGGCAGCTCGGGGTCTGGCACTGGCCGTAGCTGCTGCAGGCTCCTCTGCCATCATGTATGGTTCGTGAGGAATCAATGCTTGCTGTGGACCTTGAAAGCATCACGAATGATGACATCATACTGTGGGGCTTCCTGACTGGAAATGAACAATTAGCAAGGCTGCCCACACACTGGAAATTAATTGGCCACTTGAGGGAAAATTGCGTGCAGCTGGCTGATCCATTTTTTTGTGTGTCAGAACCACCATTTCCCACACAATCCACAAAATCGGGCCCCTCATGTGTGAGCCTAGACAGAGAGTGTCAACAGGCTTTTCAACCACAGGGGTATTATAGCCAAACACAATTTGGTCCTTGCCCTACACCAGTAGCAGCTACTGCTAGCAATCAGCTGTGCTAGCTCTGGTCCATTTCCCCCTTCCTACACCAGGTCAATTGTGATGCCCCTACTACCACCACCTGCTGATATCAGCTAACTCAAGGATGATCACGATTTAAACTTAGGATCTTCCCTGAACTCAGTTAACTGTATAGTTGAACCAATTGGGCCATCAGGAGAACGAGCAATATATTTAATCCGATGAACTACGAAGCACTTTACTACACTTGAATGGTACATCCATTAATGTGTACTGATAGAAATCTGTTCCAGCAAATGAAAGTAAAAAACATGAAAAATTCAGCATCGCATTGCATCCTCAGGTCATCCCAGAGTGTTTCACAATGAATGAATTATGCTTTTCTGAAGTGCAAATTCAGCAGCAACTTCCCACAAAAAGCAAATCAATGAGATAATCTATCTTTAGTTGAAGAAGATTGGACAGAACAGCACCCTATCCTTCTTCAAGTACTGCGAGGCGATCTTTTATGTCTACCTGAACAGATCCAACAACAAAGCACTCTCTTGGTATAGTGCAGATTATGTACTCAAGTCTGTAATGGGGCTTGAATCCACTAACTTCTAACTGAGAAGCAAGCAAGCTTTAAACCAAGCCAAGCTGAGGCTTGTCAGTGAGAGTAAATTATGTTTACTTTCCAATTGGCACAAGCAAAAGATACATAAAAAATGGCACACCAATTCAGCACACACAAGCTTGAGTACCTGAATTCATGTAGGAGAAAAGAAGACAAATGTGGAGGAGAGGATGCTGCACCAGGAATTGTTAGGAAAAAGGTTTACACTATGATTCCCTGATGTGACAATTTTTGAATCTTTGCTGAGCTGTTGGGGTTGGCAGCATAGGCAGGTGAAATCCTTTTCCACAGTGAGGGAAGGAAAACTGGATAGTGAGACTCCAGCAACATTGCAGGATTGGGATAGACATTGTGGTTGGGGAATGGGGGCAGGAGTGGTGTAAAAAAAAAAGCGGGAGAAATTTCATAAAAGCAAGGAAAATAAAAAGTACAATTTCCATTTTCAAATTGGGTAGCTATTCACAATAGATGATTTATTTTTTTCACCTTAAAATATATATCAAAATATAAAAGAGACAGGGGGGATGTGAGGAAAAACGTTTTTACACAGCGAGTGGTGATGACCTGGAACTCGCTGCCGACGGAAGTGGTGGAAGCGGAGACACTCAGGCCTAGAAATTCACTAGCCTTAGCGCCGCTTTTGAGGCGCTAGAGGGACTAGCGCCAGAGTTATGGCCATTTGAAAAATTGAGTGGGGCCCTAAAGCGGCGTTGCACCGGTAGCGCTGCGCCGGCACCGATGACGTCATCGGTGTGCGCAGCGTCCCGGTTGCCGTGGTAACCCGCCCGAACTCCGAAATTGAGTTGCGGCCGCCTCGCCCGTGGCAGCCGCAAGCAACGTTCTGTAAAAGGTGCCTTGCTGAAGTTAGCGCTGGCGCATTAAGGTCGCGCGGCGGCCGGCTGCTTCCCCGGCGGCCGCCTGCCCGCACCTCCCTCCCCGGACTCCTCCAAGACCCCCCCGCGGCACAGATGCGTGTGGGCCGCGAGCCCGGCACTTCTCCGAGGTGCCGGGCTCATTTTTATTCAGCCGTCAACGGCCAGCGGTCGGGTGCAGGCAGCTCCTCCTTAACGGAAGGAGGAGGCCTGCACTTCCCCAGCCTGCCGCACCGCATCGGGCGCCGCAGCGCCGGAACAGCGCCACAATGGGGCAGGTAGCGCCCATTGGGAGGCGCTGAAACCCTCCAGTAGCGCCGGCAGCCGTTTGGGCGCGCGCAGGGGGACTTAGCGCCGGCACTAACTTCCGGCGCTAAAGCCCTGGCTGCGCCAAAACCCAATTTCTAGGCCTCAATGTTTTCAAGGGGAGGCTGGATAGGCACTTGAGGGAAATAAACTTGCAGGGCTATGGGGATAGAGCAGGGGAATGGGACTGACTGGATTGCTTTACAGAGAGTCAGCACGGACTCGATGGGCCGTTATGACTCTATATACAATGGAACATGAAAATCCATTGTACAAGTCAGTTTTAGTGATACAAGTCATTTTGCTTTGTCATGATGCTTGAAAGTGAAAATACCCATGCTTACACTTGACAATGTAACTGTATTTGCCACAGGAATGAGAATAGGAAAGAGAGTCGTTGAATTCTTTTATTATTCGTGTATGGGATGTGGGCGTCGCTGGCAAGGCCAGCATTTATTGCCCATCCCTAATTGCCCTCGAGAAGGTGGTGGTGAGCTGCCTTGAACTGCTGCAGTTTGTGTGGTGCAGGTACTCCCACAGTGCTATTAGAGAGGGAATTCCAGGATTTTGACCCAGCGACGATGAAGGATCGGCGATATACTTGTAAGTCAGGATTGTGTGTGACTTGAGGGTAACTTGGAGGTGGTGGTGTTCCCATGCGCCTGCTGCCCTTGTCCTTCTAGGTGGAAGAGGTCGCAGGTTTGGGAGGTGCTGTCGAAGAAGCCTTGGCGAGTTGCTGAAATGCATCTTGTAGATGGTGCACACTGCAGCCATGGTACGCTGGTGATGGAGGGAGTGAATGTTTAAGGTGGTGGATGTGGTGCTAATCAAGCAGGCTGCTTTGTCCTGGATGGCGTTGAGCTTCTTGAGTGTTGTTGGAGCTGCACTCATCCAGGCAAGTGGAGAGTCTTCCATCACACTCCTTACATGTGCCTTATAGATGGTGGAAAGGCTTTAGGGAGTCAGGAGATGAGACACTCGCTGCAGAATACCTAGCCTCTGACCTGCTCTTGTTGCCACAATACTTATGTGGCTGGTCCAGTTAAGTTTCTGGTCAATGGTGACCCCTAGGATGTTGATGGTGGTGGGTTCTTTCATTTGTAACTGTGTATTGATAGTACAGCTCATTCAAGTTGAAAAGTATGGTGATCAATTAACAGTTTAGCAGTTTTCCTTAATTTGCTCTGATCTTGCTGTTGCTAATTCAACTCAAAGCTACATCCTCAAAAAAAGCAATAAGAAAAATGAAAATTGATTCAGCTCCAAATATTTTGCTTGTTTTTGATTTGTTATATAATACACATTTCTGACATTTCAAATGAATAAAAGTTAGTTTTGGCCTAGTCAAATTGATCAGATTCATATTTGCTTGGATTTGTGGTTAAGATTTATACAAAAGGTATTCTGAAATAATTTAGCTTCGCAAAGGCTGTGACAATTTCCAGCTCACAAAATGCCGTAACATAAAGTGTTGCCGAGCTTAGCAACTGACCTTGTAACAAGAAAAAGGAACAGATTTGTCTTTTTCTTTAGTAAACACTCTGCTTGTGAAGGTTTTCTTCTTTTAGTCAGTCAGTTAAGTAAATGTTGGGTTATAAGTTCAGTGCCTGCTTTCTTTGGTTACCATGGTTACTGTAGGTCCTGTGGAGAACATTCATTTTAAGGTGCTAAGTTGTTTTAAGGTGCAAGGTTTCCTGGTACAAAAAAATGAATTTTATTGTCAGAAATTGTTTATCATTAGAGGGAAAGAGAAAAAAAAATTACTTCTAACCGGAAAAATATTTCGTAATGATTTTCCCTCTAACTACAATAGAGAAAGTACTTAATATCTGAGGTACATTCCCCAAATTAAATTACCCTTAAGGTGAAATATACTGTATTAAAAATCAATATCAGGAATAACCCTTAAAACAGCAGTGCCACATAAAACAAATTGCTTTTCACTTGACATCTAACCCATCTAATATGTTTTAATATAATAATAGATGTTACCTTTTGCAAGTGTTTTCATCGGGGATTTTCAGCAGATTAATATGTATCTTAGTATGTATAATTAATTTATACTCATTTTATGTGAACTGATAGTTCCTTAGAACCATAGAAGGAGGTCATTTGGTCCATTGTGTTTGTGCCGGCTTTTTGCTGCAGCAATCCAACACTAATTCCATTGCCCTGAGCTCTCCCCATAGCCCCATGTCTTCCTCTGCTTCAAATATTATTGATAGTTATTTCTCTTCATAAGTATTACTAAAAGCTGTATTAATTTCAAAACTATACATCTATTAAGGAGTTCTCTGGCAGACAATTGTACATTTTAGAACAAATTGATTAAAATGTTTATTTTAACAGTACTTGGCTGACTAAATTGACTTTTGGTCATGGAGTCAAATAAAATGGCTTCACAAAGATGAAGGTATAGCTGTATCAGTGAGTTCATCAAGTCCTCTGAAGTCAACCATCTGACATCCACAGAATAAATTGTGAATAAAATGACTGGCAGAGTTTGAGTGAAATACTGCAAGGGCTAAGAAGAAGAAAGTGGATGTCAGCTTACAGTGATGTCACTGTGAAGTATTGAAGGTTACATTACCTTTGAAGACACCACTGACTAAAGCTTTGATGTTTTGTCCTAGTCAAAAAGGGAACTTCCTACATTTTATTTACATTTTATTTTATATTTTAGCTAGGCATATGCTGTCTTTTACAATAAACTGCACATAAAATCTACACTATTTCCTCATCAACATGTTTCATCTTTGTTACAAAAAATGTTTCATTTGTAATACAAACTGAAAATGATTGATAATTGATTTTTACAAAGCATGGAATAAAAACTAGGGAATTGTGTGCACAAAAAAAATTGACAGAAAGAATGAGGAACAAGTGAAATAATAATATTCAAAGCAGAGTGAAAACAGTACTTTAACTTTAAGCTTAAATATGTGAATGCATCCGTGTATAAAATGATTTGATCATATTACACAGACTGAAAGTATGTAAGCTATGAAGATGAACCTGAACAAAAGATTCTAATCAATTTAGGTTTAATATTTTAAGAGATGCTACTATTATTAGAAACAAGTGTGCATTTTTGAAACATTTCTATACGCATTGGATATTAATATAGGCGCAGTTTCAGAAGATAACATTTGGCACTGTTTGAAAATTACTTTTAGGTATTAAACCAAATATTTGCATCCTGTGCCATTGTTCGAGTTGAGCTCAAAAGTATCAGGATGTATGTAGTAATTAGCAAATCTCCCATGGTATATTCCCACATTACAACAATGACTACACTTCAAAAAGTACCTCATTGACTGTAAAGCGCTTTGAGACGTCCGGTGGTTGTGAAAGGCGCTATATAAATGCAAGTCTTTCATGATAAGTGGGCAAGTCCATAGAGAGGTCAGTTAAGAGACTGCAGACATTCTAGCTCTGGTACTATGGCCTAGAAATTCAGTTGGTAGCGCCAGCCGCTAGCGCCTTAAGAGGGCGATAAGTGGGGCGCGAAGCGGCTAGCGCCCGGGCGCGGTGCGATCTGTGCCTCTCGGGAACTTGAGTGAAGAATTAGCGGCGGCGCAATGCCCGCTCAGCTGCATGCGCAGATCCTGACGTAATTTCATGGTGCAACGCCCTTGGTGCGCCCTGAACCGGAACTTCAGTGGCACCCCCCTTTCCGCCTGGCGCTCGCAGCGACTGGTTGAGTGGAACAGTTCCCAGTCGCTGTGGGACTGGGGGGGCGCTATTTAAAGGGGACTCTTCCTGCATTCTTTGTGGTAGCCATTTTGGACCACTCCTGTGTGAGAGAGAGAGAGATTTGCAGAGAGACAAAGGGAGAGAGCTTTCTGCTTTGACTCAGCGCTCGCACAGGTACTTCTGGCTTCAGCCCAGAGCTTTGCAGTTGGATTGATTTTTCAGTGCCATAGCCTTGAGTGGCCACTTATAATGGGGGCTGCAATGGGTGGAAACGTTGGGTTTTTCCATTGCATTGAAAGGGCTCAGAGACGCCGAGAGAGAGTGCCAATCATGGCCAGACGGAGGAGGGCCAACAGGCATCAGCACAGGAGGCCTTACCCTCCCAGGGTATACCGCCAGCACTTCTCCTACCTCAACATGTCTGAGGAGCAGTGCATTCGGAGGCTTCGATTCAGAAGGGAGGTGGTCACTGAGATCTGCCACCTGCTGCAGAGAGATCTGCAGCCTCTGCTGAGGAGCAGGACATCTCTGTCGGTGGCAGTGAAGGTGACAGTGGCTTTCACCGTCTATGCCACCAGCTCCTTCCAATCCGTTACTGGGGCCATTGCCAATGTCTCCCAGTTCGCGGTGCATTGCTGTATCAGCCAGGTCACGAATGCCCTCTTCAAAAGGAGACGTCAGTACATTTCCTTCCCCATGACCCTGGACAAGCAGCAGGAGCGTGCAATGGGATTTGCAAGAATAGCGGGCTTCCCCATGGTCCAGGGCGCCATTGACTCCACGCATGTGGCTTTGCAGGTGCCTCTAGAGAATGCCGAGGATTACCGCAACGGGAAGGGTACCATTCGTTGAACGTGCAGTTGGTGTGTGACCACAGGCAGCTCATACTAGCTGTCAATGCCCGCTTTCGAGGCAGCAGCCACAATGCCTTCATCCTGCGCCAGACTTCTGTGGCAGACATTTTTGAAGCCCCAGCTCACGCAGAAGGCTGGCTTCTCGGGGACAAGGGCTATCCTTTGTGCACCTGGCTGATGACCCTGCTCCGTGCGCCCACCACCCCAGCTGAAGAGCAATACAATGACAGCCATCAAGCGACCAGGAACATCATTGAGCACACGATCGGCGTGCTAAAGCAACGGTTCCGCTGTCTGGACCATTCCGGGGGAGTCCTACAGTACTCGGCTGAGCGAGTCTCCCATTTTGTTGTAGTGTGCTGCATGCTGCACAACCTGGCTATCCTCAGGACTCAGCCACTGCCAGCAGACATTGGAGGACCACCAGAGGAGGAGGAGGAGCACCAAGACGGGAGGGAGGCACAAAGTGCAAGGGCCGTCTGTCAGCGGCTTATTGCAAGTCGGTTCTAGGCCCCCTCTCAGGGAATGGCTTGTGCCATTGAAAGCACATGAATGGAGCCGCTCCGCAAACCGTGAGCCAGTCAAGGCAACAAAAATAGTTCAAAGTGCAAACATGCACAATCTGAATAAAGAGAATTATTTATTTAACAAACTCTGTGCCCTTCCCGCATCTTTATTTGAAATCTTTATTTGAAATCAACCGAGATCTTGGGTTCATGTCACGCTACATGTAACCCCACCAGACTCGAGTCGACATTGGCTTGTTCTCTCTACACAGATGCGGCCGGACCTGCTGTGATTTCCAGCAAAAAAAAAATGTTTTTTGTCTTTTTTTGTTTTCATACAGACCCCAGCATCTGCAACATTTGACCCCTTGTGACCCCATCTCATTGTTCTTTGATGTAATGTTTTCCTGACTGACCTGTTTGGACACCATTCACACCTTTGATTGCTGTGATTATCTCTCTGCCGAGGTGTGATAAATGGCAGTTGGCAAGATTACCTGTAAACATCTGACATTATTCTCTGACTATATAAGCTGTGTCTTTATGCATTTCTCCACTTCACCTGACGAAGGAGCAGCGCTCCGAAAGCTTGTGATTTCACATAAAGCTGTTGGACTATAACCTGGTGTTGTGTGACTTCTTACATTTGTCCACCCCAGTCCAACTCCGGCATCTCCACACCCTTCCCGCATGACAAACAAATACAGAGAAACCCCCAAAAAAAGTCAGACACATAACTGGCTCTCACAACCTGGAGACAATGAACAAAAGAGTTAAACAAAAATGACCATGATCCTCGGCCTTCACAAAAAAAACACAACATTTTGCCACACCTCCTACTTTTTGGCCTGCGAGGGTGATCTGCCTCGCTTGCGAGATTGGCCCCTTCCCGCCCTGCAGCTCCTCTGCAATGGGACCCCAGTGGCTGCAGCAAGGCTGGGGGAAGGCTGCTGAGGGTCAGATAGTGAGTTGGCAGATGCCCTTGGGGGATGGCCTGGACCAGCTCTGGGCGCGGAGGGCCCGGCTGCTGACTGCTCCAACTCTGCTTGGGCGGCAGCAGTCTGTCCTACGGGTGGTGGCAGCTGCAGTGGAGGAGTGACAGTGTTGGCAGCAGGAATGCTGCCAACCTGACAGAGCACAGGCACTCCTTGGTCAGACGACACACTGGCACTCGCACGGGCCAGCACTGAAGCATACGCAGCAATCTGCTGAAGCACAGACTGCTGGCCAGCTGCGGTGCTGCGAGGGCCCCGGCGAATCCTGGCTGATCCAGCGAGGGTGGCAGCAGGTTGTGCTCGTGTGGCCTGAGATCTGTGTCTGCATCAGACCAGCCAGTGACTGCATAGCATGACTAAGCACTTGGCTGGAAGCCGCCTGTGCTGCCCCGAAGTCCTGCAGACTCCTTGCCTGTGCTGCACCGAAGTCCAGCAGACTCCTTGCCTGTGCTGCCCCGAAGTCCTGCAGACTCCTTGCCTGTGCTGCCCCGAATTCCTGTACACTCCTTGCCAGTGACTCTATGGAGTCAGGCATCCTTGCCACTGCAGCCATGAGCTCAGTGTGCCTGTGCTCCGCCTGGGTGCCCATTTCACCAAGGAGCTGCACCTCCTCTGCGCTCACTGTAGCAGGACTGGAGGCCACACTCACCCTCCGGGGAGAAGGCCGCCGAGCTTCCCTAACCCCCCCCGCATTGCTGCAGCCTGCTGGGCCCCGGAACTTCACCCTCCTCAGACCCTTTCCCCCCCCCCCTGCTCCCCTCCAGGGAAGACGTGTCCCCGTCATGGCCATGGGCTGCCTCGACTGAGGGTGGCACTGATGTTCCGGCTTCCTCTTCCTCCTCCTCGCCTTCCGATTCACTCACAGTGCCAGCTTGAGGGCCAGCCTCCTCACCTGGCGAATCAGCATCTGAAAGCAGGCAGGTACAAGAGTTGCTTTAGTGTGAGGACAGGGCGGCAGCGAGGGAGGCATGAGTGCTGCAATGCACTGCATTGGTTCGATAGTGGCAAAGGATGCTGGTGTGAGGCACAAGTGGAAAGAGAGAGGTCAAAAAGGTGATGACCTTACCATTGCTGTCCAGAACGGGGTCGGCATCTCCAGTGGCGACGGGGCCAATCAGCCGGCCTGCCATAATCTGCTCCACTCGCTGCTCCAGATCGCTGAGGTCTTTAAGTTCAGGACGGCCTCCCCCGGTCCGTTGCTGCTGCCTCCTATTGTGGGCCAGCTTGCCTTCAAGAGAAAGGACGGGCTCTGAGTACAGTGTGAAGCCCTGATCTTGCCTGCACTGCCTCCCATGGTAGAATAGCCCTGACAGTGTCAAGCCCTGATCTTGCCTGCACTGCCTCCCATGGTGGAATAGCCCTGACAGTGTCAAGCCCTGATCTTGCCTGCACTGCCTCCCATGGTGGAATAGCCCTGACAGTGTGTAAAGTGGTGAATGTGCATGTGATTTTCATGAGAGTCCCATAGGTGTTGGATGAGGGCTGGGCATTGGGGCTTTCAGGACCCTTTGGCCATAAAGTGAGGTGCACATGCAGGGATGAAGAGGATACTGGAAAGGGTACTCACCCTGACAACCCGAGTGAGGTCGTTGAACTTCTTTCTACATTGCGTGGGTGTCCTGGGGACCATGATGCTGGAGGTCACTCTGTGTGCCACCTCCCTCCAAGCTTTTCTATATTCGCTGGGCAGCGGCTTCCTGCCACTGTCAGGGAATAGGGTAGGTCGCCGGCGCTCCACTGCGCCAACCAGAACCTTCAGGGCCCCTGCACTGAAGTGCTGCGCTCGCTCCCTGGCCTTTTCCATGGTCGTGGGCGTAACAATGTCGCAGCAGGTCTGTCCAGGCCTAGAATCAGGGCTCCAATGTGCTGGGCGTGGCTGCAAGCCAAATCGACTCTCCCCCTTTAAGAGGTGACCGGCGCCAGCGTGTCTGCCTGCAATCGCTAACTCGCCGCACCTGCGCTACGCCCGCCCTCGGTGGTAGCGCCTCGGCTCGCCGGCTTAACGCCTTAGGATAGTCGTGCAGCGCCTGCTTTAGCGCAGCAGCAACCTCTTGGGGCGATGCAACTCAATTTCGGTGAAGGTGGCGCTAAGCTGCGCCGGGCACTAAATTTAGCACAAGCTCGACTGTAGCGTCCCAAATGTGGCGATACTGAATTTCTAGGCCTATGTGTTCCTGGAGAGTGCCTTTTATTTCTTGTTTTAAAAAAAAAATGATATCTGAAGCATGGTTGATATTTAAAATGTGATGGATAGGAAATACATGCACTTGGTATGTTGTGATCCTGGCAAGTTCATTTTGTTTCTTTATACTTTGTTCTGAAGTGTGACACAGAATTTTGAGTGTGACATTTAGGCCGCAAATTTAATTGAGGAGGTGGGACAGCTGGTTTCCAGGTTCCAGTCCCGTTCCCAGCTGCAGACGTGATTTTTTAACTTGATTGGCCTTGTTAAGCCCGCCCTGCGGGCTTTCCAGCCAATTAACATCGGAGCCAATGAAACAATCAGACCATGGTCCTCCGAATCCTTCCACAATCAGCCCCAACACCAACATCACCAACCTCAGCGGGTCTGATGACGTCATTTGATGATGCATCATCAGCCGGTTTTCTTAAAGGGACCACGTCCACATGGAGTTTGACAGTTATTCTGTCAGTGTTTGACAGCATTGAGGTGCTGCAAACACTGACAATTACTGCACAAAGGTAAACGCTTGCACCCAGGCTCTCCAATGAAAGTCACAGCATGCAGGGAGGTTCTCTTCCCTTCCAAGGGTGGAAGAGACCTCCCCAGGATACCAACTTACCTAGCACCTCCACCCAACCCTCTCTATCTACTTTATCACTTCCCCATCTCACTAGCCACCCCTCACACTCACCCTCATCCTACTGCAAGCATACCAACTAGCAACACACAAGGGTAGGCACTTGAGAGGTTTAGCCAATGTCCATGTGAAGTTACAACAGAAAATGCTGGAAAAACTCAGCAGGTCAGGCAACATCCGTGGAGAGAAATTTGAGTTGACGTTTCGGGTCGAACCCTTCTTCAAAACTGGAAAGAAAAGAAAATAGATCGAAGGCAGGGCTGCGATCGGACAAAAGAAATAAAGGAAACAAAAGGAGTAAAAGAGACAATAAAAGGTCTTTGAAGCTAGACGAGATGGTAATAGGCTGAGATTAGGTGTGAAGTGTACTGGCAGGGCAAGAGCCTTGCCCTGCCAGTACAATCTCAGCCTATTACCATCTCAGCCTATTACCATCTCGTCTAGCTTCAAAGACCTTTTATTGTCTCTTTTACTCCTTTTGTTTCTTTTATTTCTTTTGTCCGATCGCAGCCCTGCCTTCGATCTATTTTCTTTTCTTTCCAGTTTTGAAGAAGGGTTCGACCCGAAGCGTCAACTCAAATTTCTCTCCATGGATGTTGCCTGACCTGCTGAGTTTTTCCAGCATTTTCTGTTGTTATTTCGGATTTCCAACAGCTGCAGTATTTTGCTATCGTCCATGTGAAGTTTCTGGTAATGTGTTGTCATACAGTGAAATCTATTTTTCCAAAACTGCCCCTTATTGGACAGATGTGAGCGCACCTTGAGAAGTGTCTTACTGGGTTCCAGTGAATGTTCAGACATAACTTCCACTCCCCCCACCCACCCCCCCCCCCCCACCCCCCCGGCTATAGTGATGTGTGTGTATGGAATGGCTTGGACATTAAAGGGATGCTTCATGGTGCTGGTGTGGGATGGTGTCAACCTGGCACATCATGTGGCAGCCAGGGTTTACAGTGTCAAATGAAAAAAATCTGGCCATGGTGATGCCATCGCTGGCCTCCCGGCCAGCAACTTTGCCAGGGGCTGATGCCCTGTGTCCAGTGCAGCATCAGGTGATGGCAGAGAACGTTGGTGATGAGGTTGGTGATGTTAGTGTTGGGGCTGATTGTGGAAGGGTTCGGAGGACCAAGGTCTGATTATTTCATTGGCGCCGATGTTGCTGGAATAGATGGCAGCTGCAGGTGAGATGACAGAAGCGATCTGTCACTGGTGAGAGAGGTTCTCCCAATGAGGTGGCACTGGACATACAGTTGGATCTAAAAACTTGTAAGCTAAAGAAATCTCTATATGTATTAAAAATGCAGTAACCAACATTTTCTGTGCTCTTGAAACTCACCATCTGCAACATGGCATCTTTGACGCCACTTCTGCAGCTGTCAGCTTTTCACAAAGCTCAGAACAGACTGAAATCACGCCAGGTTGAGCTGGCGTGTTCCCCGAACAGCAGGTAACCAGTGGGGGCGAAGGTAAAATTAGAAGTAAGCCTCAAAATACTCTTAAATTGGCTCTTAACAAGCCATTTAAGTAGCTGAATTGTCTCCCCCGCCGCTTGGTGTCGGGTCAGTTCTGCGCTGACAGACCCAACACCTGAGAGACCCACGTGGAGGCGGGTTGACAGCAGGTTTCCTACCCTTTGCAATTTTGACAGGGGACCTGCCTACAAACCCGCCCCCTCGGCGTGATTAAATTCGTGGCCTGAGAATCATAGAATGATACAGCACAGCAAGAGCCCATTCAGCCCATTGTGCCTGTGCCAGACTTGAGGTGTGAGAAAGGAGTGTAACAGAGAGGGAATTTACACCATAGCTATCATTTTCAGAATATTACAGTTAGTTATCAATGGGTTAATTTTTCTAATTAGCACTACTACACCAATCTTTGTATAACAGGGTGCCTATTGAGAATTTGTACATGGCCATTTGATTTTCCCAATAAGATTAATGATCATAAAATCATGCAGGGTGCACTAACCTTCACATTCAAATCCCTGACTTGTGCTCCTGTTGCACAAAGCTCTGTGTTGGAAGTACTAATTTGTAAAGTATATTCCCACTCCACTTCTAATCTAGCAACAGGAGGATAAATCAGCCCATGCAGGCTAGAGGCTGTGGGTTGAAGTATTGGGGCGACGTCTCCTTTACGTACCCGCCTAAAATTGGGTAAGCTCCTACAAAGATGGAAAATGTGGGCTAATCGACACCTCACTGACCTGACCATGATTTCCATCCCCCACCCCCTCCTACCTCTGCCACCACCACTGCTGGTCGCTCCTTCCCCAGCTGCCACATGACAATGGGGGTGAGACCCTAGAAGATTTCCCTCTCATTCGTTCCACTTGTCACTGGTTCCTTGGGCCGCCATATGGGAGGTGGTGGTCAACCTTGGGAATTAGCAGTCAAGGATCCATGTTCCCTTTATGGAAAGTGAAGACCTTGTAGCGGCCTCCTGTCTCTCCTAGTCAGTACTTAGTTGCTGAAGGCCTCAGTCTTGGCCGAAGCCTTTAGTGGGAGCCTTGATGCCATCTTTCGGGTGCTTCTGCCCTTTACATTCCTCACCACCTCTTCTGGTACCAGCACTGTTGAGATTTTTTGCCTTTGCACTGGCGGGCTCCCGCTTGACTGCAGGAATCCCGCAGCAAGCCCACCATAGATAGGGAACGAATCCGGACCCAGAGAAATGGGTTTATGGTGGAGCAGATCTTGAGGAGGGGTTGAAAGTCCCACCCCACTAAATCTCTGCCCCAAAGAGGAGAAACCATCCCACCCCTCAATATGTCAATAAACAATTATGGTAGATTAGCGGAAAATGTAACACTTTTGAAATAACCTTCTTTGTCCAAATAGAGTTATTTTTTCTCCTCTCTACTTTTCTCCTTTACCCTTCATTTTCTTAAAGCAATGACTAATGCTGGAGTGTAGTTCCATAGCTGCCACAGTCCTCTGGTGGGTTTTATGTCTGCAATTCTACTCTTCATAAAGTCTTCCTAAGTCAACCACCTGACCTCTGCAGAACAAGTTAAAATGATTGCAGGAGTGAATGAAACACTGTAGGAGCTAAGTAGACGAAAGTCATCTTCCAATGATGTCACTAACTGTGCTGACAGACTATTTGACAATGGGGACCATGGTCTTGCTTTTACCTTACATTCACATAGATGTCCAGCAGAGAAAACAGATAGCCGGCAGGAGCAGGAGCCTTGGTTGAATTCTCCCCTCCCTAACATGATGACACTGAGGCAATTTGTAGTCGGCTTGGACATCCATGGGCCTTTGATCCTGACAGAAGTGCTGAGATCTGTCTTCCAAAGTATCCAGGTTCAGCTACTTGTGAGGACAGCAGCAGCCCTGGCAATTAATTTCAATTTTGAAAGGGCTTCCTTGTAAAAGGGGCCAATCATTCCTAAAAGCTGCCAGATATCTTCAGGGCTCGAGGTCAAGACCCAGGTCTTGGCTCCCAAGTGGGCTCCCCTTCTGCGGGCTTGGAGGCTAGTATGATTCCATTCACCTGTTTTACTGGCCGTCCAGCAGATCCCAGCTGGGCCTGAGGAACCTCACAGCCTGACAGACCCCCTCTCTCCAGCCACACTCTCTATGATGCAGGGAACCATAGCCCTGAGTATGCTCAGGCCTGAACAGTGCACTTCTGTTGGAAGACCACTGGTAACACGGTGCAGGCCTGAGAATTAGGGCAGTACTCAAATGCTCTGATTCACAACCGTCGCAGAAAGGTTCTGGGAGACTGGTGCATTAATTCCTTCCGCTCCAAACATGGAACCTGATTATTACACTTACATGGAAATTACAACAAGGACACAGGCTGTTTGTCCCAACCAGCCCATGTTGGTGTTTATACTCCACATGAACAGTAGTTCTAATCTTATGTTCCCGCTCTGTTCCCATATCCCTTTATTCATAGAAAATGCTGGAAACATTCAGCAGGTCAAGCAGCATCTGTGGAGAGAGAGTTAACCTTTCAGGGCGATAACCGTTCATCGGAAATGGAAGATATTTAGAGATGATGGTGCATGAATTTTAGATCTTAACCACTGCTTGACTTTTCTCTCGGACAGCAAGTGCTGGTAATGAGGATTGTTGGACCAGAGCCACTGGGAGTGGAGGAGGTGTGGGCTGATTCTTGAGATGGTGCGTCCCCACAGTTGACAGGGCGGTCCACACCCCTGGGGTCTCCCTAACTTTTTTCCACCACATTCCCAGCCCACAGCAACCCTCTCCGCTTTGCCAGATTTTCCATGCTTCCCTCCCCTTCCGCTATTGCATGGGCTCTGCTACAGTTACTGACTCCAGTAATGCATTCCACAGCTTCTCAAACCTCTGTGTAATAAGGTTTCTTCTGCTCTCTGTCCTAAATTTCATCCATTTAATCTTACATCTATGACCAATTGTTCGTGATCCCTCAACCACTGGAACAGTCTTTTTATATCAAATCTGTTCTATGCCATCATAATTTTAAACACCTCTATCAATTAATTTGGCCAGCCCAGGAGCCATCATGATAGCTGCATTGCTCTCCTGGCTGTCCTCCTATCCACCACCTTCTGTAAATCCAGCTTATCCAAACCTTTACTGCTTGTATCCTATTCCACACCTCCATTCTTGCATATTTACACTGGCTCCCAATCTCTGTTCCTGCACTCCCAGTGCACAGCTGTGTTCAAAGGGAGTGTGCGTCGGAGAATCTGGGTGAAAATGTCATAGTCCTATCTCCAGCCCAATCTCCCTTCGAGCACACTGTGAGTTGCGAGTACTGAATTTACCCTGATATCTATATATTGAAGCTGTAAGGAGTTGTGTTATGCCTGGTGTTTTTGCAAATCCCCTCCAAAACACACCCAGATCTTAACCCGTGTACAGTAGTGACCCAGGGTGTACAACTGTACCAGCTGATCTATTGTAACAATGTATGCACATACACCTGCTGTATAAGTAAGCTACTTAAATTCTGAAAATCATTTAAAAAAATTAGCAAAAGACGGCCCCAAAAATTCCTACCATAAGTTCAGTGAGAGCATGTCAGAACATTCGCAAATTCAACCAGAACTCCGAGTCCCAGCCTTAAATGTAAGTTCCACCATCAAAGAAAGAAAGACTTGCATTTATATAGCACCTTTCATAACATCAGGACATCCCAAAGTACTTGGCAGCCAATGAAGTACCTTTTCTTGAAGTGTAGTCACTGTTGTAATGTAGGTAATGCGGCAGCCAAAATTGCGCACAGTAAGCTCCCACAAACAGCAATGTGATAATGACCAGATAATCTGTTTTTGTGATGTCGACTGAGGGATAAATATTAGCCAGGACACCGGGGATAACTCCCTTGCTTTTTTTTGAAATAGTGCCATAGGATCTTTTGCATCCACCTGAGAGAGCAGACGGGGCCTCGGTTTAACATCTCATCCGAAAGATGGCACCTCCGACAATGCAGCACTCTCTCAGCACTGCACTGGAATGTCAGCCTAGATTTTTGTGCTCAGGTCTCTGGAGTGGGACCTTAAAGTGGCCCCTTGACACAGGAGGCTACAGAGGGCAGGATCAACAGCTTCTGGGGAAGGCACCCAGCTCCCCAAGGCCAGCAAGCTTCTCCAGGTGTTTCCAATATATTCCGCAACGGGAAGGGTTGCCGCAGACTCACTCCACAATGGCCAAAAGACCGTTCTTCGAGACCCCTCTCCCTGACCCCATGAACATTAGCAAGGTCAGCAGCGGAGTTCAGCAATGAGTGCGAGCTTGGCATAACTGCCGGGATGAAGTCCCTGTGGTTTTAGTGAACCTGAATGATAATCATTAATGTATATCCTTTTGAAATTGAAATTTTGTAATGTTCTTTCTTGACAAAATATGATTTATAAACATTTCTCTGGATAAAGTACAAAGTGTGAAATGGATAAACATATTTAAAACATTTGGAGCAACAGGAAACTTTATACATTTTGGACAGTTGATATTCATTTGAGTGATGATGTACCAGCAAACATCTGAAGTCAGTGCCTTTCTTATTGTTCCATGCAATTTTACTTGGTGTCTTTTTGCAATTCAGTTGGGTATCTGAATCACATTTTTCTTCACAAACAAAACTGCTTGCTTTCCCACAGCTTCAATGCACTCATTCCTAACTTCATACAAGTATCTGAATGCAGCTTGGGGTGTTGCACTTGCCCATTCAAATCAGGATGATTCCAGCTTTGATCCCTGGTGGATGCCCAGCCTATCTCATTTGAAGTATACTGGCCCCAACTATCCACAGGCCTTTCCATACACTATCTGGATCGGGTACACCGGGACTCAGCTGCCATTGTAAATTTCCTCGGGGGGCCTCGTTTGGCTGGAATCTCCACTCATCACTAACCTGAGGGCCGAAAATCCGCAAGTCCACAATCCTCACTCTGGCCACACCACTTGGTAAGACCACGGTTGGAGTACTGTACAGTTTGGGGCTCCACACTGTAGGAAGGATGTCAGGCAATGGAGAGGATATAATGTAAATTTATGAGGGTGCTGCCTGATATGAGGAGATTATGAGGCGATTTGACTAAGCTACAAGTTTAAAACTGCCTCTGCAGAGCACATTACCCATGCTCTGGCCATGCCTGTTCTGTATTTTTATTGTACTCTGATGGATTACACTGTAAGACTTGACTGTCGTGTCTCTGATTTGCTTCTCAAGTGCTTCAAGTTTTAAAGTAACCTTTTCTAGCCTAAAGCCTATCCTGCATCTGCTGCTGTTACCTGCTGAGCTCTGATTGTATTTCCATGCAGTGCTGATTTATCAGCTTTACTTTGCTGCTATGTGGGTCCTGGACAAAAATCCACTTTGTTGTGGGCCAAAGTCCATTCTCCACTGGCTTCTGGACCTTATAGTGACACTCACCATTGCCGGTGCTTTCTACGGAGACTACTCTCTACCACGTTGTCTCGATTGTAGTACTTAGCCTGCTCTTGTGTCCTCAGTTTTCTGCTCCCTGCTGGGAATTTTTCAGTCTGCGCTGAGCTATCTCGGATCTTCTCCTGCTGTTCCCATCCTGCTCTGGATTCTGCTCCATTGCTGTCGATTGATCTTCACTTTTGTTTCTTTCCGCTTGCTTCCCATGGCCACTGACTCGACTCATCCTTCTGTTGGTATATTGGATCTGCTGGTGTGCACTATTAATCACCAATGCCACTATTCACCTCCGCTGGACCCCTGGATCAACCTATGCTGGCTAATAATCCAGAGAACATGAGGTCAAATTCCATCATGGCAGTTTGAAAAACTGGAAAATAAAAAGCTGGTCCCATCTACAAAATGGTGCAGGCAATTTTCTTTTGAAGGCTGGGTCTCTAATGTCTCCATCTCTGTCCTCTTCAGCAGAGTTAGGATCAGAGCTTGTGCTCCAGCGAGCGCTGTCCTTGGCTGTCCTTTCCATTTGTACCTGCTCCTGCATACTAGTGCTGTGTGAATCACCCTGTACAGACTCTCGAATACATTATCTATAGCAGCCAGCATACTGGTCTGTGTGCTGGTGCTTGGTTATGAGGGAGTGATGGTGCATCTTTGGGATGAATGGTGGCTACAGGGCCCAAGTCATCAGAAGGACCTAGAAGAAGAGGAAAAAGAAAAGGGGTTAAAACGTAAAAGTAAGGGTCAGCAGTACAATGCAGTCCTAGGTTTCCATGCTGCGTGTGAGCTAGACCGTTAAGTGGAAAGAGTAATTGGCTAAACACCCTGTTGCATGTGGCTTCCAATCCCGTCATCTCCAACACAGCATGTCCTCCCTCTGCCAATAATGTTGATGGGGGTGTCATCTACTGGAGAAAGGGTGCGCAACATGGCTATACCTCTCCCAAGTTTTGCAGTCTCCCTTCTGTCCTGTGCCAGCTTGTCTTGCAAGAAGAGTGGGGATGGGTTGGTATGTGCCCTGTGAAAGAGTTATGAATTTGCATGAGGCAACGTAGCATAGTTTGTATGCTGGGACGAAGAAACAATAAGAGGGAGAAGTTGTTGGATGAAAGAAAGTGAATGTATTAAAGAACCTGAAAATGACCTGTTTATTCCTACTCTCTGTTTTCTGTCCATTAACCAATCCTCAATTGATGTGATTATGTTACTCCCAATCCCATGAGCCCTAATCTTGTGTAACAACCTCTTGTGTGGCACCTTATCGAATGCCTTCTGAAAATAACAAGGATGGGATACAGTGAAGGTTTTTCTGGGGATGAGGGTATAAATTAAAGGGAATGATGAGCAAATCAACAGCTGCAGAGGTATCATGTGAGAATTAACCCAAGTCCAAACAAAATAAAAGCAGAATGCTGCTTCTGCCATTTTTTGTTGAATGTGTGAGTGTAAGCTGGAGGTGTAGCGAAGTGGTCCATTGTGATTGCAAGGCCAGCATTTATTGCCCATCCCTAATTGTCCTTGAGAAGGTGGTGGTGAGTCGCCTTCTTGAACTGCTGCAGTCCGTGTGGTGAAGGTACTCCCACAGTGCTGTTAGGTAGGGAGTTCCAGGATTTTGACTCAGCGACGATGAAGGATCGGCGATATACTTCTAATTCAGGATGGTGTGTGACTTGGAGGGGAACTTGGAGGTGGTGGTGTTCCCATGCGCCTGCTGCCCTTGTCCTTCTAGGTGGAAGAAGTCGCGGGTTTGGGAGATGCTGCCAAAGAAGCCTCGGCGAGTTGCTGTAGTGCATCTTGTAGATGGTACACACTGCAGCCACGGTAGCCTGGTAGCATCAGCAAACTTGGATATATTACACTCGGTCCCCTCATCTAAGTCATTGATATAGATTGTAAATAGCTGAGGCTCAAGCATTGATCCTTGTGGCACTCCATTAGTTATAACCTGAAAATGACCTGTTTATTCCTACTCTCTGTTTTCTGTCCATTAACCAATCCTCAATTGATGTGATTATGTTACTCCCAATCCCATGAGCCCTAATCTTGTGTAACAACCTCTTGTGTGGCACCTTATCGAATGCCTTCTGAAAATAACAAGGATGGGAAACAGTGAAGGTTTTTCTGGGGATGAGGGTATAAATTAAAGGGAATGATGAGCAAATCAACAGCTGCAGAGATATCATGGAAAATGGAGGTTTACAAGTGCAGTTGTTAGTGACTTGGGAGAAAGTTTATTCCATGTAAGGATACAGCAGGATATGAAGCTGAACGAAGGTAAAGGTGAGTGGTAAGGCAGACAAACAATAATAACAACAACTTGTATTTATATAGCGCCTTTAATGTAGTAAAACGTCCCAAGGCGCTTCACAGGTGCATTATCAAACAAAATGTGACACCGAGCCACATGAGGAGATATTTGGACAGATGACAAATAGCTTGGTCTAAGAATTTTTAAGGAGCGTCTTAAATAAGGAGAGAGAGGTAGAAAAGCGGAGAAGTTTAAGGAGGAAATTCCAGAACTTAGGGCATAGGCAGCTGAAGGCACGTTTGCCAATGGTGGAGTGATTAAAATCGGGGATGCGCAAGAGGCCAGAATTGGAGGAGTGCAGAGATTTTGGAGGGTTGTAGAGCTGGAGGAAATTACAGAGATAGCGAGGGGCGAGCCCATGGAGTGATTTGAAAACAAGGATGAAAATTTTAAAATTGAGTCATTGCAGGACAAGGAACCAATGTAGGTCAGCTAGCACAAGGGTGATGGGTGAACAGGCCTTGGTGCGAGTTCAGATACAGGCAGCAGAGTTTTGGATGAGCTCCAGTTTATATAGTGTGAAAGATGGGAGGCTGGCCTAGAGGGCTTTGGAAGAGTCAAGTCTAGAGGTAACAAAGGCATGGATGAGGGTTTCAGCAGCAGATGAACTGAGACAGGGATGGGGGTGGAAGTAGGCTGTATTGGTGATGGAGAGGATATGTGCTTGGAAGCTTATCTTGGGGTCGAATATGACACGAAGGGTTGTGAATGGTATGTGGTATGGTGCAGCCTCAGACCGTTGCCTGGGAGGAGGGTGGAGTTCGTAGCTCGGGAACAGAGTTTGTGGTGGGGACTGGAGACAATGGCTTTGGTCTTCCCAATATTTAGTTGAAGGAAATTTCTGCTCATCCAGTACTGGATGTCTGACGAGCAGTGTGACAAATTAGAGACAGGAGATGCATCAAGAGAGGTGGTGTTGAGGTAGAGCTGATTGTCACCAGCATACATGTGGAGCCTAATATTACTTTTTTGGATGTTGTCGCCAAGGGGTAGCATGTAAATGAGAAATAGAAAGGAGCCAAAGTAAAATCCTTTGGGGACTCCAGAGGTAATGGTGCTGGACTGAGAAGAGAAGCCATTGCAGGTGATTCTCTGGCTATGACTGGATGGATAAGAATGGAACCAGCCAAGTGCAGTCTCACCCAGCTGGATGACAGAGGAGTAGCATTGGAGCAGGATGGTGTGGTCAACCATTTCAAAGCCTGCAGCCAGGTCAAGAAGGATGAGGAGGGATAGTTCACCATGGTCATAGTCATTTAGGATGTCACTTGTGACTTTGATAAAGGCCGTGTCAGTTCTATGGCAGGGGCAGATACCTGATTGGAAGGATTCAAACATGGCGTTGCAGGAAAGATGGGCTCGGATTTCAGAGGTGACAACACATTCAAGGACTTTGGAGGGGAAAGGGTGGTTGGAGATGGGATGGTAGTTTGCAAGGACAGAGGGGTCAAGTGTGGATTTTTTGAGGAGATTGACGATAACAGCAGATTTGAAGGAGAGGCAGACAGTACCAGAGGAGAGAGAACCGTTAACAATGTCAGCTAACATGGGGGCCAGGAAGGGAAGTTGGGTGGTCAGTAGTTTGGTGGGAATAGGTTTGAGGGAGCAGGAGATGGGTCTCATGGACAAGATGAGCTCGGAGAGGGGAAGAGGGGATATCAGAGAGAATATAGAGAAAGATGCAAGTACATCTTGTCTAAGGTAGGTGGGAACTTTAGGGGACGTTTGGCCCAGTGGGCTAGGGGAAGGGAGGGAAGCGGCAGATGCAGCTGAACAGATGGTTTCAATCTTAGTCACAAAGAAGTCCATGAGCTCCTCGCACCTTTTGTTGGAGGTGAGGGTGGAGGAGACAGCAGAGAGGGGTTTAAGAAGACTGTTTGTAGTGGAGAAGAGAAGCCATGGGTCATAATTTTTTCATTCCAGGATGATCTGGAATAGTGAGCAGTTTTGGCAGAGGAGCGCAGGACCCGATAGTGCTTTAGGTGGTGCAGCCAGATCAGGTGATGAATGGTTAAACCAGTTGTCCGCCATAAATGTTCAAGTCTGCGTCCCTTGGACTTCATGGAGTGGAGATGAGGGCCGTACCTGGGGGAACGACCAAGGTAAGAGAGAGTAATGGTTTTAATGGGGACAAGCGCATCAAAGGTGGAGGTGAGGGTGTGATTGAGCCGATTGGTAGCTGCAGAAATGTCGTAGTGAATGGAGGGTCACAGGTTAGACAATTTGGAATTTGAAAGTACAGTTGTAAGTGACCTTTTAAAAAAAATATTTATTCACGGGGCTATGGGCATCGCTGGCAAAGCCAGCATTTATTGCCCATCCCTAATTGCTCTTGAGAAGTTGGCGGTGAGCTGCATACTTGAATTGCTGCAGTCCATGTGGTGAAGGTACTCCCACAGTGCTGGGGGAGAGTTTTTTCAGGGGCAGACACAGAAGAAAGTGGGGTTGGGAGAAAGAAGGAGGATGTGGGTGGAGAGCGATACGAGGAAGTGATCAGAGATGGCCTTATCTCTGATTGACACGATGGGAGTAGAGAGGCCATGTGAGATGGCAAAAAAGAAAGATCTTTTACGCCCACCTGAAAGAGCAGACAGGGCCTCGGTTTAACATCTCATCTGAAAGACAGTACCTCCAACAGTGCAACACTCCCCCTGTACTGCACTGGAGTGTCAGCCTAGATTTTTGTGCTCAGGTCTCTGGAGTGGGACTTGAACCCACAACTTTCTGACTCAGAGGCGAGAGTGCTATCAATTGAGCCCCGGCAAGGTTGAGGGAGTGGGCATGAATATGGGTAGGGGAGTTTATATGGAGGGAGAGGTTATGGAAGGAGAGATTAAGAAATGATAGGAGGGTGGTGAACTCAGAGGTGAGAGCATGATGAGTTGAGATGGAAGTTGAAATCACCGAGGGTGAGAAGTCACTTGGTGCAGGGGCTGAGGGAGGAAAGCAGTGAAGTTATCTTGTTGAGAAACTTGGCCTGGTACTTGGGTGGGTGGTAGAGAACGAGGATGGTCTGGTTGGGAATTGAGACCACAGTAGTAGAGGGACCATGGGAGATGGCAAGGTCGAGGGAGTAGCAATGAATATCGATAGATGAATTTATATGTGGTGAGAGAGGACAGAAGGCTGTGAATATGAACGAGAGAGGGTAAGGGGAGCTGATGTGAAGACCAAAATCACTGAGGATCAGGCGTTGCTTGGTGCAGAGGCTCGGGGAAGAAAGAAAGGAACATACTTTGGGTACAACTTCAGGCAGGGTTTTGGGAGGCAGTAGATGACAAGTATTTTATGGAGAGGCATGACGGAGGAAAATAGCTGGAGGGGTCAAGGTACAATTTGGTGATTAGGACTACTCTACCACATTGCATTTTTCAGCAGGACAGCTGGTGTAAAGTATAGCCGGACAAGGAGATTTCAGTGAGGGGGAAGGTGTCGCCACCCATCGCCACGTTTTGGTCAAAGTCAAAATGTCAATACAACCATTCACAATCAAATTGTGCATGGCAAGGGTTTTGGTGGACATTCTGGAGGGAAATGTGGAGGAGTGATTGTTGATCTAATGGCAAAGACTGGGGGCTGGAAGTGGGTCAATGAATGGGACAGGAAGGAGGTTGGTGAGAGTTAAGAAGATCAATGAGAGTGAAGGATGGGGCAGGTGGGGTTGCTGCTCTTAAGCGGTCAGTGATGGGTGCCATGATTGTGGTGTTGGAAAATGTGAAGGCAGACCTAGAGAGTAACTGTGGGCTGGTTCAAAGGTTATAGCAGCAGGAAAGAAGGTAGGCTGAAGGTGAATGATAGGTTGGGGTAGGGATCAGAGTGTGGGGGAGGTGAAATACCTGCAGGGGGAGAGATGAAGGGTGGCATGGCTAGGTGAGGGGAAGAGGAGGAGAGAATGGAGAGGGCAAGTGAAAGGCTGAAAAAGGTAGACAGAATTAGTGGTTTGGGTCTAGAGTGCAGCCAAAATGTGCACACGAATGGACACAAACGGAATTCTAGGTCACTTAGGCATGGTGGAAATTAAGCTAGACATGTAGTAGTCTACACATATCTTTATACCATTCAATCCCATTCTATACAAGGTATTCATGCATCAAAGTGCATTAACTGCTTTTGCCGATACTGGTTCTTCCTAGATACCAGCCTTAGTAAATCTGTCAGATTTATATTAATATTCAGATAGCTGCACGACACTTGCGCTTCAGTGACTGGCAGTGCAACACCTCACTGGCAACAACATAAAAGCAGCTTTAATGTTGTCTTACCCATACCCTGTTTCAAATTATGATCAAATACCCTTAAGATAAAACTTTTTTTTTATTCGTTCTTTGGATGTGGGCATCGCTGGCAAACCCAGCATTTATTGCCCATCCCTAGTTGCCCTTGAGAAGGTGGTGGTGAGCTGCCTTCTTGAACTGCTGCAGTCCGTGTGGTGAAGGTACTCCCACAATGCTGTTAGGGAGGGAGTTCCAGGATTTTGACCCAGCGACGATGAAGGAACGGCGATATACTTCCAAGTCAGGATGGTGTGTGACTTGGAGGGGAACTTGGAGGTGGTGGTGTTCCCATGCGCCTGCTGCCCTTGTTCTACTAGGTGGTAGAGGTCGTGGGTTTGGGAGGTGCTGCTGAAGAACCCTTGGTGAGTTGTTGCAGTACATCTTGTAGATGGTACACACTACAGCCATGGTATGCCGGTGGTGGAGGAATGAATGCCTAAGGTGGTGGATGGGATGTCAATCAAGTGGACTGCTTTGTCTTGTGCCTTCTAGATGGTGGAAAGGCTTTGGGGAGTCAGGAGGTGAGACACTTGCCGCAGAATACCCAGCCTCTGACCTGCTCTTGTAGCCACAGTATTTATGTGGCTGGTCCAGTTAAGTTTCTGGTCAATATTGACCCCCAGGATATTGATGGTGGGGGATTCGGCAATGGTAATACCGTTGAATGTGAAGGGGCGGTGGTTAGATGCTCACTTGTTGGAGATAGTCATTGCCTGGGACTTGTGTGGTGCGAATGTTACCCGCCACTTATCAGCCCAAGCCATCCAGGTCTTGCTGCATGCGGGCATGGACTGCTTCATTATCTGAGGAGTTGTGAATGGCACTGAACACTGTGCAGTCATCAGCAAACATCCCCACTTCTGACTTTATGATGGAGGGAAGGTCATTGATGAAGTAGCTGAAGATGGTTGGGCCTAGGACACTGCCCTGAGGAACTCCTGCAGTGATGTCCTGGGGTTGTGATGATTGACCTCCAACCACCACAACCATCTTCTTTTGTGCTAGGTATGACTCCAGCCAGTGGAGAGTTTTGCCCCCGATTCCCATTGACTTCAGTTTTACTAGGGCTCCTTGATGCCACACGTGGTCAAATGCTGCCTTGATGTCAAGGGCAGTCACTCTCACCTCACCTCTAGAATTCAGCTCTTTTGTCCATGTTTGGACCAAGGCTGTAATGAGGTCTGGAGCCAAGTGGTCCTGGTGGAACCCAAACTGGACATCAGTGAGCAGGTTATTGGTGTGTAAGTGCTGCTTGATAGCACTGTCGACGACACCTTCCATCACTTTGCTGATGATTGAGAGTAGACTGATGGGGCGGTAATTGGCTGGGTTGGATTTGTCCTGCTTTTTGTGGACAGGACATTTCTGGGCAGTTTTCCATATTGTCGGAGAGATGCCAGTGTTATAGCTGGACTGAAACAGCTTGGCTAGAAGCACGGCTAGTTCTGGAGCACAGGTCTTCACCACGACAGCCGGGATGTTGTCGGGGCCCGCAGCCTTTGCTGTATCCAGTGCACTCAGCCGTTTCTTGATATCACGTGGAGCGAATCGAATTGGCTGAAGACTGGCTTCTGTGATGGTGGGGACCTCAGGAAGAGGCCAATATGAACCATCCACTCGGCACTTCTGGCTGAAGATGGATGCAAATGCTTCAGCCTTGTCTTTTGCACACATGTGCTGGGCTCCACCATCATTGAGGATGGAGATATTCATGGAGTCTCCTCCTCCCGTTAGTTGTTTAATGGTCCACCACCATTCACAACTGGATGTGGCAGGACTGCAGAGCTTTGATCTGATCTATTGATCATGGGATCACTTAGCTCTGTCTATAGCATGCTGCTTCCGCTTTTTAACATGCATGTTACAGCTTCCCCAGGTTGGCACCGCATTTTTAGGTACGCCTGGTGCTGCTCCTGGCATGCTCTTCTATACTCTTTATTGAACCAGGGTTGGTCCCCTGGCTTGATGGTAAAATGTGGGATAGGCCAGGCCATGAGGTTACAGATTGTGGTGGAATACAGTTCTGCTGCTGCTCATGGCCCACAGTGCCTTATGAATGCCCAGTTTGAGGTGCTAGATCTGTTCTGAACCTATCCCATTTAGCACTGTGGTAGTGCCACACAACACAATGGAGGGTGTCCTCATTGTGAAGACGGGACTTCGTCTCCACAATGACTATGCGGTGGTCATTGCTATCAATCATGTCATGGACAGATGCATCTGTGACTGGTAGATTGGTGAGGGCGAGGTCAAGTAGGTATGTCCTTCAGGACTCGGCCAGCTCGGTCAGTAGTGGTGCTACCGAGCCACACTTAGTGATGGACATTGAAGTCCCCCATCCAGAGTACATTCTGTGCCCTTGCTACTCTCAGTGCTTCTTCCAAGTGGTGTTCAACATGGAGGAGTACTGATTCATCAGCTGAGGGAGGGCGGTAGGTGGTAATCAGCAGGAGGTTTCCTTGCCTGTGCTTGACCTGAAGCCATGAGACTTCATGGGGTCCAGAGTCAATGTTGAGGACTCCCAGGGCCACTCCCTCCTGACTGTATACCACTGTACCACCACCCCTGGTGGCTCTGTCCTGCCGGTGGAACAGGACATACCCAGGGATGGTGATGGAGGAGTTTGGGACATGGCTGAAAGGTATGGTTCTGTGAGCATGACTGTATGGCGGTTGCTTGACTAGACTGTGGGACAGCTCTCCCAATTTTGGCACAAATCCCCAGATGTTGGTGAGGAGGACTTTGCAGGGTCAACTGGGCTGAGTATGCCATTGTCGTGTCCATAGCCAATGCCGATGTCGATGCCGGGTGTCCCGTCCGGTTTTATTCTTATTGTTTCTTGTATTGGTTTTTTATAACTGAGTGGCTTGCTAGGCCAGTTCAGAGGGCAGTTAAGAGTCAAACACATTACTGTGGGTCTGGAGTCATATATAGGTCAGACCAGGTAAGGATGGCAGATTTCCTTCCCTGAAGGGCAATAGTGAATCAGATGGGTTTTTACGACAATCCGATAGTTTCATGGTCACCATTACAGATACTAGCTTTTTATGCTTGTATTAGCCTTGTTGCTAACAGCTTCACATTGATTGAATTCTTTCAATGAATACTCAATAATCTCATCATATCTTTTTCCTTTTACATCCTGCTAATAAGGGCCCATGTTTCCTGTTGAAATGTGCATAACCTTACATTCATCCATTTTAAAATACATCTGTTGTTCCTTTGTGCAGCCACTGAATTAGTCCAACTCTCTTTGAACGCTATATCTTTCCCTTTAACTCATAATCTGGCCACATAGCTTGGTGTAATAACCAATGAAACTATTAGAAGTACCCTTCTCTGCATTGTTTATGAATAATTTGAACAACAGGGGTGTGATGAAATATTCCATTCATCACTGCCTGTGACTGTGGTCGGTTTCAGTGTCATTTCCCTTCCCCCAGTCCTCATTGTATTGTTTACTGGAATGTGCTGGAATGTGCTGTGTGTAGGGCTCCGCCCATACCTGGCCCCTTTTGTAAGCTAGCTCAGTCTGGCCTCAGTCTCCAGAAGGAAGATATCTCTCTCTCTTACGTGTTACGTTCTAAGTTAATAAAAGCCTTGTTTTGTTTCGCTAACATCGAGTCTCGGAATTATTGAGGCACATCAATTTTATTAACTTATTTTTCAACACTATGGATCAACTCCTGAAACCCAAACGTTTGGATTTGGATCAACATGCTCCGGACGCATCAGCACGCTTCGGACACTGGTTTGAGTGTATGGAATTCTTCCTGGACAATTCCGCAGCCGTCAAAGACGCTACGGACGCTGCGAGGATGAGACTCGGAATTCTGCGGAATTGGGTAAGCCACCGGGTTTACCCCCTCATCCAAGACGCCGATACGTACCTGGCCGCCTGCGACATCTTAAAGGCGCATTACCAGCAGCCTACGAATGAGGTGTATGCTAGGCATCTGCTCGCTACTCGCGCACAGCGACCTGGGGAATCGATGGAGGAGTTCCTAAGCACCCTGAAAATGCTTGGCAAAGACTGCAAGTGCCGAGATGTAAAAGCCGCAGTGTACACTGACGAGCTTGTTCGCGATGCCTTTATCACAGGCCTCAGCTCCACTTACATCCGGCAAAGACTGCTGGAAAAAACGGAGTTGGACCTGAAACAGGCTGCGGACACCGCGCGATCCCTGGATGTGGCCCAGAGAAACTCGGACGCCTACTCTTCAGCCCGCGCCGTCCACGTCGCCACGTGTGCACCGAGGGCGCCGCCATCTTGGAAGGCATCTTCCCCGCCCGGCAGCCCGACACCGGCAGGGCCCCGCTCTACCCCCAGAAGCCCTACGACAGCCGCGACGCGTCAGGGACCCAACTGCTACTTCTGCGGGCAGCCAAAACACACCAGAAACCTGTGCCCGGCGAAAGGCACCACCTGCTTTAAGTGCGGTAAGAAGGGGCACTTCGGGAAGGTGTGCAGAGGGAACCCCGCCGGAAAACCAACCGCCGGAAAACCCGCCACCGCCGCGTGTGCGCCGTGGGAGCGGCCATCTTGGACGCCATCTTGCCCGACCTCGTGGGGTCTGCCATCTTATGAGCAGACAGCGTGGACGCCATCTTGTATCGATCAGAGCCCTACAGTGGCATCGGTCACAGTGGACCAGACCAGGCCGCACCCGCTATCCAAATCAATGGTGGACATCGAGGTAAACGGGTGCCGGGTTAAATGTTTAATTGACAGTGGAAGCACGGAGAGTTTTATCCAGCCTGAACTGGCACAGCAACTCTCCCTAAAGGTGGTCCCTGCTCAGGGTACCATCTCTATGGCTGATAAAACCCAGACATCGACCATTCTGGGTTACTGCACGGTACAATTGGGCGTTAACGGAACTGTATACGATAATTTTAAAGTATTAATCATGAAGAACCTATGTGCGAGCGTGATCTTGGGCCTGGATTTCCAGTGCAACCACCAAAGCATCACGCTCAAGTACGGTGGGTCCCAGCCGCCCCTCACAGTGTGCGGTCTGGCTACCCTGAAGGTAAAGCCGCCTTCGCTATTCGCGAACCTTACCCCTAACTGCCGGCCAATAGCGACCAAAAGCAGGAGGTACAGCTGGGAGGACAGGCGGTTTATCGCGACCGAGGTAGACAGGCTCCTGAAAGAGCGCATTATTGAACGCAGCAACAGCCCGTGGCGCGCCCAAGTGGTAGTGGTAAGGGGTAGCGAGAAGAAACGGATGGTGATCGACTATAGTCAAACGATCAACAGGTACACCCAACTAGACGCCTACCTGCTACCCCGCATATCAGTAATGGTGAACCAAATCGCCCAATACCGGGTGTTCTCCACCATCGACCTCAAGTCAGCGTACCACCAGCTCCCTATCAGACCAGAGGACCGCCCGTACACCGCCTTCGAGGCGAACGGACGCCTCTACCAATTCCTCAGAGTCCCCTTTGGGGTGACGAATGGGGTCTCGGTTTTTCAGAGGGAGATGGACCGCATGGTCGATGACCACCACTTGCAGGCAACCTTCCCCTACCTCGACAACATCACCATCTGCGGCCACAATCAGCAGGATCACGACTCGAACCTCGAGAGGTTCCTGAAAACCGCACAAAAACTCAACCTCACCTACAACGAGGACAAGTGCGTTTTCAACACCACGCGCCTCTGCATACTAGGCAGCGTGGTGGAGAATGGGGAAATCGGACCAGACCCCGACCGATTGCGCCCCCTACGGGAGCTGCCCCTGCCCAACACTCCCAAAGCCCTGAAAAGGTGCCTGGGGTTATTTTCTTATTATTCCCAATGGGTCCCCAACTACTCCGACAAAGCCCGCCCCCTCTTGAAAGCATCCTCTTTCCCGCTCTCTGCTGAGGCCCACGCCGCCTTCAAAAGCATTAAGCAGGATATTGAGCGGGCCACGCTACAGGCAGTGGACGAGAACACTCCATTTCAAGTGGAAAGTGATGCGTCTGACTTCGCCTTGGCGGCCACCCTCAACCAGGCGGGGCGGCCCGTAGCTTTCTTCTCGAGGACCCTCCAAGGGCCCGAGATCAGACACTCCTCCGTGGAAAAGGAGGCCCAAGCCATCGTGGAGGCAGTGCGCCACTGGCGCCACTACCTAGCCGGCAAACGCTTCACGCTACTTACCGACCAGCGGTTGGTAGCGTTTATGTTCAATAATAAACAGAGGGGGAAGATTAAAAATGATAAGATTCTTAGGTGGCGGATCGAGCTCTCCACCTTCGAGTACGACATCATTTACCGGCCAGGGGCCCTTAACGAATCCCCTGACGCCCTCTCACGAAGGATGTGTGCCAGCGCCACCGGGGATCGGCTACAGACCCTCCACAATGACCTCTGCCACCCAGGGGTCACGCGGCTGTTCCACTTCATAAAGTCCCGTAACTTACCCTACTCGATTGAGGAAGTTCGGTCTCTGACCAGGAACTGCCGCACTTGCGCTGAGTGCAAGCCTCGGTTCTACCGCCCAGATAGAGCCCACTTAATCAAAGCTACACGGCCCTTTGAGCGGCTCAGCTTAGATTTCAAGGGCCCCCTCCCGTCCGTCGACCGCAATGTTTACTTCCTGAACATTGTGGAGGAATACTCCCGGTTCCCATTCGCCTTCCCCTGCCCAGACATGACCAGCGCCACGGTCATTAAATGCCTCAACAGCCTGTTCTGCCTGTTCGGTATGCCGAGCTACATCCATACGGATAGGGGGGCGTCCTTCATGAGTGAAGAGCTACGCCAGTACATGCTGTCCAAGGGGATCGCCACGAGCCGTACCACCAGCTACAACCCCCGGGGTAACGGCCAAGTGGAGCGAGAGAATGGGACAGTATGGAAAGCAGTCACTCTAGCTCTAAGGACCAAGGGCCTCCCTATCTCCCGCTGGCAGGAAGTCCTCTCGGATGCGCTCCATTCGATACGGTCGCTATTGTGTACGGCCACTAATGCCACGCCTCATGAATGAATGTTTGTCTTTCCCCGGAAATCCACCTCAGGCGTATCCATGCCGTCATGGCTCTCCACCCCAGGTCCGGTACTCGTGCGAAGGCATGTGAGGGGCCACAAGACGGACCCTCTCGTGGAGCCAGCACACCTACTCCACGCCAACCCCCAATACGCATATGTCCGGCACGCCGACGGAAGGGAGGACACCGTGTCCATAAAAGACGTCGCCCCAGCCGGCATCGACAACAACCACGGCAATAGCAGCAACAACGATCACAGCAACTCTTACCCACCCACTACTCTTTCATCACCCCCGGAAGAACATCGACCAACGGCATCCCCACCAACTACCCCTTCAACAACCCTGGCGGCACCCCCGGCAGAGACCCAGGAGACTACCGGGGACACCCAGCCGACACCCGCGGCACCACAACAGCCACATCGGTCGCAGAGGACTATCAAACCCCCGAACAGACTAAATCTATAGAAGGGGTGAATGTGATGAAATATTCCATTCATCACTGCCTGTGACTGTGGTCGGTTTCAGTGTCATTTCCCTTCCCCCAGTCCTCATTGTATTGCTTACTGGAATGTGCTGGAATGTGCTGTGTGTAGGGCTCCGCCCATACCTGGCCCCTTTTGTAAGCTAGCTCAGTCTGGCCTCCGTCTCCAGAAGGAAGATATCTCTCTCTCTTACGTGTTACATTCTAAGTTAATAAAAGCCTTGTTTTGTTTCGCTAACATCGAGTCTCGGAATTATTGAGGCACATCAAGGGGTGGTGGTTCAGATCTCTCATCATTTCCCCCCAACAGAGCTTTTTCTATTGTGAAGCCAATTTTTTATCTTCTCCCTTGCCCTCCTGAGTGAAGTGGAAGTTAAAGCCTTCTGAAAAATATGAGAAAATCTCATCTCATTTAGTTAGCTTCTTAAAGAATTAAAGATTTGTGAAGCATGACCTATTGCTAAAACTATGCTGAACACCTATTATGGACTTTCCACCCTCAGCATCAAAAGAATAGAAATAATTATACTTACAATGAAGGTTTTTAAAAAGTTGTTTTTAGTCATAGGAAGTATTTAATTCTGTATGGTTGCGTGTCTTTGTTTCCGAGCTCTATATTGTAAAGACACACCCGTTGAACCTAAATTAGCTGATTTTAGACCTAAACAAAATAAATAACTATGTTATTAGATTAAAACAAAGATATGTTCTTTAGCTATCAGGAGGTTTTATGTGAAACATATGGAAGTACTTAAATTAGTCTGGCCGTGCTTCCTTTATTGCTTTTCAGTCTTGGGAGGCAATTTTCTACACTTCAAGGGGAAATTTCCCAGCAGTCTAATTTCAAAGTAAAATGCTAATCATTAGCGATCAAATGAACCTCTCTTTCCTGCTAACTTGATTAAAACTTGCTGCTGAAGCTACAGGATAATTGCACTGAACATAAATAAAAATGAATGCATCTATCTAAATCTATCTGAATGCAACTCCACAGATAATGAAGTAGTCCATGTCCACATTCAACAAGACCTGGACGACATTCAGGCTTGGGCTGATAAGTGGCAGGTAACATTCACGCCACAGAAGTGCCAGGCAATGACTATCTCCAACAAGCGAGAGTCTAACCACCTCCTCTTGACATTCAATGGCATTACCATCGCCGCAACCCCCACTATCAACATCCTGGGGGTCACCATTAACCAGAAACTTAACTGGATCAGCCACATAAATAATGTGGCAACAAGAGCAGGTCAGAGGCTAGATATTCTGCAGCGAGTGTCTCACCTCCTGACTCTCCAAAGCCTTTTCACCATCTACAAGGCACAAGTAACGAGTGTGATGGAATATTCTCCACTTGCTTGGATGAGTGCAGCTCCAACAACACTCAAGAAGCTCGACAGCACCCAGGACAAAGCAGCCCGCTTGATTGGCACCCCATCCACCACCTTAAATATTCACTCCCTCCACCACCGGCGTACCGTGGCTGCAGTGTGTACCATCTACAAGATACACTGCAGTAACTCGCCAAGGCTTCTTTGGCAGCACCTCCCAAACCCGTGACCTCTTCCACCTAGAAGGACAAGGGCAGCAGACACATGGGAACACCACCACCTGCAAGTTCCCCTCCAAGTCACACACCATCCTGACTTGGAAGTATAATGCCAATCCTTCATCATCGCTGGGTCAAAATCCTGGAACTCCCTACCGAACAGCACTATGGGAGTACCATCACCACACGGACTGCAGCGGTTCAAGAAGGCGGCTCACCACCACCTTCTCAAGGGCAACTAGAGATGGGCAATAAATGCTGGCCTTGCCAGCGGCACCCTGATCCCATAAACGAGTAAAAAAAAAAGTGCCAAATACCAGTATAATTTTCAAAGCATTACTGAACACAGTAACCAGTCTCCATCCTGCTCTTGTGGTCATGTTACTGATATGATTGGTCCAGATCAGCTTCTGGTCAATGATGATCACCAGGATTTTTATGGTGGAGGGCACCGCGATGATGGTGTCATTGAAGGTAGTTTTGATGAGCTACAGTGCATTGCTATAAGGTAGCTGGGAAAAGGGACATACCCAATATCATTGCCAATGAAGTTAAGTGATTTCTAGCAAAGTCTCCATCCAGTGTCACCTCATTGGAAGAACTCTCACTATTGACAGATTGCTTCTATCATCTCTACTTCACCTGCCATCTATTCCATTAGGATGGGTGCCATTTATACTGTCTCACCTTGGTCCTTAGAATCTGACCATCATGACCCCCAACACCAGCAGCACCAGGCACACCAGCAGCATCAACAACAACAACACTAACCTTCTCCTCAACCACCTGATGCTGCACAGGACACAGGGCATCAGCGCAGGGCTGCACCATGCCGGAGGCGATACCCCAACACAGGGTATACAGGCAGAGGATGAGTTTCCTCAACAAAGAAGGCTCAGGCTATCGCGCCAGGTCATCATAGGCATTTGCAGATTGCTGGAGCAAGACCTGCAGCCCAGAGGAGCGAATGGACACACCTTACCAGTGGCTGTCAAAGTCACCAGCGCCCTCAAATTCTTCGCCTCAGGCTCCTTCCAGGGATCTGCAGCAGCCACTTGTAGCATCTCGCAGTTGTCCACCCACAGATGCCTCACACAGGTCACCGATGCCCTGTTTGACAAGTCAGCCAATTATTTCAACTTTGCCACTGATGAAGCCAGTGTTACTGAGCAGGTGCTTGGCTTTGCCGCTCTGGCTGGCTTCCCACGGTGCAGGGTGTCATCGACTGCACACATGTGGCCATCAGGGCACCCCATCATAACCCAGGAGTCTTTGAGGGAGTGGAAGCCTTTGCGGTTGACAACGTGCAGCTGGTCTGCAACCATAGGAAGATCATCATGCATATGTATGCCAAATTCCCTGGCAGCTACCATGACTCTTTCATCCTGCGCCAGTCCACCCTCCCTCAGCTCTTCGCACCTCCAAACAGACTTTCCAGCTGGCTGCTTGGAGACAAGGACTATCCACTGAAGACATAGCTCATGACACCCTTGAGGAGGCCAAGTACTGAGGCCGAGGAGAGATATAATGAAAGCCACATCGAGATGTGTCATAGAGCAGACAATAGGCATGCTCAAAATGCGATTCAGATGCCTTGACAGATCTGGAAGAGCCCTTCAGTATGCACCAGCCAGGGTCTCCAGAATCATCGTGGTCTGCTGCGCCCCGCACAACACAGCACAGCAGCGAGGATTAGTGTTGCATGAGCAGCAAGGCACTGAGTGCATAGCCTCTTCAGAGGAGGAGGAGGAGGGGCATCAGCTAGAAGATGAGGAGGAGCAGGAGCTGGAGGAACCTGCGGTCCAGATCCCACCAGCACCCGAGCACATTGCTGCCCGGGAGGCCTGTGAAGGGCTCATCATGGCCAGATTTACTTAACTTTACGCAGTACACCCATATGGCTGGCACATGTTTCACCAGGTTGGCAACACCCTGGATCCACACCATAAAACACCCCTACAATGACCAAGCCATTCCTTTCACAGTCACCGCCATTGCTCTGACCCTTCAGTCCAACTAACTAAGCCTCTTCCAAAGGTGCACGCAAATTTGTCCAAGACCAGAAAGTTTTGAAAATAAAGAAATTTATGGTTCACATGACATTAACTGAAACTTTACATTAACATTGAATAAAACACCCAAGTGGCTACCCTTGTGAATTTACTTGTGTGGCATCTTTTTCTTCTGCATGCTTCTACATGGTGCTACCCCTGTGGCTTCAGCAGAGCTAAAGGCAGCCTGCACACTTCCCTGCTATGACTGCTTAGACACTTTTGGCAGTCGTCCTCTAGGTTTTGGAGTCTGTGAGGGCCCCGCCAAAGCTTGCTCCTCCTGCATCTATGCACGGGCAGACTCGGCCATCGCTGTCCGAGGAGGTATCTGGGGCTCTGAATGAGGGGGTGGCAATGGGGGAGAAGTGTGTGCACTTTGAAAGGAGCCCCCACTTCCATATCTCCTCTCACCATCATCTCTCATGGGCCACCCGCACTTCCCTGCTAGCAAGGAGCTGGAGAGCACCTTGCTGCACATCAATGGGACCATGAGGACCCACGCCTACACTGACAACCCTCCTAGAGAGGATGTCTATGAGCCTCTGCCATCTATCCTCCATAGATAGCCATCTATTATCCATAGAGACCATGTGCTCCTCTGAGTGGCGCATTAGCTGCTCCATGTAGGTGGCCATCCTATCCATGGAGGAGCCTACCGTCGCCATCGCCTGTGACACGGTGGTGCTCATGTTGGAGATGGACTCCTCCATTCCATGAACATTTGTAGACATCGCGGTCACAAAACCTGTCAGAGCCTCCTGCACTTGTTCCTGCACCCCCAGGATCACCCTCTTTCTGGATGGCCCCCGAGGTTCAGCGTCTGCATGCAGCTGAGCAGAGCTGGGAGAGTCCTGCATCCTCCGACGAGAAGTCTCCACTTCTGCCCCTGTGTCTACCATCTGCTCTTGCTCAGTTGTAATTTGTGAGACACCAGGTGACAACACTATTCTACGTTGCGTGGGAGTGCGAGGTGTGCATCTCTTCGCTGGTTCTGGGGGTGCTTGGGTCTGCTGACGGTGCACCCTCAGAGGCTGGAGGCTCCTCTGAGGAGTCGTCTTCCTCTTTATCCTGGACAGTGGGGGGAGGGGGCTCTTGATGGACCTGTGGGAAAGTAAAGAGATGAGTTAGATGTGTCATATGTAGATTCGGTACAGATACCATTATGCACATGATAACCATTCAGTGGCTGCTGATATCAAAAAGAAAGACTTGCATTTATATAGCGCCTTTCACGACCACCTCAAAGCGCTTTACAGTCAATGAAGTACTTTTGAAATGGAGTCACTGTTGTAATGTGGGAAACGCGGCAGCCAATTTGCGCACAGCAAGGTCCCACAAACAGCAATGTGATAATGACCAATTGATCTGTTTTTGTTATTTTGATTGAGGGATAATTATTAGCCAGGACACCAGGGATAACTCCCCTACTCTTCATCAAAATAATGCTATGGGATCTTTTACATCCACCTGAGAGGGCAGATGGGACCTCGGTTTAACGTCTCATCCAAAAGACGGCACCTCCAACAATGCAGCACTCCCTCAGAACTGCATTGGAGTGTCAGCCTAGCTTTATGTGGTCAAGTCCCAGGAGTGGGACCTGAACCCACAACCTTCTGACTCAGAGGCGAGTGTGCTACCAACTGAGCCACAGCTGACACTCATATGAGTGACTGATGTACGCCATGTAGCTGTGTGATATGTAATTCTGTCACCAGGTTGCTGAGATGTCCCCCTCTCTCTGTCCCCCACCTCCAGGTGCTCTGCCACTCCCGACACTTCTAATGCAGCCTCCTCTGCTGTTGTCAGGGTTGCCAGTGATGGCATTTCACCACCAGTTCTCTCCCTCTTCCTCTTATTGTGGGCTGTCTTCTCCTGCAAGAAGGAAAAGAAGAGAAGATTGAGTTAGAGTGATGGAATGAGTGCAAGGAATGGATGGGCTACATCTGTAGAGGGTGTCTATGATGGAGTGGGTGGCAATTCCACGTGGCCTCCTTGTTAGTTGGTGTGATTGCATTAGGATGAAGGTGAGTGTGAGGGATGGTTAGTTAGATGGGGATGTGATAAAGTAGATAGAAAGAGAGGGATGGGTGGAGGTGCAAGGTATATTGGTGTGAGTAAGGATGTGCAGGAGTAGGGTAGGGTAGGCGGAGTGATGGGGATGTGATGAAAGGCACAGCAGGATCAAGGTGAGTGTGGCTTTGTACTAACGTTTCCTGACCTAACAAGATAATTGAAACGTTTGTGGCACTGTACCCAGGTTCCCCTGACCACATGCCTGCTGTTGACCTCCTCAGCAATCTCCAACCATGCTATCTTGGTCTGCTGGGGAGGTCTTTTCCACCTATCAGCAGGGAAGGGGACCTCTCTGCGTGCTCTGACTTCCTCCACAAGCAGATGGAGGGAGTCATCGGAGAAACTGGTTGCAGCCCTCTGCCTCTGTGCAGTCATCTTTGGTGGTCTGGCCAGATGTGGAATTGTGCTGTGCAGTGCAGTGCAGTGCTTGCACTATCCTAGATGAACCTTCAAATGTAATGTGGCCATGGCTCCTTTAAATTTCCCAGCTGAAAGCGCATCGTCGATGACGTCAGTAGACCCGCAGTAATGCTCAGGGTGGATTTAATAGGCCCTATTGACATAAAGTTGTTTTGTGCAGCAGGGTGGAGCCAGCAACGGGGTTGCGATCTGTCATGGCCATCGCCTGCACTGGACCCGCCCAGGTAGGGAAAATTCCGGCCAATGTTTCAGGTCAAATTACCTTGCATCAGAATGAGAAAATGTTAAAGATGAACAGCTTTTAAACAGAGCCAGGGAAAAGGGGGACAGGGAAAGAACAACAGGGAAAGGTCTGTGATAGGGTGGAGGGCAGGAGTGATTAAATGACAAAAGGGATAATGCAGCAAGGCAACAGGAGGTGATAATGAGACAAGTATAGAAAAAAAGATGATTCCAGTGGAAGTATAAATGGTTACAGCAAAACAGCAGAGCGGGAGAGAAGCATGGAAAATCTGGCAAAGTGAAGAGGGTTAGTGTGGCCTGGCAATGTGGCAGAAGAAAGGTAGGTAGACCCCAGGGGTGTGGATCACCCCGCTGGCTGTGTACCGATAGGGGATCCTCCACCCCAAGCACCACCCCACATCTCCTCCACTCCCAGTGGCTCTGGTGTAGTCATCCTCCATTACCACCACTTGCTGTCCGAGAGAAAATGGGAGCGGTGATTAAGTTCTAAATTTGTTTAACTCGGTGTTTAGGCCAGAAGGCTGCTAAGTGCCCAGTAGAAAGATGAGGTGCTTTTAGATTCATTGGAACAGTGTAAGAGGCCAAGGACAGGGAAGTCACAGCAGGAGTGGGATGGAGATTTAAAGTGGCAAGCGACCGGAAGCTCAGGTCACGCTTGCGGTCTAAACGGTGGTGTTGGATCACCCAATCTGCTTTTGGTCTCGCCAATGTAGACTGCATTTTGAGCAGCGAATACAGTATGCTAAGTTGGAAGAAGTACAAGTAAATTGCTGTTTCAACCGGAAGAAGTGTTTGGGGGCTGTATGGAGGGAAGGATGTGAATGGGCCAGTGTTGCATCCCCTGCGCTTGCATGGGAAGCTGCCAGGGAAGGGGAGCAGTTGTTGGGGTGGTTGAAGAGCGGACCAGGGAGGGAATGGTCCCTTCAGAATGTTGAATGTGGAGGGGAGTGGAAGATGTGTTTGGTCATTGCATCGCACTGGAGATGGCGGAAATGGCAGAGGATGATCCATTGAATGTTGAGGCTAGCGGAAGGTGAGGACTAGGGGAACTCTATCGTGGTTCTAGGAAAGGGTGAGGGTAGAAGTGTGGGAAATGGGATGGACACGGTCAAGTGCCCTGTCAACCATGGTGGGCACGAATCTTCAGCTGAGGAAAAAGGACAACATTTTGGAAGCACTGGTATGGAAGGTGGCATCGCTGGAACAGATGTGATGGAAACAGAGTAACTGGGAGAATAGAACAGAGTCCTTATTCGAAGTGGGGTGGGAGGAATTATAATTAAGATAGCTGTGGGAGTAGGTCGGCTTGTAGTAGACATTGGTGGACAGCCTATCCAAAGGAATGGAAATAGAGAAGTTGAGAAAGGGAAGGGAAGAGTTGGAGATGGACCATGTAAAGGTATGGGAGGGGTGGAAGTTAGAAGCAAAGTTATTGACATTTTCCAGTTCAGAGCGAGAGCAGGAAATCGCACCAACATAGTCACTTATGTTAAGAGTGGAATCATGCTGATACTCAGAGAAATTATTTTAGAAATGCATGTGTGTAGTTCTTCAAGGTAGAGGTTTGTGCTATTTTGAAGCAATTTGTTTATTTTTTTAGGGGCACAGTTTGAAGTATTGTGTAAAACCATTCATCCCTTTGTTGGTAACAATCTAGTATAATTATGGCATGACAGCTCTCTGGAAACAGATTCAGTTGGAATAATAACACAGTGGTACAAAGCCCCACTTTTCGAAAGCTAAATGAAATAGATTCTTAGTGCTGTGACACTTTGGACTGCACTTAGCATTGACACAAATAGCAGAAATAAAAAAATTGTTTGTAGGAAAAATCAATTTCTTGCCTATTCAACATTAAAAGTATTCAATAGCTAGATTGTAAAGGTCAAATCACAAGCGGAATAGTCGTTAAATTGAAAAAGGCTATATGCTAGACAATTCTATTTATAGTACCTGTATATGTTTAAGTTATTTTCTTTATAGCTGTTAAATTGTTCTCTAATTTGTGCATTTTTCTTCTATTTCCCTGGCTTGTCATACAGAAATTGTGACAAAACCAGGCAAGGCACTGATTTGAGACTGAGTGGGAAGGGCTTTGTGCATTTAGAATTATGGAGTTCTCAATAAAGACTTTGTAGGTCCAGGGACAGATGAGACCAGTAAGTGTCTACCAAATACGATAGAAGAACTTGCATTTATATAGCGCAGAATGATACTCGGACTCCAAGGGTAAAATTGCGAGGAAAGATTACACAAACTAGGGTTGTATTCACTAGAATTTAGAAGGTTAAGGGGTGATCTGATCGAAGTTTTCAAGGTAGTAAGGGGAACAGATAAGTTAGATAGAGAGAAACTATTTCTGCCGGTTGGGGAGGCTAGGACTGGGGGCATAGTCTAAAAATTAGAGCTAGACCTTTCAGGAGTGAAATTAGGAAACACTTCTACACACAAAGTGCTTGATTTTGTCAATGGGGAGCTTTTGGAGGCGGGACTCCCACTTTTTGGGTTGTTGTCCCGCCTCCATCGACTTGTGGCCAACCCACGCTATTTTCCCTTGATTGACCTCGTTAAGCTCGCCCAGCAGGCTCAGCAGGTCAATTAAGGGACACCTGGTTACTGGTGACATCAGCAATTGACATTTCATCTGTCAAGAGCTTTGACAGATGAAAAATCAGCGTTTGACAGCTCTGTGAAGCTGTCAATCACTGACAATCTGTCTTCTAACTTGAGTCCTTCTACTCAGACTCAGTTAGCGAGCTCTCCAGACCAGAAAGCAGAGGCTGCAGCTTCTGACAGTTCAGCGGCCATTCTGCTTTCTGTGCCGGTGAGCTGAGGGACTCCCGAGAACTGAAGGAAGGAAGCCTGCAGGAGAAAGTAAAGGTAAGTAAAACTTATTAAAACACTTTACACTTACCTCACACACTTACCTCTACACACATGCACCCATCACTCACCTGCACAACGGACATCTCGACCCCTCCAACCCCTGCAGACCGACGGTCCGCCTCGCTAACTTGGCGTGGTTCGGAGCCATCGGACAGCCCACACTTCAGGGCTAAAAATAGGGATTAGGCAAAAAACTGCCTGTTAACTACCTGTTAGCAGGCAGTTAATTGGCACTAATCCCCTTCCCGCCTCGGGGAGGTGGCTCCCAGCACAGGTCGGGTACCCGCCTCCTGGGGCATTGGCACGGAGGCGGGTTGGGGGCGGGATGGGTTCCTGCCCCCCGATTCTGCAATTTTTCCACCACTCCCACCTCCAAACGCGCCTCCTCAGGGCTTGGAAAATCGAACCCAAAGGGTGGTAGAAGTTTGGAACTCTCTTCTGCAAATGGCAATTGATGCCAGATCAATTGTTAATTTTAAATCTGAGATTGCTGAATTTTTGTTAACCAAACATAATAAGGGATACGGGGCAAAGGCAGGTATATGGAGTTAGATCGCAGATCAGCCGTGATCTCACTGAATGGCGGAACAGGCTGGAGGGGCTGAATGGCCTACTCCTATTCCTATGCCTTTCATGACTTCAGGATGTCCCAAAGCACTTTATAGCCAATGGGTTAGCTGGTGAAAAATGCAACAAAGTGCCTTTCTAATATTGGAGGGAAGTCAAATGAAAGTCTAAATGGAATTAGTGAGAACAAACTTTTGGTTCCATGGTGGAAAGCTGCAAGGACCCTGAGAAAGAATGACCTGGAATATGGATCCACAGGACTAATGCAGTGGCGAGGCTTTGTGTCATTAAGGAAAGGCTTCGTGTGAGGCTCCACTCCCACACCCCTCAACCCACTGAGCAAGTTTTGGTTCCTCCTTGCTCACCCTGTTTTGAGCATGTAGCCAAGTCCATTCTTTGCCCCCACCCCCGCCCCCTACCCACACTTAGCAAGCTTTCATCCCCCAAACACGATTGCCCCCACCCACACAATATGAGGGAGAAGTGTCATCAAAAATTCCTGACAATGGCTGAAAGACAGTGAGCCCAAGTCGTCAGTGATTATGTTAGATGCTGAAACCCTGAAGGGACAGTGAAATTACCAGCATCTGATTGAAACAAACAGCAGACCCCCTACCCTTTATCCACACCTGCCCCTCTGACCTAGACCCTCCTGCTGAGAGGGAATCTTGGATCTCCTCACTTGAATAAGAAATAAGTTGTGGATTGCATTCAAACCCCTCACTTGCTCAAATTCCTATTTGTTCACTGTTAGCTGCATTTCTCCTACCACCTTCCTCTTCAATGACTACATTTCTCATTCCTACCCACCTACAGACTGCCAATTCCTTTCTCCCTTAACCCCCCAACAGGTACAATTCCCTCCACCCTTTTACAGATACCCCCCTTGATTTTCCGATCGATAACACCCCACCCCCACTGGCTTCCCCACACCCCTCTCACTGAACTTTACCCGTCCTGTGCCCTTCTCCACCCTCTCATTCCCCCTCCCCTTCTCTCTCTTATTACCCTTCTCCTCCTTTCCCCTTCACCTCCTGTCCCCTCTTCCTCCACTCTCTTCCCATCACTTCCTTCCTTCTTCACCTGTTCCCCAATCTCCATCCCTCCCTTCCTCCATTTGCTCTCTAGTCCTCCCCTCCTTTTCTTCCCCACCCTCTCCTGATCCCCTCCCTTCTACTTCTCCCTTTCCCCTCTATCCCCTTTGTTACACCTGTAATGTATGTACCTTTAAGGGGGGAACTACTTTTTACAGCTCATGTATACTGTAGTACTGGCAGTGACCACACCTGTATATAGCAGTGAGTAGTATTCTGTACAGGCAGTTGCAGTATGAGCCACGTTGAGTAAACACCTGTTGAACCGTTCTCCACAGTCTGTGTCTTATTATACACGGACGCAACATTGGCGACGAGGCAGGTTCGAACCTACCTGCAACTCTGCATCACCTCCCGGAGATCAGTGGATTGGAGGTCAAGGTCAGAGACTCGGGCGTCGACCACGGGCAACCGCCCAGTCATCCAGCAGAGACTCGAGAATTGCGGGGGAGGCTGTCGAGAGCCAGGCTTGGCTTTCCAGTCGAGGTGGTCCAGCGAAACGGGCTGGCAACAGGTAGTGCGCAGACCCTTCCCGGACAGCGGCGGGCTAGAGCCCGACCGAGCGGCACAGCGAAGGGCCGAGCAGCGTCGACGGGGGAGAGAGAGAGAGGGCAGAGTGCACAGGGCGCAGCTGGTGTTCAGGGGCCGAGCAGCGTCAGAGAGAGGGAGAGAGAGACGCGCAGAAACCCGCGAGGCGCCGCCATTGCCACGAGGACCGCCGAGAGCGGCGTTGGCAGCAGCGCAGGAGAAGCGCACGAAACCTACAGGGCACCGCCATTGCCATGAGAACTGCCGGGAGCGGCGTTGGCAGCAGCGGGGGAGGAAGGAAAGCGCGGGAGACGCCATTTTAAGCCATTGGGAGACGCCATTTTAAACCACACCCAAAATGCCGAAGAGTGGCAGTATCACCGCATTTGACAATGAAGTCAAAGATTGGACTACATATGTCGAACGAATAGAGGTGTACTGCAAGGCAAATGAGGTGTCAGATGACAAGAAAGCGTCGGTATTGTTAAATTTAATGGGTGCAAAGACGTATGGTTTATTACAAAATCTAGTAACCCCAACGAAGCCAATGGAAAAGAGTTTTGAAGACATAGTAACGATACTACAGGAACATTTAAACCCCACACCGCTGCTGATAGCAGAAAGATTCAAGTTTCACAAACAGAACCAGCATAACGATGAAAGCAATGCTGATTATTTAACAGCACTGCGCAAACTATCGAAACACTGCCAGTTTGGAGCGGGACTGGCAGATACCTTAAGGGACAAGTTTGTGTGTGGGCTTCAAAGTGAAGGAACGCAGAAACAGCTTTTATCTGAAAAGGACCTTACGCTGGAAAAGGCTTTCAGCATTGCGGTATCATATGAAGCAGCAGCACGGGGCGCTGCAGAGATACAACAGAGACCGCAAGAATATGGCACAAACGAAATGTCATATGGAACAGAGAAGTGCTATCGCTGTGGCAGAACAACACACGACCAGAATGATTGCTGGTTCAAAGACAAAGTGTGCAGACAGTGTGGAAAAGTAGGACACATAGCACGAGTCTGCAGGTCGGGAAAGAAAACCAGCAATAAGAAACCTACCAAAGGAAAGTACAAGAAGGTACATAAGATGACGGAGAATAGTTCAGACGAACAAAAGAGTGATAACGACTCCGAAAGCAGGGAACTGAGTTGTCTGAAACTACATAATGTGATCACAACGGAGGATCACCGAACCATTTGGGTCACTCTCAAGATAGCAGGAGTCCAGGTAAAGATGGAATTGGACACAGGATCAGCCCTAACAGTCATAAACCGACGGGACTACGAGCGGCTATTCTCACACATACCCTTGAGAGACACAAAAATTATTTTGAAGATGTACACGGGGCAAAAAGTCTACCCCAAAGGAAAAATAAGGGTGACCGTTATATATAACGGTAAGGAAACACCAAAACTAGACCTGTATGTATTGCAAGATGGAGGACCACCATTACTGGGACGTGAATGGATCCGGAAAATACAACTGGATTGGCATTCCATACAGGCACTGACTGTGGCTGACAAAAAGGATGACGCCGTCGCACCTGGGCGACTGTCAAAGATCCTAACTGACGCGAAAGAAGTGTTCCAGCAAGGACTCGGAACACTAAAAGGCATGACAGCGACGAATAAAATTGAAGAAAACGCAAGCCCAAAATTTTTTAAGGCCAGACTGGTACCTTATGCGATCCGCCCAGCCGTCGAAGCAGAGCTGGAGAGTCTGGAACGTTCAGGTGTACTGTCCAAGGTAGACTGGAGTGAGTGGGCTACACCCATCATCCCTGTGATGAAAAAGTCATTGAGCAGCATGCCTGGGGAACCAAGGAAGGTTCGCATCTGTGGGGACTTTATGGTAACAGTGAACCCGGTCCTTCACACCGTACAATATCCACTTCCACGGATTGAAGATATTTTTGCCTCGCTATCTGGAGGGAAACGTTTCACTAAGATTGATCTGGCCCAGGCGTATCTGCAAATGTAGGTAGAAGAAGCATCAAAAAAATACCTCACAATGAACACCCATAAAGGTCTCTACCAATACAACCGGCTGGTATTTGGGGTAGCATCAGCTCCGGCTATTTGGCAGAGGGCAATGGAACAAGTCCTGCAAGGGATCCCAGGGACCCAGTGTTATTTGGACGACATCCTGGTCACGGGCGAAAATGACAGTGATCACCTTGCCAACCTGGAGCAGGTGCTCACTAGATTGCAGGAATATGGGCTCCGAGCTAACCGCCCCAAATGCGCGTTTTTTAGAAAACAGATCTCGTATTGTGGCCACATTATCGATAAAGAGGGGTTACATAAGTCCCCAGAGAAGATTGAGGCAGTAGTCAAGGCTCCAGCACCGGAAAATGTGTCACAACTGAGGTCGTTCCTCGGGCTGGTAAACTACTACCATAAGTTCTTGCCAAATTTGTCTACAATACTACACCCACTGAACACCCTACTGCAAACTGGGGTGCCATGGAAGTGGAGTGACGAATGTAGATGAGTTTTCCAGAAGAGCAAAACACTAATCACACCGAAAGAGGTATTGGCCCATTACAACCCAGCATTACCAATTCGGTTGGCATGTGATGCGTCACCCTACGGCATTGGAGCGGTGCTGTCGCACAAATTCTCGGACGGCTCAGAGAGGCCAATAGCCTTTGCGTCACGATCACTAACCTCAGCCGAGTGTAACTACGCCCAGATTGACAGGGAGGCCCTCAGCCTAGTGTGGGGAGTGTAAAAGTTGAATCACTATCTGCACGGGCAGAAATTCACCTTGCTGACTGATCACCAGCCTCTTGTCTCCATTTTTAATCCGAAGAAGGGTGTTCCGGTGATGACTGCGCAACGACTACAAAGATGGTCACTATTTCTAGGGGCGCACCACTATGAGATTGAATATAAGGGCACGAAACAGCATGGAAATGCTGATGGGCTATCACGCCTGCCACTGCCTACTGCGGAGGAAGCACCAGCAGTGGATCCTGTCGAAATATTCCATTCGACTATAGTTGAATACCTACCGGTAACTAACGCTTGTATCGAAAAGGAAACCCGAAATGACCCGACACTGTCTCGGGCATATGATTTGACGGTGAAGGGATGGCCAGCACATGGCGACTCACTGTTGCCAGCATTCTCGACAAGGAGAGAACAGCTGTCAGTGTGCCGGGGGACCTTGATGTGTGGATCCCGAGTGGTAATTCCACCCAAGTTAAGGGATAGAGTGCTCAATGAGCTTCATGAGGGTCATCTGGGAGGGGTAAAAATGAAAAGCCTAGCCAGGACTTATGTGTGGTGGCCGGGAATCGATAAACAAATCGAGGACCTGACCAAGAGCTGCTCAGGATGCCAGAAAGTCCAAAATGCACCACCACAGGCTCTCTACACCCATGGGAGTGGCCCTCATCTCCATGGCAACGGGTGCATATTGATTTTGCTGGTCCATTCATGGACTCAATGTTTTTAATAGCCGTGGATGCGCACTTGAAATGGCCTGAGGTCATCAAAATGTCCTCCACCACCACGGAGAAAACTATTGCAGTCCTACGGACCATTTTTGCCAGGAATGGCTTGCCAGAACAGATTTGCTCCGACAACGGACCACAGTTTGTGTCCGAAGATTTCTGGAGGTTCTTGAAAAAGAATGGGGTAAGGCATTACACATCCGCCCCGTATCATCCAGCCACAAATGGATTGGCTGAGAGGTTCGTACAAACCTTTAAGAAGGCAATAAAGGCTATGTACAATGACAACATTCCGCTGCAGCACAAGGTGGACAATTTCCTGTTCGCCTACCGGAATGCGACACATGCAGTCACCAACCAGGCCCCAGCCATGATGTTCTTTAACTGAAGGTTAAGATCTCGCCTGGATTTGCTCAGACGAAACGTATGAAGAGATTTTGAGAGTAAGCAATTCCAGCACATCCATGAGAAGCCAACAAGGAGCTTCAATGTAGGGCAACCAGTCTTGGCCCGCGACTACCGAACAGAAAAATGGCAGCCAGGAACGATATGCACACGGCAGGGGCCACTAATGTACACAGTGGATGTTGGGGAGAGCATCGTGAGACGCCATGCTGACCAGATCCTAGAGTCACAGGAACAAGTCAACCCCATGCCTCGCCCATATGTACCTGGTGATGAACCCGACGTACAGGTCGCATCTACCCCAGAAACAGTAGCATCGGAAGCTGATGAACCAACCGACGACAGGGGGCCAGAATCGCCTCCGCACCAAGAGCAAGACACTCGGGAAAGGCGCTATCCAGAAAGGATCAGGAGGCCTCCCCAAAGACCGAATATATAAATAGACTATTTTCAGCTAATGTTGCATGTTGAAAGTGTTAATTGTAATTAGTTTGATATTTAATTGCTAAATGAGTGTTATGGTACTGTTAATCTAAAAGGGGAGGAATTGTAATGTATGTACCTTGAAGGGGTGAACTACTTTTTACAGCTCATGTATACTGTAGTACCGGCAGTGACCACACCTGTATATAGCACTGAGTAGTAATCTGTACAGGCAGTTGCAGTATGAGCCACGTTGAGTAAACACCCGTTGTACCGTTCTCCGCAGTCTGTGTCTTATTATACACGGACGCAACAATACCTCTCCCTCCTCCCTTCCCCCTCTGCCTCCCCACCTTCTCCTTATGCCCTCTCTGTTCTCACTCACACCTCACTCCTCCTTCCTTTCTCTCCTTACTCTATTCCCTCTACATTCCTCCTCCTCTTCTCTACTTCCTCTCCCTTCTCCCACACTGTCCCACCTACTCCACCACCTCCTTTCCCCTTCCTATGGCTTCTGTTCCATCTCATCCTCCTTCTATTTGACTTCTCTCCCTCCCTTCCTTTTTCTATTTGCCTACTTCTCCTCTTCCTCATTCCCCCACATTATCCCCACCCTCTAACCCTGCTTGACTTGATACATTCAAATTAGTCTTGATGCCATGTGAGATTGATTAGCAGTCCAAACATTTGGATCAGCAATGCGCTGTGCCAGCACATGCTTTCTTCTAATAAAGTATACTCAAAATATATATTAGGTTCTTCTTTTACCTACTGTTGTTAGATAGCTATTCACTGAAAATATCCTGAACACAGCATAATGGCAGATAGTTTAATGTTTGTAACAGAACAAACTACCAAGATTTTAATGTACATATATTCTGTACAGGATATGTTTGTGCTTTGGTACATCACTGTAAAATAGTAACATGGTTTTGTCTAAATTCCTGCTCACAAACAGTGAGTTGTAGCTTCGGAATAATACATAGGGGTAAATTTTCATCTTCATTGGCTGGTTAGTACACTGGCAGAGCGGATTGTCTACCTGTTGTGACACCCACCCGATTTTTGTTCTGTTAAGGATGGATATCAGACGGGTTCAATAACAGGCAGGTGATCTGCTCTGCCAGATTAGCTCCCAAACAATGAAGATAAAAAAGCACCCCATATGGTCTCAATATATCATAACAAGGTACAAGAAAATTATTATATAAGAATTATACAGATATAAGTACCTACTTTTAACACCAATCTATAATTAGCTCACAAATAGTGTTTAATATTAGTCAGGATTTCTTATCTTGAATATTGTGATGGTGGAAGATTTTCACTAAAGCAACATACTGATGTGTTTTAACAGGTACCCAAAACAGCAAGGCTTTGCAGTATGTTGCACCTCTCACCTCTTTGCTTGTGGTCTCAACTAGGCTGCTAGCTGAGGGGCTGAGCAAGTGAGAGGCGCTTAACAGCACAGGAGAATAGAACAGTTTCAGGGATGGTACAAATCATCCCAGGATCTACGGTCTATAGCAAATATGAAGCACAGAATATAGTGTATATAATCAATATAAGCTTTTGCTTCCAATTATTTGTGGTGCAGATGCATCTTTTAGGAAATTACAAATAGGATTCAAATTGTGCCTTGTAAGAAATGTCAGGGATCCCAGGCAGTTATGCAGACCACTTCACCATAACCAGAAAATGCTGGCTGATGGAAAATGATAGAATAATGAGAGTTAGCTTCTTACGCTATCCACATCTCAAGTAATGTAAGAGAACAAAGACTGATTTATCTGTATTCATTACTGTTAAATCAAAGAAACACTTCAATTCAATGGACATTACATTACACTGCATTTCACAGAGACTACATTGAGAATTTATTACTCATCAACAGAACAGTTACTAACCCTTTGAGTGCTGAATATTATTTGCAGCTTGAAAATACGTTATTCCTATTAGATAGTATCTATAAATATTATTTCATGTAAGTACATGATGCAGATAGGCTTTTGGAGGAGAAAATAGGAGGGTGCAGAGAAGATGTGGTATTGAGCAGAGGTGATCAAACAAATCAAATCAATTTGAGCGGTTTTGGCTGGTTTGGATAATTTTTGAAAAAGAATAATTAAGTTTGGGGTTGGTGAGTAAAAGGGGATACTGCATGTATCCTTTCATTAGTAGGAGTTTTCATGAACCACAGGGGTAAATTTAACTCTCTCCAATCAGCGGCAACTGGGCCCTGTAGCCATCTTAATGCCACTGTTTTCTTGGGTGGTTGAGGCACCTGCCTGACTTATAACTATATGCAAATCAGAGTCCTATCACGATGCAATTTTAACTGCCTACTGAATGGAGTGAATATTCTGCTCAGTAAAAACTGGTAGAGACCCAGTCAGGTGCAGAGCCAGGAAGAGCAGAAGTGCTCCTCTGGGCTCCACAAAGAAAATTTGGCTGCTGCCGCCCCCCGCCCCCCCCCCCCTCCCCACCCATAAAACACACTTGAGCTCTCCCAACCCCACCCAACTTATCTGAGTGCAGGCCTAGCGGCCTCTGGATCAGTCAATCTTTGTAGGCGCAAAGCTGGCGAGCTGCCTCTGGGCGCTTGTTTAGGGCAGGCATTAAAATGGACCTTGCCTCACACTGCAGCTCTCGGACATGAAGCCTGTGCATCCCACCGGCATCCCACCTGGGAGTTAAAATTCCCCCTTATATATTTGTCAATAAGAACAAGAAATTATGATAAGAAAATGAACCAGGCAGAAGAAGAACAAGTAACACTAATCAAATGCCAGGCTTTGTATTTAATTATGTTAGATATTCAATTTCAGCAGTCAAAGGGTTAAGACACACATTTAACTTCTTCTGAAAGCATCAATTAGCTCCTTCACTGAACAGAATATTCCAGAAAGACCACAAAGCAATCCGAGGAGGAAGATGGAAATGTCTAGGAATCTTTCCAGATTTCCTAATTTATACCAGAGCAGCCTCAAGTGAAAAAGTGAAGGAAGCAGAAAAGTCATAACAGCTCCTGTAACACTGCCTGTTAGCCCCATTAGGAGGGCAAAATGGGGCATAAACATGGACATTAGGAGGGTTAATATCAATAAACAGCCTCGCAAAACAAGTGCCCAGACGTGAGCCTTCCCATCCTCTGAGCTTGGATTCAAAATACTACTTTGTAAAACTTCAGCAGCTGCATAAAAGGGCAGTGGATAGGAAAGGAGAGCTTTGGCCACTAAGCACACATTCACCAACATCTGCAGGGTGAATGGCAGATTATCTGTGATTACTTCCTTTGTTTCATTCCCCCAGGTTAAAAATGTGACAAGGACAAAGACTGTTTTAAAGATACATGCAGACAAATGAGTCCAGGTCAACATGCACACAAAGTTATCCCTGTTTTTCATGCTGCCTTCCAGAGTGGGCAGGAAAATCTGTGAAGTGTAGCTGAAAATGATAACGCCAACAGAAACCAAAAACTTTTCAAAATCCACGGCAAACTGGACCTTTTTCCATGACCATTTCCGCACTTGTGTCATACAATAAGTAATCACAATGAACGTAACAACAAGATGGACGACAGAACAAAGAAGACTCAGCTTTGATACAATTTGAAGATTTTGTATAAAAAGACATGGGACCAGCATAACAACTGCTATTATAAACCAGGTTTCTTCTGACATTTGCATATGTGGGAAACTGTGGAACATGAGTTTCCCACTTACCACCAGATACAAACTGCAGGTCATAATTAGTTCAACTAGCTGGGCAAAATTAACAATTTTGCCTCCTAGTTTCGGGAATAATTGCTTGCAGCAGGCATTGGCAATGTCTTCATATGATGTCCTCACTCTGACATGCTGTCCTTCTTCATTTTCTTCATACAAGCAGGCAATGAGAATTTTGCCAGTATAGCAGCAGATAACAGCAGATAACATGATGAGAAACAACCCGACATATCCACTGTGCAGAACAGCGTACGGCAAACCCAGGACAAAAATACCCTGAAGAAAACAAAAAACAAGACCTTTCAAGCAAAATTGTCTGTTATAGGAAGGTAATGTGTTACTATTAATAATATATTAATTTATTGGAGTTTCTTTCTTACATGTTGCCAATTGACAGGAAAGAAAAATGCAATGGATCAAATCTGTGAAAGCGAAGGTGGTTGCAACTCTTTACCATGTAAAGGAAATTAGCCTAGAAATTATTGTTCAGGACATTAGTGTAAGAATGTCTCACTGTGTGGCATTCCTTGATCTGCTATTTGAATAGAGTAAATAATCTGTTTCTTTTAAACGGATTAACACCTCAATTAAAGTAACAGATAGGAACGTTGCATATGTTTATATGTTAATATTGCAAACAGTCATTTCCAGGCTAATATAGTATTATATTTATTGGGAGGCAGTAATTTTTCTCAGAAATAATCAAAGCCAATGAATTATACCAAACGTGAAGGGAAATGTTCCTTTGTCATTTTGCTTCAATCTATAAATAGTTGTTAATACTGTAATTCAAACTTAATGAGGCCAGCCAAGGAAGATGTAGCTTCAAGACTCATATTCATTAACTTTGCTTGCACAGTGTTCTTGCATTTATCCTTTATTAATATGCCCACAAGGAAGCTGTGCACAAAAATTAGCATGAAATATTAATAAATCACATCAATGATAAAAATAATGATCAAACTCCACACTAAAAGTTTTCCTTTTTGAAACTGATATTGAGAAGTTGTCTACATTTCTCCAGATTATTGTAGTCCTGAATGTTACTTTTACAATAGCTTTGCAAACCATCTGAAGTCACTGCAACAAAACCATTCACTGATCTTTGAGGTCTCAGTTATAGGGAAACACTGGAGAAACTTAAAAGAAGGGGCCTTCAAGGTAATCTTTTACAAGTATATGATTGGGAAAATTAGTCTTGATTTAATTGTGAGAATAAAACAAGGGGGTCACAGGTTCAAGCTGGTAAATTGAGAACGCTTTTCCTCATGTTGTAACAGGATTGCTGCGTGTCTTTGTTTTTCTATATGATGCAAAGTAAATTGCAAAATTCTTTTAAAAAGTTTTTAGTTAACGTTTTGTATTTAAACTATTACCAGATGCTTGATTTTTTACTCCAGAGAGAGACAAAGATGGTGCTTGCTTTTATTTATACTGAGAATTTAAAAATAATTATTGATTATAGAAAATGTATATTCAGGCTATAATACTGTTTGAGGTTGTTTCTCCAAATGATTTGAAAACAAGCTGGTAGATGAATTTAAGAAGCTTTTTGAGTAAAATGTCATTGCTTTTACTTCCGAGGGTCCAGTACAGAAGGAAAGACAAAATGGGTGATTACAAAACCGTACTGAGAATTCAAAATTAATAATTGTTTGCAGGAGGTTTTAATTAAGCAGCTATACTAGATATTAATTTATGCAGTGTAGTGGATAAAATAAATACAAATTAAAAACACATGCTTCATCTTCCCTGGGGAGAAGTCTTCGGTTTATTCTTTCACTGGAGGTGAGCGGCCTCCCATGTCTTCCATTACCATCATCTATTACTCATTGTGAGCAATACCATGTGAGATCTGCTAGGAATATAAGATTGTTCATCTGTGTGCACTTCTGTTGTCACACTTCAATGTCACACTATGTCGTCATAGCCAGGATTCTCCTACCAGCGACAGTGTTCCAGCAGGGTGGGACTTCCGCCCACCTCTCCAACACTGCTGGAACCCTGACCCTGCTATGCATGGTGGGCTTCCTGGGGGATTTCCACTGCCAAGAGGTAGGCTGTCACTTCTCGGCTGAAAATCATGGCAGTGGTTCAGTAGGAATGTTGCTGCAGCACCAGAAGAGGTGGTTGGGCAGTTAATAGGGCAGGAGTACCCAGAAAATTGTAAGAGCTGTCTCAGTAAAGGCCTTGGTTGAGACTGGTGCCTTTAGCAGATATGTGATGGAGAAGAGGCTTACTTCCAAGGGGTGGACCTCAAGGTCATTACCGAGACTTTCTGGGGTCTATTGTCAACCTTCCCCATGTGGCTCTGGGAAGCGGTAGTAACATGGGCAGATGGGAGAGAAATCACCACAGACCTGAACACCATGTGGCAGTGAGGGAAGGAATGGTTGGCAGCGATCACGGCAGGAGCGGGGAGGGAACTGCAGGTCAAGTGGTGAGGAGGCAGTAGATCTCACGGCCTGAATTTTCCTTTGTTCTCCATCGCATTTTAGGCAAGATTGTGGAGGAGACTTGAGTCCCATATTTCACCTGCCACACTTTCTTCATTGGCTTAAATGTTGGATTCATAAAATAGTAACAAATGAGAACAAAAGAGTTAAGAAACGTGAAAGCAAAACGACAAAAGTGGCTACAAAACTACCAGTGAGAAAGTACTAAGGACATATGGAAACAAACAATCCTGACTGACCAATCTTCTTCTTCTTAGGCAGTCCCTCGGAACCGAGGATGACTTGCTTCCACATTAAAAATGAGTTCGCAGGTGACTGATGAGTCCAATGCGGGACCTACAGTCTCTGTCACAGGTGGGGCAGACAGAGGTTGAAGGGGCGGGTGGGTGGGGTGCTTGGGTTGACGTGCGCTGCCTGCGCTTGGCTTCCGCTTGCTCCCGGCGAAGAGAGACCAATAAGGAGAACCTAACACTGGAAAGGGCATCACATCAAACTCAAAAATGGCACTCTCAAAAGCCAAGAAATCCCTTTACAAATGTTACACTGTCTGTATGACATGCTGCTTTTTATGTTACCACCCCTCACCTCAGCTATATCTCAGTAATGTATGGCAAGGAAATGATCCCCACCACTTCCAAAAATTATGCTGCAGGTGAAAAAAACTACTTTTTCTGAACCCATGGGTGCTGAGAGAGAGGCTGCAGGTTGCCAGGGAACAAACATGCAGCAATGATACAGACATTGTGTATTCCTACTGGATTCAGACACAGGTCTATATATTTTGAGATGTGAGGAAGTACTGGCAATCATTGTTCTTGTAGGCCAGGATTAACATTATGATTGACAAAATAAATCAAAGGTCCTCTGTTAGCTTATTGTAAACTATTCTAAGCCTGCAGTATCAATCATCATTTTAAACCATCCAGAATGCCTACAAAATGACAGTCCTATCCTTTTAGGTCTAACTGTAAATTTGTAATCTTTCTTGACCAAATTTATTCCAAATAAATTGAACATTACTGCAAAGTGGAAGCAAGAACAAATACTCTACTGTAGCTATATTTTTAAATTTAGATTTCAAATCAGTTTGTCTTTGTATTTGTTCTGATGAAAAGTTCGACCCAAAACGTTGACTCTGTTTCTCTCTACTCGATGTTGCCTGACCTGCTGAGTGTTTCCAGCATTTTCTGTTGTCTTTGTATTTGTTGTATTAAATAGATAAACAAGAGCAACAATAGTGGCTTATTTTCATGCTTACTTCATCCATGTGAAAGTCAGATTTGCGTGATTCATGAGGCTTTCTCCCCCGCAATTAAAATACCACTATTGGTGCAGCATTCTATTTCTATACATATCAGTCCCACCATATAAAAAAAAGATGGTGAACATAAGAATTAGGGGCAGGAGTAGGCCATACGGCCCTTCGAGCCTGCTCCGCCATTCAGTAAGATCATGCTGAGAGCCAATTGTTTTATTTCCGTTCCTTTTTAATTTTGTTTGTCTCTGTTTAATTCTCCTTGAACAACATCCTCTCAGGCCTTTGCCACTCTCACACTTCATCCAGCAGTTAATAGGTTTGCAATAGCAGACCTTGATGACTTGTCCTCCAATTCTCCATCCTTCTCTAGGGAACTACCTTCCCTGATGGTATGGTCAAGACTGACAACTCACCATGGGGAAGATTTTCACTGTGTCATGCTCATTAAATCATAAAAGTGTTCTTTATAAATGTGTTTATGAATTCTCTACACAAAACACACAGAGGAAATTAGAGGGGTATCTTGTTATGATATAAGCTTATGAATCATTTATGCAAATTGTAAGAGAAGGCCAGCGGAGAGTGCTGTGTGAGTGTAAATAGAGGAAGAGCCAGTGCAGACTGGTGGGAACTGGTATAAGAAGAACACACCAGGCTGGGGAGACAGGATGATAATAAATGAAGTACCTCAGAATAAAGTACTATATCTAAGTTTATATTCTAATACAACAGATGTTATTGGTCTTAATATATTTTAGTGAGTGTGCCACGGAATCTTTGATTAAAAGCATAGGCACAATCAACAACACCATGATAGTAGGGAGGGTGGAGGCTTGCCCACATGCATGCCCTACCGACATGGCCTTGCTTAGTGAGCCAACTGTCATTCAATACACTTGAACAAATTTCTCTGAATCAGTGGTTCTCAAATGTTTTGGGGCTAGACCCTACTAAAACATTCTCAGCCTTTCACATACCTCTATGAAAATGGTAGCGGTAAATTTACAAAAAAAATGTTTCTCTCCTTCTCCATTTCTATTTCTTCCTTCCTCCTTCGTCATTATTTTGCTCTCTTTCTCTTCCTTCATTTCTGTTTCTCTCACCCTCTTGCTTTATTCCTGTTTGTCTCTCTTTCTCCTTCCCCACTTCTGTATCTCTCTCTTTTGCTTCTGTTTGTCTCTTTTTTCCACCTGCACTTCTGTTTCTCGCATTCTCCTCCTTTGATTCTGTTACTTCCCTGGAAGCAGTGATTTAGGGTGAGGTATGGTTTTATGGGCATTGGCAGCCCACTGGTACCTTGCCCAAGTTGCCAGGGTTCACATGAGCCTGAATGGTGTGTGTTAGCAGGCTATTTATTTGACTGTAGCAGACAGCCATCAAGTTGAACATCCAGGTACGTTCAATCCCCCCTCCTATGTGGTGCTCTGACAGGGCCCACTGTATCTCCAGCATGCTCTCCTTGCTGCTCCTGCTGCTGTTGCTCTTGCTCTTCTTCCTCTTCTGTCCACAATTGGGTTTCCAGAATCACTCCCATTCCTCCTCTCCTCACTCAACCTCCCTGAAGGCAATGAATGAATTCAGACAAGAATTTGCCAAAAACCTCTATTATTAGCATTTTTTAAAATGTGTTCATGGGATGTGGGCGTCGCTGGCAAGACCAGCATTTATTGCCCATCCCTAATTGCCATTTCAGAGGGCAGTTAAGAGTCAGCCACATTGCTGTGGGTCTGGATTCACATATAGGCCAGACCGGGTAAGGATGGCAGATTGACAATTAAAGCATATTGTTGTGTTCAATATTATTGTGTTGTGTTCAGGCTGCCTAACCCGAGGTCCCTGGGAAAATGGCACCGGCAGCATCATTGAGGGGATGGTAAGTCTTTCCCTGTGATTTTAGGGGCCCTAATGTCCTGTTTCCACCAGGCGGGAGACCTGAACATTCAGCTCAGTGTCTCTATGGCACAGGAAGACTTGAAGCCAAGCGCAGTCCATTCAATTTTTGGCAAAGGATGGCAGAAAGTGTAAAGATCCTGCAATATTAAAGAACTAGTCATTACTGTGAAATGTACCGAAGTCTTAACACATTAATAGTAGAAGTGTGGTGTCTCAAACACATTTTGGAAATTATGAAATTATGGACGTTCTGTCACGTCTCAGGAGAGATCTGCACCTGCAAGAATTTTTGTGAAGTAACCTGCAGGTTACCTATTAGTCAGTGTAAAAGATACCTAGAATACAAATTTATTGTGAGACAAAAGCAACTCTTTAGTATTCACAATTTTAGAAAAGTTACAACAATTATTAATTTACATATTTTAAAAAGATTTGTTAAAAATATTGCAACTGTCAAAACTTTGCATAAAGGTTAATTTAAATTGTTTATTTAGAATTCTGATTAATTTCTCATGTAAATGCTGCAGTTATATAACAAAAAGATGTTACCTGTTGATTTGAAAGATAGTTTATTGGGCAATTATGGCCATCTTGTAAGAAGAACACATGATTCTTAATGAGTGCCCTGGGCTGTGAGATCATTTGCTGAATAAGTCTAACCAAGTTCAACATTAATCTTATGCCACTGCTCATAAGTTGAGACTGACCAGTTTTTAACGCTATTAAGCCATAATAGTTTATCTCTTCTAACTTTAAAAGTTGCCTAGCAAGCTCATATTCATGTCCTCTGTTCTTTCTATTTTACATAGTGGTGCTATTGTAATTTATTATATTTACGGTTTTATTATTTAAAAGGGGAGTAAATTCTACTGAATTGTCCCATATAAAAGAAACTGCCTGTACTTTTACTGATATTCCTGGAGTGGGCCTTTGGCGTAGCGGTAGCATCCCCGCCGCTGGGCCAGAAGGTGTAGGGTTTCGAACCCCGCTCCAGACAGTCCCGGCAAGTGGAGTTGGAGCTCCGGCTCTAAATTCTGGGTTGACATCCAGCGGGATACTTGCGTCCATGGGTGTGTGGCCCCCCACCTCGTATGGGTTGTGGGAACCCGTAAAACCCTCCCGCCATAGGACTAACCACCCTAATGGCTGGTCCGAAGATGGTTACGGTCACGGAAGGAGCGTTAATCGCGGCCAGAAATCCTTCCACCACTTCATACAGTTCCCCAAAGGGAACAGTATGAAGACACGTACGACGATGACTGATATTCCTTTTGTCACATTGGACCAGATTCTCCAGCAATACCATGATTGGCAACTTTGATTGTAAATTCAGTCGTCTAGCTGTCGATATGTTCCTCCGCATTTTCCAGCATTTGTAGTTACAATGCGCTGTAGCTAGTATGGCTGCAAAACAGAAGTGGTGTGGCTATTTTTTCCCAGCGTTCCACAAATACATGCACTGGGTGGCATTTTAAGTTATAAAATCATCTTCTAATGCGAACCTGAAATACGGCACTCATCCAGAGTGTTACTCCCGCCAGGCTCATCTCTTCATCGTGGAATCAACCGGTCAGCCTGATTCCATTTGGAGCTCGTCATGAGTACAGAGGTTCCATGGGTGTGCCGAGCCTGTCCTCTAGTCTCAGACCAGCCCATGTTTAATAGTTTGACTGAATTTAAAAAAAATGATCTATTAGCTATAAAGCATGCTGCTGTCAAGCCACTTGAGCCAGTACTTTTAGCTCTGAATGCAGTGGCATGAATAATGCTGAGAATCCATTGTTTTCAGTGGCGGGAGGTGGAGCTACGAAAATTAGCTGCCGATTGATATTGATGTGGGGTAACTGCGAAGCAGCGCAAAAGTCGCAGGGAAATATGGAGCGACATAAGTTAAAGCCTAAATCACTTAGTCCGTAATTTCCCCTTTTTTTTTGCACCGTTTAAGGGTCTCGATAACATAGATGCACCATTTTTACATAGAATTACATCGGATATACGGCACAGAAACAGGCCATTTGGCCCAATCAGTCCATGCCAGCCTTTATACTCCACTCGAGCCTCCTCCTGTCTTTTCTCATCTAACTCTATCAGCATAACCCTCTACTCCCTTCTCCCTCATATGCTTATCTAACTTCCCCTTAAATGCATCTACACTATTCGCCTCAACTACTTCCTGTGGTAGCGAGTTCCACATTCTCACCACCCTCTGGGCAAAGAAGTTTCTTCTGAATTCCCTATTTGATTTCTTGGTGACTATCTTAAATTGATGGCCTCTAGTTTTGGTCTTCCCCACAAGTGGAAAAACTCTGTCCCTGTCTACTCTATCAAAACCTTTCATAATTTTAAAGACCTCTGTTAGGTCACCCCTCAGCCTTCTCTTTTCAAGAGAAAAGAGACCCAGCCTGTTCACCCTTTCCTGATAGGTTTAACCTCACAGTTCTGGTATCATCCTTGTAAATTGTTTTTGTACCCTCTCCAATGCCTCCATATCCTTTTTATAATATGGCGACCAGAACTGTACACAGTATTCCAAGTGTGGTCTAACCAAAGTTCGATACAAGTTTAGCATAACTTCTCTATTTTTCAATTCTATCCCTCTAAAAATAAGCCCCAGTGCCTGGTTTGCTTTTGTTATGGCCTTATTAACCTACGTCGCTACTTTTAGTGATTTGTGTATTTGTACTCCGAGATCCCTTTACTCCTCTATCCCATTTAGATTCTTATTTTCCAAGTGATAGGTGACCTCCTTATTTTTCTTACCAAAATGTAATACCTCACACTTATCTATGTTGAAATTCATTTGCCAATTATATGCCCATTCTGCAAGTTTATTAATGTCTTTGTGTAAATTGTTGCAGTTCTCCTCAGTATTAATTATCCCCCAATTTGGTGTCGGCTGCGAATTTAGAAATTGTGTTTTTGATTCCAAAGCTAAATCGTTAATATAAATTGTGAACAACAGTGATCCCTGCACTGATCTTTGTGAGACCCCACTTCCCACCTTCAGCCACTTTGAATAGCTACCCTTTATCCCTACTCTTTGCTTTCTGTCTTTCAGCCAGCTAGCAATCCATTCTGCTACTTTTCCCCTGACTCCACATTCCCTGACCTTATTCATTAGTCTATATTGTGGTACCTTATTGAAGGCCTACATTACCCTTGTCTAATCTCTCTGTTACCGCTTCAAAGAATTCAATGAGGTTGGCCAAGCAAGACTTTCCCTTTTGAAATCCACGCTGACTATTCATTATTATATTTTTGGTTTCTATTTTCTCCTTTAGTACAGATTCCATTATCTTTCCTACCACCGATGTTAAGCTGACTGGTCTATAGTTCCCTGGACATGTTCTATCTCCCTTCTTAAATATATAAATTATAGTGCTGTAAGTCTCCAGGTAAATCTGGGCCATTATTTCTTACATTGGCCTGTATTTCCCGACCCCCACGGGTGTGTATGAGGTGTGTACACACCCGTAGGGGCCTCGCAAGTGCCGGTTTCAGGCATGCGAAGCACATGCGCTGAAAACCGACACTTCCGATCTTGACAGATCATCCACCTGCCCTGGAGAAGGGCCTCCGCGGGCAGAGAGTTCCGCTTTCTGCAGAACCTCCACCCGCTGAAAATCTTTAAGAATCTTACACCTGGTAAAAGCAGGCATAAGGCTTTTACCAGCATAAGTGTTTAAAAAGGTAATTTTTTTTTCATTCATTTATAATTTAAAAATACTTTTAAAAAGGTAAGTTTATTTTTAGCCCCGTAAAAAAAAAAATTTCAAAAAATTAAATTTTTGTTTAAAATATTTAATTTAATGTAATTTTAACTAATTTTAAATACGTGATTACAATTTTTAAAAAATGTTTTAGTGTGTTTTTTGAGTGATCCCCATTCATACTTTTGACAGGTCTATGCAGAGAGACCTGTCAAACGTGTGCAGGGGGATTCCCTTCTTTGATTGGTTCCCCATGGCCCACGTGATCCCAGGGATGCCTGTGAACCGCCTGAGCCCCTGGGATACCTGGGCCTCTGCGTGCGCGCATCAGGAGAAGCCTAGGATCGGAAGTCTCGGGACCTACGGAGCCAGCAGGTAAGTGCGTAGATTTTTCCAGATCAGAGGCATCCACATGCAGGACGCCTCCGATCGGAAGATCCGGCCCATAATTATTGCTGGTTAAAGGCAGCCAGGGAGCAGACATTTTATATAAATTCCTCCTTATGCAATATCATAACAGTTCACTCCACACTGATCACGATTACTGGTTAACACCCTGTTATATTTTAAGAACATCTTGTGAGGGTATCCTCAATCAGGTCTGACCTGCTGAACATATAGGGGGAAAAATTCAGTTGCTTTGTGCCTTCCGTTAGCGCCTTAAGAGGGCGCTAATGGGGCGCAAAGCAACTAGCGCCCAGGCGCGGCGATGTTTGTGCCGCTCACGAAATTAACTAGACATTTTGCGGCGGCGCTAAGCACTACCACCACAATCTCCTGCGCTGGCAGATCGTGATGTCAGCCGAGTGCGCAACGCCCCGGTAGCGCCCCGGAGCGGATATTGAGTGGCGCCCCCTGCCTTACCACCTGCCGCTAGCAACGACAGTTTGAGGGGAGCGTTTTGCAGTCAGGAAGGGACTGGGGGAGCACTATTTAAAGGCAACTGCTTCCTGCCTTTTTTTGTTGGTGACATTTTTGCACCACGCATTCTGAGAGAGAGAGAGAGAGTGAGAGACTTCTGGAGAGATTCAACGCTGTGTGAAGGATTTTTGGGTACTAAGCAGCACTTTGCAGGTTCATTTTGATTTGCCCTTCCTTGTTTTGATTTAGAAGAGACTGTGGGGGCTGCACGCTGAGCTCTTTCCCATGGCCTCTCCATTGTTCTTCCCAGCAGATTTGATGTACAGGTCTCTCCAGGCTGAGATTCAAGGCTGCAATGAGCAGGGTGTGGATGGAGAGCAAGATCGACCCTCCCCTTTAAGAACTGGCCGGCGCCAGTGTGTCTGTGTTCCATTGCTGACTGACATCACATGAGCTTCGCCAGCGCTCTGAGTTAGCGCCTCGCTCCTCGGCCTTTGCGCCTTAAGACAGGTGTGTAGCGCCTGATTTAGCGCTCCAATCACCTCCAGGGGCAAAAAAAGCCAAGTTTGCAGTCGGAGGTGATAATTAGCGCCAGGCGCTAAACATTGTGCACGGCCGATAATGGCGCCCCAAACGGGGCGATACTGAATTTTTCCCCCATAGCATTTAGGTGATCAGAACACTATAATCTTCAAACCGTTTGAAGTCCAAATCATGAACAATTGGGACTTGCATGACATGGCAACAAGAAAGTGAAATTTGTATTAATAGCCTTCATTACCAATCACCTCATACTGCGAAAAACATTTGTTATCCTATAACAATCTTCTCAGTTACAAACAATAATGGTTAGAAACATAATTCAAAGATACATTAATAACAAAGTTTGAACAAATAATTCTAGTTCTGAAATGGTAACTAGGATAGTCACCTCTGACAAAGTTAAAGGTATATAGAACTTTCAAAAGGATGCTTTTATTTAAGAGCCAACCTAATTGTTGTAAATGATAAAGGGGGAAAAATTGTGTTGCTTTGCGCCTTCCATTAGTGCCCAACTCCTCTTGAGTGCCGGGCTGTTTTCCCGGCACCCCGCTCCCTGGTGGTCCAGCAGGGCCCTGGTGCACACTGCGCTAGGCCCCTCCCTGTTAATCTGGGGGGGAGGCCTGTAATACCATGGCACTATGTGCCGACGCGCGTAGCGCTGTTGCATGTAGCACCGCAATATTGAATGGTAGCGCCTCAGGAAGAAGGGGGAGTGCTTCCAGTAGCGCCCCGACTCCTGCTTGGGGCGCTACCACTCAATTTACGGCGTGGGTGTGCTAACTTTTTCGGGGCGCTAAAAGTAGCGCCCTAGCGAAGTTAGTGCCTGTAGTGTATGCGCCTTTAAGAGCCCCATGTGTACTGTAATGCCAGTAATGGCCACTCGGGCTATATAAGCCTGTATATTGTGTTGTATCAGTTAGTTCCCCTCCAGACTTTGTTTAGTAAACACCTATGAAACCAACTCCTGTCTTCAGTGTCTCTATCAACACACAGACACAACAGTGGCGACGAATTGGAAACGGACTTACCTGCAATTCGGCAGCACCTCAAGGACATCGATTCCTCTGCCGTCCAAAGTTGAAGAAAAATCAAGAAAAAGAAAAAGCTGTAGTTTCACCAGCTAGCCAAGCTGGTGGCAGGTACTGCAATAATCCTTCCTGGGCGTCGGGCTGGGGCTCCAGCGGCTGGCTCTACAGCTGGGCCAAGCAGTGAAAGCGGAGGCAAGCAGTAACAGACGGGGAGGGAGCACTCGGGAGACGGCCGGCGCTGCGAGCAGGTTGGCGTTCAGACCTAGAGAGAGAGTCCAGCGGGAACGAGTCTCCAACTGTAAATAAATAAATAAAAAGAACGGAAACCGCGGGAAACAGCGTTGTCATCGGCAGCAGCGGCGGGGAAACGCGGGAAGTGCCATATCTTTTCTGCAGAAAAGAAAGAAAAACGCGGGAAGCGCCATTTTTTTTCTAGGATGCCTAAGTCTGGCAATATTGATGCTTTTGATAATGAGATAGAGGATTGGACCACATATGTGGAAAGAGTGGAGGTATATTGCACCGCAAATGGAATAGAAGATGAAAAAAAAGCTTCAGTACTACTAAATCTAATGGGCGCAAAGACATACGGGCTGTTACGAAATTTAATCACTCCAGCCAAACCAAAGGACAAGAATTTTAAAGAAATTGTTGATACCCTACAGGAGCACTTAAACCCAACACCGCTGCTGATAGCGGAACGATTCAAATTCTTCAAGAGAAATCAACACAAGAATGAAAGTAACGCTGATTACCTCACCGAATTAAGAAAGCTATCAAAACACTGCCAATTCGGGGCAGGACTAGCAGATTATCTTCGAGACAAATTCGTCTGCGGTCTCTTAAGTGAAGGAACACAGAAAAGGCTGCTTTCTGAAAAAGATTTAACACTAGACAAGGCTTTCAGTATGGCTATATCATACGAAGCAGCCGCAAGAGGAGCTGCAGAGATACAACAAAAGACACAGGACTTCGGCACCCATGAAATGACACAGGGTTTCGGGAGATGTTATCGCTGCGGCAGATCCACCCATGACCAGAGGGACTGCTGGTTCAAGGACAAAGCATGCAGGCAATGCGGAAAGATTGGACACATTGCACGGGTATGCCGATCTGGACAAAAAAAATCCACAGACAGGAAAAAAAAATCAATAAAGAAAAGTACAGAAAGGTACAAATGATGACGGACAGTAGCTCCGAAGACCAGAAGAGCGATAGCGACTCCGAAAACAAGAGACTAAGCTGTCTCAAATGACATAATGTAATTGCCAAAGATGATTACCAGACCATTTGGGTTACCCTCACGATAGCAGGGACCCCAGTTAAAATGGAGCTAGATACAGGATCAGCTCTGACCGTCATAAATCGACGGGATTACGAGCGGCTATTTCCGCATATACCTTTAAAAGACACATCCATTATCTTGAAAACATATACGGGGCAGAAAGTATACCCCAAAGGAAAAATAAGGGTGCCTGTTGTATACAACGGCAAGGAAATACAAAAGTTGTATTTATACATTCTACAAGATGGTGGTCCACCGCTGTTGGGATGTGAATGGATCAGGAAAATACATTTAGACTGGCACTCCATTCAGGCACTGACGGTGACCAGTAAGAAAAAAAACGATGATGACGTCATACCTGAACGATTAAAAGACATCTTGGCCAACGCCAAAGAAGTGTTTCAAGAGAAACTGGGAATCTTGAAGGGCATCACCGCCTCAATAAAAGTGGAAGATGCGGCAATTCCCAAGTTTTTTAAGGCAAGACCGGTGCCATACGCAATTCGTCCAACAGTCGAGGCAGAGCTGGAGAATTTGGAAAAGGCAGGCGTATTATCCAAAATAGATTGGAGCGAGTGGGCAACACCCATCGTTCCAGTCATGAAGAAAGCATTGAATAATGATAAATCTGAAGAACAGAGAAAAATTCGCATCTGTGGAGACTTCAAGGTGACTGTAAACCCAGTCCTTCACACGGTACAGTATCCTCTTCCGAGGATAGAAGATATTTTCGCCTCACTATCCAGAGGGAAACGTTTCACCAAAATTGACTTGGCACAGGCATATCTACAGATGGAGGTTGAAGAGGCCTCTAAAAAATATCTCACGATAAATACATACAAAGGTCTGTACCAGTACAATCGACTGGTTTTCGGAGTAGCATTCGCTCCAGCTATCTGGCAAAGAGCTATGGAGCAAGTCCTCCAAGGGATTCCGGGGACTCAATGCTACCTAGACGACATCCTTGTAACAGGAGAAAATGACAACGAGCACCTTGCCAATTTGGAGCAGGTGCTCACTAGGCTGAGAGAACGGGGCCGACGAGCAAATCGCCCCAAGTGCGAATTTTTCCAAAATCAAATATCATATTGTGGCCACATAATTAATAAGGAAGGGTTGCATAAGTCACCTGAAAAAATTGAAGCGGTCATAAAAGCCCCAGCACCTGAAAATGTTTCACAATTAAGGTAGTTCCTGGGATTTATAAATTACTATCATAAATTTTTACCAAACTTATCAACTCTTCGACACCCTCTTAATGAACTGCTACAAACAGGAGTAATTTGGAAATGGGGCGAAGACTGTAAACGTGCCTTCCATAAATGCAAAGACTTAATCACGTCCAAAGAAGTTTTGGCTCATTACAACCCATCACTGCCAATCAGACTGGCGTGCGATGCATCCCCTTACGGCGTAGGAGCAGTATTATCGCATAAATTCCCTGATGGCTCGGAACGGCTGATAGCTTTTGCGTCACGCTCATTGAACTCAGCTGAGCGTAACTATGCCCAAATCGACAGGGAAGCACTCAGCCTTGTATGGGGAGTGAAGAAATTCAACCATTACCTACACGGACAAAAATTTACCTTGTTGACTGACCATCAGACCCTCATCTCCATATTCAACCCTAAAAAGGGTGTTCCCATTATGACAGCGCAAAGGCTACAGAGGTGGTCCCTTTTTCTAGGGGCACACCAATACAACATAGAATACAAAGGATCAAAACAGCATGGGAATGCTGACGGGTTATCGCGCGTACCGTTGCCAACGGTAGAAGAAGCACCTACCGTAGACCCAGTGGAGATTTTCCACTCTACCATAGTCGAATGTCTACCAGTAACAAATTCTGCCATTGAAAGGGAAACTAGAAATGACCCGACTCTCTCACGAGTCTACGATTTAACAGTGAAGGGATGGCAAGCACATGGCGAACCACTGTTGCCAGCATTCTCGCAAAGAAGAGAACAGCTGTCAGTGTGCCGAGGAACCTTGATGTGTGGATCCAGAGTGGTGATTCCACCCAAACTCCAGGATAAAGTTCTAAAGGAGCTTCACGAGGGGCATCTGGGTGGAGTGAAAATGAAGAACCTAGCCAGGGCGTTTGTATCGTGGCCAGGTATCGATGGAGACATTGAAGAAATGACCAAGAGCTGCCTAGGATGCCAGAAGGTCCAAAACGCTCCACCCCAACCCCCTCTACATCCATGGGAGTGGCCCTCATCTCCCTGGCAAAGGGTACACATCGACTTTGCTGGTCCATTTATGGACTCAATGTTCTTAATCGCGGTTGATGCACACTCCAAGTGGCCGGAGGTAATAAAGATGTCCTCCACCACCACGGAAAAATCCATCACAGTATTAAGGACCATATTTGCCAGGAATGGGCTGCCGGAACAGATCTGTTCTGATAATGGACCGCAATTTGTGTCCGAAGAATTCAGGAAGTTCTTAAAAAACAATGGGGTTAAGCACTACACGTCCGCCCCATACCATCCCGCCACCAATGGATTGGCTGAAAGGTTTGTCCAGACCTTCAAGAAGGCCATAAAGGCCATGGGTAATGAAGACATAAAACTTCAGCACAAGGTGGATAACTTCTTGTTCGCATACAGGAATGCAACACATATGGTTACAAACCAAACTCCCGCCATGATGTTCTTCAATAGAAGCCTAAGATGCCGGCTGGATTTGATCAAGCCCAACATCAGAAGGGACGTGGAGAACCGGCAATTTCAAGGCATGAATGAAAGGCCAACTAGAACCTTCCAGATAGGTCAAAAAGTTTTGGCCCGGGACTACCGTACCGAGAAATGGCAGCCTGGAACTATCTGCACACGACTAGGACCGCTGATGTATACCGTGGACATCGGAGAAAGCATAATAAGGCGCCATGCTGACCAAATCATAGAGTCATCCGAAAAGGGACAACCTACACCACAACTCTATACGCCTAACGATGAAGTAGAGATACCCATATCTACCTCCGATCCGGTGATACTGGAACCCGATGAACCCGACACTGGCATTCAAGCCGAATCAGCCTTGCCAAAAGAACCTACTACACCACCAGAAACTACTACACCACCGAGGCGTTATCCGGGCCGAGTCAGGAAGCCTCCAGAGAGACTGACTTATAATTAATTAACTGCAGCAATGTGTAGATTATTTTTCTTGTAACATGTAATTAATAATTACTTGAAATATTATGCACTGGTTGGCTAAAAGGGGAGGAATTGTCGTGTATGTGCCTTTAAGAGCCCCATGTGTACTGTAATGCCGGTAATGGCCACTCGGGCTATATAAGCCTGTATATTGTGTTGTATCAGTTAGTTCCCCTCCAGACTTTGTTTAGTAAACACCTATGAAACCAACTCCTGTCTTCAGTGTCTCTATCAACACACAGACACAACAGTGCCCCAAAGGGGTCGCGACCGAATTTTTCCACCAACGTGTCCAAGTTGTACGCCTTTGCCTTTTTAATTAGATGTCCCTTTCAGAATGAGCAGCAGTGTGATTAAACAGGAAGCTCAATTAGAACAATGAAGGCTGAGCCAAAATTTCATGTTTGAATCACAGCCTGGATTGATATTAATGCTTACATTCCTGAATTTTATTTTGGAACACCGACAGCAGGACAAACTGTCAGCTGTAACACTAATCCAAGGAAGTTCTAGGAGAAATGCTCTAGGAATTGCCTTAAATGCGTCCTCAGAATGGAATCCGTAGTCATACTGAATGCTGGGAAAAGACTAATGCCAATGAAACCACAAAAACTTATACAAACAAAACATTCCTTACAAGCCATCAAAACCACACGCCCATAGATGGGTTGTTAAAAGGGACGTAAAAATGTCCTTCCTTAGCTGGACCTGTGTATCACCCCTGTGTTAGCAAAGACCCGAGAATCTAAGGAGTAAACGAGTGACCTGACTGGTGCTTCATTGATTTGAAGATCATTGGGAATACTAACATGGCTGTGTGAGGTGATTGACAGTAGAAGGGCTGAACTCTTCTAACACATGTCACTCAAATTGTGGTCTACAGAATTGAAAAGGTTTCTTTGGAAATTAAGGACATATAGGATAGTATTTTTGACATTAAAATCCAGTTCTTAGTTCTTAGTTCAATTCTAGTCCTTTTAGTAGTAGAAAGTGTCGGACTACTTTGTCTAGACTATGTAGCAGGGCGCCTCTGTATAATCAGAAACTGTACCTCTGATAGAAAGAGAGAAAGGTTAGAGAGGTTAAGATACCTGTCAGATACAGGCAGATACAAGTGTATCACCGAGATGCACATGTTCCCCTGAGATCAAGTAAGTTCAGATTTAAGCCAGCTGGGCATCCATGAGGCGCTGTGGGCCATCAGCAGCAGAATTGTATTCCACCACAATCTGTAACCTCATGGCCCAGCATATCCCTCACTCTACCATTACCATCAAGCCAGGGAAACAACCCTGGTTCAATAAGGAGTGTAGAAGTGCATGCCAGGAGCAGCACCAGGCGTACCTAAAAATGAGGCTCCAACCTAGGGAAGCTGCAACACAGGACTACATGCATGCTAAAAAGCGGAAGCAGCATGCTATAGACAGGGTTATGCGATTCTACAATCACCGGATCAGATCAAAGCTCTGCAGTCCTGCCACATACAGTCGTGAATGGTGGTGGACCATTAAACAACTAACGGGAGGAGGAGGCTCCATGAATATCCCCATCCTCAGTGATGGTGGAGCGCAGCACGCGAGTGCAAAAGACAAGGCATGAAGCATTTGCAACCATCTTCAGCCAGAAGTGCCGAGTGGATGATCCATATCGGCCTCCTCCTGAGGTCCCCACCATCACAGAAACCAGTCTTCAGCCAATTCGATTCACTCCACATGATATCAAGAAATGGCTGAGCACACTGGATAGAACAAAGGCTATGGGTCCTGACAACATCCCGGCTATCGTGCTGAAGAGTTGTGCTTCAGAACTAGCCGTGCCTCTAGCCAAGCTGTTTCAGTACAGCTATAACACTGGCATCTATCCGACAATGTGGAAAACTGCCCAGGTATGTCCTGTCCACAAAAAGCAGGACAAATCCAATCCAGCCAATTACTGCCCCATCAGTCTACTCTCAATCATCAACAAAGTGATGGAAGGTGTCGTTGAGAGTGCTATCAAGCAGCACTTACTCACCAATAACCTGCTCACTGATGCCCAGTTTCAGTTCTGCCAAGACCACTTGGCTCCAGACCTCATTACAGCCTTGGCCCAAATATGGACAAAGGAGCTGAATTCCAGAGGTGAGATGAGAGTGACTGCCCTTGACATCAAGGCAGCATTTGACCGAATGTGGCATGAAGGAGCCCTACTAAAACTGAAGTCAATGGGAATCGGGGGGAGAACTCTCCACTGGCTGGAGTCATACCTAGCAAAAAGGAAGATGGTGGTGGTGATTGAAGGTCAATCATCACAGCCCCAGGACATTACTGCAGGAGTTCCTCAGGGCAGTGTCCTAGGCCCAACCATCTTCAGCTGCTTCATCAATGACCTTCCCTCCAACATAAGGTCAGAAATGGGGATGTTCGCGGATGACTGCACAGTGTTCAGTGCCATTCACAACTCCTCAGATAATGAAGCAGTCCATGCCCACATGCAACAAGACCTGGACGACGTTCAGGCTTGGGCTGATAAGTGGCAGGTAACATTCGCGCCACAGAAGTGCCAGGCAATGACTATCTCAAACAAGCGAGAGTCTAAACAATGCCCCTTGACATTCAATGGCATTGCCACCACCAAATCCCCCACCATCAACATCCTGGGGTCACCATTGTCCAGAAAATTAACTGGACCAGCCACGTAAATTCTGTGGCAACAACAGCAGGTCAGAGGCTAGGTATTCTGTGGCAAGTGTCTCATCTCCTGACTTCCCAAAGCCTTTCTATCATCTACAAGGCACAAGTAAGGAGTTTGATGGAATACTCTCAACTTGCCTGGATGAGTGCAGCTCCAACAACACTCAAGAAGCTCAACACTATCCAGGACAAAGCAGCCCGCTTGATTGGCACCCTATCCACCACCTTAAATATTCACTCCCTCCACCACCAGCGTAACGTGGCTACAGTGTGTACCATCTACAAGATGCACTGCAGCAACTTGCCAAGGCTTCTTCGGCAGCACCTCCCAAACCCGCAACCTCTTCCACCTAGAAGGACAAGGGCAGCAGACGCATGGGAACACCACCACCTCCAAGTTCCCCTCCAAGTCACACATTATCCTGACTTAGAAGTATATCACCGATCCTTCATCGTCGCTGGGTCAAAATCCTGGAACTCCGTACCTAACACCAGTGTGGGAGTACTTTCACCACACGGACTGCAGCGGTTCAAGAAGGCGGCTCACCACCACCTTCTCAAGGACAATTAGGGATAGGCAATAAATGCTGGCCTTGCCAGCGACATCCACATCCCATAAAAACGAATTTTAAAAAAAGTCAACATATGGCTACCAGTGCAGAAGGGGAATGAATATTGGATAGCACCTCTACAGACGGAGGTTCATCACGCTGATATCTCGGAATACTAGCACCATCATCCCAGAGGAAGGTGAGGCAACCAGTTCATCCATGCCTACTGATTAGGACAAGGTTAGATAAATTTATGGAAACACTGCTAACTGTAAGCATCTATTCAATGGACTGGCTCTCTAATGCTGTTAACATCTCAGTTATTTAAGGAGTCTAATCCCAAATGAATCCCACCAATTTATATCACTCTGAGAAACTGATCTCAACTGTAAATTTATAATCAGAAAGTAGTTAATGCTGAATTATTGTGACATAGTTGAACTAGATGATGTAAGATAGTTTTACGAGCCAAATTTACGCATCATTCACTGATGGTAAACCTCAGCTGTTTCCTCGAAAAGTTAAGATGAAGGGTTAAAGATTTGTCTGGTATCCTTGATGAATATTCTTGTCAGTATATTAATCCCAGTACTCTTACAAAGTGCACTCTGTCAGTTACTTAAGGAACAGTTGTTAAGAAGTCAATAGCTCAGTTAGTCCTCATCGACAGACATAACGAATCATAGACCTAGAAAGCTACGAGCGGAAACATAGGGTGGAAAAATTTACTTTGTATGCTGATGCTACTATTTATGCTCTATGATATGCTAGATTGCTTTATTTTAATTCGTCATTGATCACTCATGATCAATTGTGATTGACTGAGGTAAAGGCCCGGAGTTTGCGGTCCAGATAACGGCGAACTGGCAGCACTCGCTGTCATTCCCCCTTTAAAACTGACTGCAACTTCGGGACTTGGCGCAGGTGCATGTGGAAATCCTGAAGTTGCAGTCTGTCATTTACTGCTCCCACACAGGCTGCACTATGCAGCGCCCCCCCCCCCCCCCCCCCCGCCAGCAATCAGTGAAATCTCACAAATCAGGGAAACTGACGAAAACTTTGGCTCTTCCGCAGTAAGTACACTGTTAAATTGCCCACTAAAAGTTAGACCCAAAGTGATTAGGTATAATTGGGGTTTTAACAGCGTATTGATCGCTAAACAAAGGTTATGGGCCTGAAAATTATAATTTTGTGCAGTGTGAAATTTATCCATTTTAATAAAAATTAAAATTTTAAAGAAACTTATTAACAAATAATGTTTTACATGTTTTTAAAGGTTTGTTCATCTTTATTTCAGGTTTGTCTTTTCCCCATGTGCGAGCCCCAATATTTATTTTGCTCTCTCTAACATTTTTTAAAAGTTAGAATTTTAAGAGCTCACCCACTTTCTTGTTGGCTGTCTGAGAATTCTGTGTTTTGATTGGCTGCTTAGACAGCTTGTTGATGTCACAGCAGCTCCCACTATACTTCGTTGATTTGAATTGAACATCGGAAAACCTGAACTTTTCGACACAGAGTTCGCGAGATCTTTGTGCGAAGCTTACTTCGGGGCCAGCGGCGAATGCCTTTGCTTCGCTGCTGACTGTAGATTCTGGGCCATTGTTTCATTTTTGCTATGCTAGCAAAGAAAAGGGAATATGTGCTTGGAAAGTAATTTTTCTTCAGAATTTGTTTGGAAAGAGCCTAAAATGTCTCCTATTATCAGTCTCATTGATTGATATGTCAAAATGATACTTTTCATATGTGGTTGGGTAGGCTGCCAGTCTCTGCCACAGACTGACACAAGGAAATACTAATTGAGGTTTCTTACTTATTAATGAATGTGTGCTTTAATTGCAGTTTTGAGCATTTAAACTAATGGTTCTACATAAATGTGCTCAAAATAGAATGCATTATCAATTTTCCCTATGTTTGACTGGGAGAAGTTGAGACTTTATAAATTTTACTCAATTCCAACCAACCATTTATAGTTAATGGCCTGGAAATTGCTGCCAATATAAAACATTGCGCTGAAGGCAGTTGATGGAAGGGGACATGGTGTCAGGACATTGCTGCAAGGTAAAAATCAAATGAGAATGCTTATGCGCTCAAATCATCAGATAGGCTAATTAAGAGACCAGATTGATTTGTTCTCAGTTTCCAGGTTTCTGGCCACGACAGGGGTTGTAATCATGGCTCCTGTAACACCAGAATTGACACAGGAGGAACAGTCAGTGCAGGAAAGGACTGTCTGGGAAATTAAGTGACATGTATGGAGCCCTGTCGCTCTGCCAAACAATGGATCGCCCATTTCAGACACAGTTACCTGGTTAATGACAGTAAAGATGTGCCTAAGGAGGTTTAAGCTTAGCAATGTGACGGTGACAAAGTTGAGCCTTCATGAAATCTTCCAACCAACATGTAACGTCAGTACAGGTTTGCCAATGCCTATTAAAATCAGTGTGGTCTTGAATTTTTAAGCACCAGGCTCATTTCAGGCTACATTGGGCACATCTGCTGTGTCAGTCAGTTTCCTGCTCACAAATGTTTCAAGGAGGTACATCATTCTCAACCTGTCTGCAGCCTTTGACACGGTTGACCACACCATCCTCCTCCAATGCCTCTCCTCCATCGTTCAGCTGGGTAGGACTGCCTACACCTGGTTCCAGTCCTATCTATCCAGTCGTAGCCAGAGAATCACCTGCAATGGCTTCTCTTCCCACTCCCACACCGTTACCTCTGGAGTCCCCTAAGGATCTATCCTTGGCCCCCTCCTACTTCTCATTTACATGCTGCCCCTTGGCAACATCATCCGAAAACATGTCAGGCTCCACATGTATGATGATAATAACCAACTCTACCTATCACCACTTCTCTCGGCTCCTCCACTGCCTCTGATATGTCATGCTGCTTGTCTGACATCCAGTATTGGATGAGCAAACATTTCCTCCAACTAAATATTAGGAAGACCGAAGCCATTGTCTTCAGTCCCCGCCACAAACTCTGTTCCCTAGCCACTGACTCCATCCCATTCCCTGAAGCTGAATGAGACCATTCACAACCTTGGCGTCCTATTGGACCCTGAGATGAGCTTCTGACCCCATATATGCTCCATCACCAAGACCTCCTACTCCCACACCATAACATCACCCATCTCTGCCCCTGCCTCAGCACATCTGCTGCTGAAATCCTCATCCATGTCTTTGTTACCTCTAAACTTGACTATTCCAAAGCTCTCCTGGCCGGCATCCCACCTTGCACCTTCCATAAACTTGAGCTGATCCAAAGCTCTGCTGTCCGTATCCTAACTTGCACCAAGTCCTGTCCACCCATCACCCTTGTGCACGCTAACCTACATTGGTTCCCATCCGGCAACATCTCAATTTTAAAATTCTCATCCCTGTTTTCAAATCCCTCCATGGCCTCACCCCTATCGCTGTAACCTCCTCCAGCCCTGCAACCCTCCGAGATCTCTGTGCTCCTCCAATTCTGGCCTATTGCGCATCTTCAATTTTCATTGTTCCACTATTGACGGCCTTGCCTTCAGCTGCCTAGGCACTAAGCTCTGAAATTTCCTCCCTAAACCTGCCTGCCTCTCTACCTCTCTCCTCCTTTAAGACACTTCTTAAAACCTACCTCTCACCTGTCCTAATATGCGGCACGGTGTCAAATTTTGTTTGGTAACACTCCTGTGAAGCGCCTTGAGATGTTTTACTATGTTAAAGGTGCTTTATAAATGCAAGTTGTTGTTGTTGTTGTTGTTGTTGAGGTCACAGATTCAGCAGGACCAGTGACTTCATCACTTTTGCCAGTGATCAATGGCAGCAACATGAGAGATCAACACAATTCTGCAGAACTGCTGGCTTCCCATATTCCAGAGTCATTAACTGCACTCATGTTGCTAATTAGAAGTGACGTATTCCTAGTAAAAATAAACATCAAAATAAATAAAATATAGCATACCATGCAATAAAGTGAAAGTCGGGAAGGAACCTGAAAAGAGCAAACTGTGTTGTTCCACATACAGTAATGGCGGTCACCAGGCGAGCTTTCACATTTTTCTCCCGGATTGCTCACAGCAATGCCCAGGAGATTTCTATCCTGGGAATTTGGAGGTATACAATGCCAGGGCTGAGCAAGTGAGTCATCCACATCTGAGACTGTGACGGCTGACTGGTGTTGGCTACCTCCTCCTATACCTGGTACATCAGGCGCCTTTGGGGTAGGGGGACCGGACATATGTCTGCCTTTCCACCCTGAGTTCTTCCAGAACAGTTTGCAGTTCCTGAACAATCAAGGTGGTTTTTCACATCCCAAAGCACTTCACAGCCAATGAAGTGCTCTTGAAGTGTAATCATGTTGTAATGTAAGGAAACACAGCAGTTAATTTACACACAGCAAGATCCCATAAACAGCAATGAGATAAATGATCAGGTAATCTGTTTTAGTGATGCTGGTTGAGCTGCTCGCTTCTCATAGGAAGGCTGTTCAGACCCTCGTGTCTATTCTACCATTCAATTAGATTGAATGGCTGATCTGTACCTCAACTCCATTCATCTGCCTTTGTTGCATACCCCTTGATAGCATTACCTAACAAAAATCTATTGATCTTAATCTTGAAAATTTGAATTGGCCCAGCATCCACAGCCTATTGGGGAGCAAGATGTAGATTTCCACAACCCTTTGAATGAAAAAGTGTGTGATTTCACTTCGAAATGGCTGTAGTTTTTTAAATTATGCCCTCTTGTTGTGGATTCGCCCACCAGAGGAAATAGTTTCTACCTATCTACCTTATTGAAACCCTTTATCATTTTAAACTCCTCAATTAGAACACCTCTCATCCTTCTAAACTCAAGGGAATACAAGCCACATTTATGCAACCTGCCCTCATAATTTAACCCTTTAGGCCCTGGTATGATTCTGGTGAATCTGTGCTCTACTCCGCCATCCACTGGCTCACTGTATGGGTTAGAATTTCCACAGCTTTGTGGACCACAGACTGAAAACGGCAGTGATGAGTAAACCTAGCAGGAGTACATTCTCCGAGAAACTTTCAGTCACCCACAGTTTGCCGACCAAGGCTAAAACTTTTGTTGGTAACTGCATTTCTGAAACTGTCCAGCTAAGTTATCTGTTGAGGAAATCATGGTGAAAATACTGACCAAAATGTTTAGATAATATATCTTGAAACAAGAACGGAAAATGCTGCAAAGTCACAGCAGGTCCAAGATAGAACGGAAGAATGTGAAGAATATCCTAGAGATTTGGCTCGAGAAGCAGAGTGAAGCCTCGTTCCATCCAAATCTCACCCATCATTCTCTGACATCGATTGTTGGCAATTACTGTTTTTCTGATTAATTCCGCTTATCCTTAGTTGCTGACTGCAGAATTGTTGAATCTGCAGGATTAAATGTACCAAATGAGTGTATACTACAAAATAGATACAAATGTGAGGCAAACTATTTCACCTGCAGATACTGCGTGTACCTCAGCTCCCTCTCAGTCCCAACTATTGCGTTTTACTAGTTTATTACTTACCTTAAGGATGACTTTAAAGTTGTCCATTGACCTGCAACACGAGAGCCAAATCTCTGTGACAATCTTGATAAATTCTCCCATCTGCATTGTCATCAGATTTTCTTTTCGAACATTTTTTGTAGCATGTTATTTGACTTATGATCTTTAAATTAAATTGGTCAGTATTTTCAAGATGTGTTTGTTGAAAAACGCGATGGTACATTGGTGTTTAATAATGATATATTAATAGGCAGAGTGGAACTTGGAGAGCTTGCCTGGATGGCGTTGGTGACATTCCAGCCGGCTTCCCATGTGCTGATGTGGGGACCAGCATGTCGTTGGTCAGTTTCCAAACGCTGTGCCCGATTCTCAGCTTCACCGGGGGACTCCTGGTCCACCACTCTCCCCTGAAGGATTTCGGTACGATCCGTATTCAGTTCCTCCCGCTTTGCAAAGCTTAAGTTTTCTTCGTCTACTTGAAATCCATATCGGTGCTTTTTGAGCAAGTTACTTATCACGTTTTGGAAGTTGATCATAATCTTGGAAGTGGAAGATACTCTTTTTAAAAAAAAGAGACGTAACGAAATACTGATGTTAGTTCTACCTGAGGAGCAGAATCTTCAAAGGCGTTTAATGGTCACCCCCCCAAAAAAAGCAGTATAAATAAACAGCTATTGCTACTTGTCCTTGGCTTTTATAGTTAGATAAATTGTCAAATAAAACAGATTCTACTCAATTTAGTCCTCAATTTCTAGAACTACCAGGAAAAGTAAGCTCAAGTGAAGAAAAAACTGAACGATCTCTACCACCAGACTTCTCAAGAATCTGTGAATCATACACAATCAGTGAGGCTCACAGCCCTCAAGTAGAAATTTGAAATTATAATTTTTTGCATATCCCTAACAGCAGCTCAAATATTTTCACACCATAGTATTCGAGGTGCCGAATATATGAATTTATGAATCCATCCTGAATCAATCATCGGCGTCCAACCAAGGGAGCACTAGCTGGAGCCAGACCTTAATTACATTATTCGTTCCCCTGTTTGAATTGTGTAACGATTCTATGATCTTTCTCGCTTCCTGATGTTTCCTTTCAAGTCTTTCTATTTCTAAGCCATTCTACTAATCAATGTTCCAACGGTGAGCAGATATAACTACTTGTGTTGTGATAAATTCTTTGCCCTAACTTTGTATTAAAATTACTAGTACTGAGTGCACACGTTTACAAATCTAGTGAACGTTTGTACTTTTCAAAATATTAGATAGAACAGTGCCCGTCTCCACCCCTGCCTCAGCCCATCTGCTGCTGAAGCCTCCATCCAGCCTTTGTTATCTCCAGACTCGACTATTCCAATGCTCTCCTGGCCGACCTCCCATCTCCCAACCTTGGTAAACTTCAGCTACTCCAAAGCTCTGCTGCCTGGATCCTAACTCACACCACATCCCATTCACCCATCATTCCTGTGTTCGCTGGCCTACATTGGCTCCAACGTTCCTGTTAAGCTGTGTGGCTGCGCGGCCATGCAATGGTCTGGAGGTCCCGTGCAGGCCGCTCACTGGCTTCTACAGGGAAGAAACCGCGTATGCGCGAAAATTTGAATGGGATGTGCACCCAGTTAAAGGGACCGCGCACTAAAAAAAAATTAGAGGGAACATTAGTTGGTTCCTGGTCCAGTAATGCCTCAAGTTTAAAATTCTCAACCTCGTGTTCAAATCCCTCCATGGACTAGCCCCTTCCTATCTTTGTAACCTTCTCCAGCCCTACAACCCTCTGAAATCTCTGTGTTCCTCCAATTCTGGCCCCTTGTGCATCCCCGATTTCCTTTACACCAAAAGTAGTGGTCGTACCTTCAGCTGCCTCGGCCCTAAGCTCTGGAATTTCCTCCCTAAACCTCTCCACCTCTCTATCTCTCATCTTTTAAGACACTCCAAAAAGCTACTTCTTTGACCAAGCTTTTAGTCACCTATCCTAATGGCCCGGATTTTGCAGTGGGTATGTTGGTGTACTCTCAGAGTACACTGGCGTACTGCCTTTGAAATCCACCGCAAGTTTGGGATTTCCGCATGTGCTTGTGCATGTGCTAAATCCTGAACTTGCAGTCTGTCAACATACGCGTTAACAGGCCATCCGCTCCGCCACCGGAAACCTAATGGCTGGTGCAGAGCGGCCCATCAACAGCCCAGCAATTACATATGGAAATTTTATAGCTGGTAGAAACAGGAGCAGGGCCTGTGGCCGCAGCATTAGGGGATCCCTGAAATGAAAAAAATGCATTTTTTAATAATTAATTGACATCCAGGAACATTAAAAGCTTTAATGAGAAGCAATCCTAGTGTATGTTAACAGTGCAGGTTTTAAAAAAAATAACATGTAAATTTCATAACTTTGTTTAGAAGTGGGAATTATATGTAATGAATTGGATTCCCATGATAAAAGCTAAATCTGTATGTATTTGTAGTAATCAAGTAATGTAGTAATTTAAATGGTGCACCAACGTCAATGTTCTTGCTCAGGCCAACATCCCCAGCATCGAAGCTCTGACCATGCTCAATCAGCTCCGATGGACGGGTCACATTGTCCGCATGCCCGATACGAAACTCCCAAAACAAGCGCTCTGCTCGGAGCTCCGGCACAGCAAGAGAGCCCTAGGTGGGCAGAGGAAACGCTTCAAGGACACCCTCAAAGCCTCCTTGAAAAAGTGTAACATCCCCACCGACACCTGGGAATCCCTGGCCCAAGACCGCACAAAGTGGAGGAGAAGCATCCGGGAAGGCGCCGAACACCTTGAGTCTCTTTGCCGGGAGCCAGCGGGAGCCAAGCGCAGGCAGCGCAAAGAGCACACGTCAACCCAAGCACCCCACCCACCCGCCCCTTCAACCACCGTCTGCCCCACCTGTGACAGAGACTGTAGGTCCCACATTGGACTCATCAGTTACCTGCAAACTTATTTTTAATGTGGAAGCAAATCATCCTCGGTTCCGAGGGACTGCCTAAGAAGAAGAAGAAGAAGAAGAAGAATTTAAATGAATGAAAGACAATCTGTTTTCTGATTGGAGGATGAGGCCCAAGTGATCCCAGGTATGCTTCCGCACATGCTGCGTCCCTGGGACCCGTGGGCCATTACGCTGCCCTCCAGCACACAGCGTCAGAGAGCACATTTACGCAGGAAGGCCGATATCAGGTAGGTGCGTATTCTTTTTGCAGGTCGGCGGCGCACTCCGGAGGTACACTGTCACCTACAATTTTTGGCCCACTATCTCCTTATTTGGCTTGGTGTCAAATTACTATGTTAAAGGCGCTATATAAATATAAGTTGTTATTGTTTTTGGGATGTGCAAAATAGGATTGGTCTTTTCACAAACACACATTTACAACAAGACTAGTTAAGAAAACTATAACTCTCAACAGTGAGTAAGATGATTGCGGTTGTTGGAGGTCAATCATTTAAGCCCCAGGACATCGCTGCAGGAGTTCCTCAGGGCAGTGTCCTCGGCCGAACCATCTTCAGTTGCTTCATCAATGGCCATCCCTCCATCATAAGGTCAGAAGTGGGGATGTTCACTGATGATTGCACAATGTTCAGCTACATTCGCAACTGCTCAGATAATGAAGCAGTCCATGCCCGAATGCAGCAGTCGGAAGACCTGGATGACATTCAGGCTTGGGCTGATAAGTGGCAGGTAACATTCATGCCACACAAGTGCCAGGCAATGACTATCTCCAACAAATGAGAGTCTAACCACCGCCTCTTGATATTCAACGGCATTACCATCGCCGAATCCCCCACCATCAACATCCTGGGGTCACCATTGACCAGAAACTTAACTGGACCAGCCACATAAATACTGTGGCTACAAGAGCAGGTCAGAGGCTGGGTATTCTGCAGCGAATGTCTCACCTCCTCACTCCCCAAAGCCTTTCCACCATCTACTCGGCACAAGTCAGGAGTGTGATGGAATACTCTCCACTTGCTTGCCTGAATGAGTGCAACTCCAACAACACTCAAGAAGCTCGACACCATCCAGAACAAAGCAACCCGCTTGATCTGCACCCCATCCACCACCTTGAACATTCATTCCCTGCAGTACCGGCGTACCATGGCTGCAGTGTGTACCATCTACAAGATGCACGGCAGCATCTCCCAAACCCGCGACTTCTACCACCTAGAATGACAAGGGCAGCAAGCGCATGGGAACACCACCACCTCCAAGTTCCCCTCCAAGTCACACAACATCCTTTCTTGGAAGTATATCGCCGATCCTTCATCATTGCTGGGTCAAAATCCTGGCACTCCCTCCCTAAAAGCACTGTGGGAGTACCTCCACCTCATGGACTGCAGCGGTTCAAGAAGACGGCTCACCACCACCTTCTCAAGGACAATTAGGGATGGGCAATAAATGCTGGCCTTGGCAGTGATGCCCACATCCCAGGATCGAATAAAAACAAAGTGATCATAAACAGGGACACTAAAAGTTGATGTACAATTAATGTTTCTTCACAAATAACATTGTTGAATAAACTTGAAAAAATCTGAACCAGAGGTTCTGTTTTGGAACAGTGCATTTTTTGCCATAGGGCATAAGTAAGGAAAGAGAAAATTCTATCTGAGGAATATTAAAAATTATATAACACATCTACTGTTTGTTTTTGAAGCACTTTCTGAATTCCAAAATATTTATTCACTTTTCCATGTGAGAAAGCAGTAAAGCATCATTACATTATTACCATTTATAGACTATTTAGTTTCATCTTTTGATTAATCATAACTCTGAAAGAGGGACATAATTTTTGCTAATTTAACTCTGATGGTAAGGCTCAGCTTGAAGCACAAGCCATGAACTTTCAATTGATTTGTACCATGCTGTACAGACACCAACATGGACAAAGATGAGTTGTGTGATAAAAATAATAACTTCCGGGAAGTTATGTCATCACTTCCTGTGAACTGTGAACTGTGAACTATGAACTATGAACTGTGTACATACCTCACTTCCTGTCATGTGTCACTTCCTGTTGGACTGGTATAAATACTGGTCTGTTCAGTATTGTAAGAGGCTTCTACCAGAGGCATGGTAAAGACCTCTCTTGTATATAGTGTGTTTATAAGTTACTTAAAGCTTACTTTAAAGTTACTTGATGGTAAGCCTCCTTTTTCTTACATCAATTTAAGTAACTTAGTATTTACACTCACGAATACTAGACCTTCGGACAAACTCGGAATTAAGGATCCAGGGAACCACCCATCATGGAGAAAATCCTTAGACCTATTCGTCTGGACTTGGACCCGAATGCACCAGCAGCTGGCAGGGTATGGAAGCATTGGTACCGTACTTTTGAGAATTTTCTGGATGAATGTGAAGCGGATGCTCCTGCTAGATTGAAGATACTTATCAATTATGTGACCCCAAAAGTGTTCGAATATGTTGATGAATGGGATAATTACGATGAGGTGATTCGGGCACTTAAGAAACTGTATGCCAAGACCCCAAATGAGGTCTATGCTAGACATCTACTGGCCACAGCCCGACAAGGGCCAGGGGAATCAATTGACGAATTCCTGCAAGAACTTCGCAGGCTCAGCGTAGATTGTAACTTTCAGGCAGCCTCAGCTGAGCTGTACCGCCAAGAAATGATTCGTGATGCTTTCATCTGCGGGATTGCCTCTCCATTTATACGCCAGCATCTACTAGAAAGTAAAACACTTGAGCTACAAAAAGCTTTTGACCTAGCTTGTTCACTGGATTTGGCAAAGAGAAATGCAGACCTCTATCAGCTGCCCAGATCTCGATCTGCTGCTGTAGCTGCAACCAGACAATTCAAGCGGTCTCAGGTGAACCCTATCATGGGGGAATCTAATTCTGATAATTCTGATGAAGAAGAGGAGGACGACCCCACTTTAGCAGCCTCTTGGCAATCTAGGAAGGAATGCTTCTTTTGTGGAGATGCTTTTCACCCTAGGAAAACCTGCCCTGCTCGCAATGCAATCTGCAGTTATTGCGGGAAAAAAGGACACTTTGCTAAAGTTTGCCTATCAAGGGCCTCTACGAGGGCCAATCCAGCTAAGGCCTACCGAACTGCCCCAATTAGGGCCTATCAAGATGCTCCAGCTAGGACCTATCAAGCTTCCTCTCGAGCTCTCTCCCGAAGAAGCACACCGAGAGTTTTAGCCACTCTCTGTGCAACGACACCAATTACAGCTGCTTGCCCACAGAACCTGTCTCATGCTGCCACAAAAATTTCAATTAAAGGGCATACCTTAGATGCCTTAATTGACTCAGGAAGTACTGATAGTTTCATTAAGGAACAGATTGTTGCGAAATTGAAACTACATGTCTTCCCATCGGACCAGGCAATTGCGATGGCCCAGTCATCACTTAATACCAGAATCTCCGGCTTTTGTGTTGTTGATATGACACTTCATGGTCGTATGTATCCCTCCACCCGACTTTCGGTGCTCAAGGACTTATGTAGTGATCTCCTCTTAGGACTGGACTTCCAAAAACAGCATAAGAAACGCACCATTGAGTTTGGTGGATCCAAACCCGGACTTACTATTTCTAATATACCGTCTAAATTACCATTTTGTGCATTATCAGCAGCTTCACTTGATGAACCCTCATTATTTGCCAGTATTCCGCCTCAATGCCAACCGATAATAACGAAATCGCGGCGCTTTAATCAGGAAGACCAATCTTTTATTGCGGCTGAAATTTCTCGACTTCTAGCAGAGGATATAATTGAACCATGTTCGTCGCCCTGGCGGGCTCAAGTCGTCATTGTCAAGAACCCTCTAAAACCTCACAAACAGCGACTATGCATCGATTATTCGCAAACCATCAATCAATATACTGACTTGGACGCCTACCCATTGCCACGCATTGATGATATGGTTAATAAACTGGCCGAATACAAAGTGTTCTCAACTTACGATTTAAAAAGTGCCTATCATCAGTTACCCTTGAAGGTCTCAGATAAGCAGTACACAGCCTTTGAGGCTAATGGACGGCTGTACCAATTTCGTCGCCTCCCATTCGGGGTTACTAATGGAGTGGCTGTCTTTCAATGGGCAATGGATGGCCTGGTTAAGCAGGAAAACCTAAGGGACACTTTTCCCTATCTTGATAACATTACCATTGCAGGTCACGATCAACAGGAACACGACTCCAACCTCCAAAAATTTCGGGATGCCCTCCATCGCCGTAATTTGACCCTGAATGAATCCAAATCTGTTGAGTCGCAACCGACCATCAACATCCTTGGCTACTGCGTAGGCAATGATATCATTAAGCCAGACCCAGAAAGACTTCGCCCGCTCCAAGAGCTCCCGTCACCTAAGAATCCGGCTTCTTTACGTCGGGCTCTCGGTCTGTTTGCATACTACGCTAAATGGATTCCTCATTTTTCGGACAAAATCCAACCCTTGCTGCATGCTAGATCATTTCCACTGGGAACAGTGGCTGTTGCAGCCTTTAACCTTCTCAAAAAACAGTTGGAGAAAGCGGCTCTTCACTCCATTGATGAGAATCTCCCTTTCGTGGTTGAATGTGATGCCTCGGAGGTGGCGATCTCGGCTACTCTGAATCAGGAAGGTCGTCCTGTAGCATTTATGTCCAGGGCCTTAAAGGTGCCGAGCTACATTATCCTCCGGTTGAGAAAGAAGCCACAGCCATCATAGAGGCAGTATGGAAGTGGAACCATTTTCTAGCTCGCCAGCACTTTACATTGATCACGGACCAACGATCAGTCGCCTTCATGCTCGATAATCGAAAACGAACCAAAATTAAGAATAATAAAATACAACTTTGGAGGATGGAACTGGCCTCTTTTGGTTATACCATTCTCTATCGGCCTGGCAAGGAGAATGTGGCCCCGGACACCCTCACACGGGCATTCTGCTCCACTATGTCATCCTCCACCCTCATGGATGTCCACAATGGTTTGTGCCATCCTGGCGTTACGCGCATGCTACATTTCGTACGATCACGGAATCTCCCTTTTTCCACTGGAGATGTAAAGAAAATATGCTCAGAATGCCGGCTTTGTGCGGAATTAAAACCTCAGTTCTTCCGCCCCTCAGATGGTATACTCATACATGCAACCCAACCGATGCAACGACTTAGCATCGATTTTAAGGGCCCAGTGCCCTCTTCAACTCGGAACACATATTTGCTCGCCATGATCGACGAATATTCACGTTTTCCGTTTGCCTTCCCCTGCTCCAATATGCTGGCGTCCACAGTAATCTGCTGCCTTGAGCAGGTATTTTCTCTCTGTGGCATGCCGGCTTATATTCACTCAGATCGGGGTCCATCCTTTATGTCGAGGGAACTCAAGGACTACCTCTCAGAACGGGGAATTGCTACAAGCAAAACAACACCATACCATCCCATCGGAAATGGGCAGGTAGAGAGGTATAACGGTATCATCTGGAATTCCGTACGTCTCGCTTTAAGATCTCGGGGCCTACCAGACCAGCAATGGGAAACAGTGCTTCCGGATGCATTGCACTCTATACGGTCCCTGCTTTCTACAGCCACAAATACTACACCTCATGAGCGGTTCTTTGGATTCCAGCGTCGCTCATCTCATGGGACATCACTCCCGTCATGGCTAACTACTCCTGGACCTGTATTACTCCGAAGATACGTTCGGACGTCTAAAAATGACCCTCTTGTAGACGAGGTCGAACTAACCGATGCCAACCCCACCTATGCAAACATACGATATTCCGACGGCCGAGAATCTACCGTATCATTACGGGATCTGGCTCCCTGCCCACCAGGACCTAGTGGGACATCGGGTGATGGCATTTCACCAGGAAACTCTTGGGACCTATCGGGTACCCCTCTCCAGGATCCTGATCGGACACCAACTAGCTTGGTGCCGGTAGAACCCCGTGCTCAAGGTTGCGACCCTCCCAGTACCACGCATGAAAGTACTGGTCTGCCACAGACCAGCTCTGCACCTCCCTCTGAACAGAGGCAGTCTGACTTTGAACCTATTGGGGCTCGTACTCGAAGCCATGATCTCCCCGACCCTTCACAGGGCAATCCAGGCCACACGGACTCTGGCCAATGGCCAACCGCATGTAAGCGTACCAGCGACCCTCTACGACGGGAATCCAAACGGGTGCGACTCTTCCTTGTTCGGCGGCTGCGGACCAAAAGGTAGACCACAGCCTCCTAAACCTGCAGGAGGGAAGAATGTGATAAAAATAATAACTTCCGGGAAGTTATGTCATCACTTCCTGTGAACTGTGAACTATGAACTATGAACTGTGTACATACCTCACTTCCTGTCATGTGTCACTTCCTGTTGGACTGGTATAAATACTGGTCTGTTCAGTATTGTAAGAGGCTTCTACCAGAGGCATGGTAAAGACCTCTCTTGTATATAGTGTGTTTATAAGTTACTTAAAGCTTACTTTAAAGTTACTTGATGGTAAGCCTCCTTTTTCTTACATCAAGTTGTATATATTATACAGTAATAATACTCCAAATATCACCTTGCATCAGGATGTAATGCAATAGTTATGTTCATAGAATTGGGATAGCAATTTTTTTTTTCTAATGTATGGAAACCAGGCCAAAGCAGGGGTATTGTGGGTGGTACATTTGGGAATATTGAATAGACCCACTTTTCCTTTTTGGATATTACGATGTGAGTGAGGATTAAATATAAAGGTTGATTCTGCACTCCCATGCTCCCAATGAAGAATGGTGCTTACCAGAAGAGGATGATGGGAAATTGCAAGCTTCACTCCATGTGAATAGCCGCTAGAAACACAGGAGTATGGAATTGACCCTATAATGTGTTATTCTTTGTCTCTATCAACAAAGCTTCCATGTATGCACCATAAAGTCTGCATGCACTTTGGGCTCAAAATTCTGTGATTTCCTTTTGTGCAAAAGTGTTGTAGTTCTGGTGTAGGGGGACAGTATTCGGGGTGTAAGTCAGATAATCCAGAGTTACACTTGTTCTAAAATACATGCTGATTTCCGGTAGAATTAGTTGCTGGCAGCAGATGTGCCTGCCCCTCAAAATGGTGCAGGTATACAAATATCAGGATAATGAGGACAGATGCTGCCATTTACAACAGCTGACTTTTGCATCACCTGACTTCAGCTAAGCTTGTAGAAAAGAGGGGTCGGTTGCCTGCATGACTTGTCAAACCAGAAAATTATTGAGTTCACAGGCTGCCAAAACACAGTTGCCCACATCCTAACTCGCACCAAGTCCCGTTCACCCATCACCCTTATGCTCGCTGACCTACATGGGCTCCCGGTCTGGCAACGCCTCAATTTTAAAAATCTCATCCAAATTTTCAAATCCCTCCATGGCCTCGCCCCTTCCTACCTCTGTAACCTCCTCCAGCCCCACAACCCTCCGAGATCTCTGCACTCCTCCAATTCTGGCCTCTTGCGCATCCCCAATTTTAATTGCTCCACCATTGGCGGCTGTGCTTTCAGCTGTCTAAGCCCTAAACTCTAGAAATCCTTCCCTAAACTTCCCTGCTTCTCTACTTCTCTCTCCTCTTTTAAGATGCTCCTCAAAATCTACCTCATTGACCAAGCTTTTGGTCATTTCCCCTAATATCTTCTTCTGTGGCTCGATGTCAAATTGTGTTTGATAATCGCTCTTGTGAAGTGCCTTGGGACATTTTAACTACGTTAAAGGCGCTAAATAAGTACAAGATGTTGTTGTTTGACTGTCCACAGACTTTGTCTGAAATATCAGCTTTAACTAAAATGATTAGAAAAATATTTTCTCCGCTGTGCCATTACGGAAGGATTTTGAAAGCTGCCTTTCAGTAGTTTCAGGCAGCAAAATCTTTTGCTTCCCAGTCTTTTGTTATGGAGCCCTTACCGTGGAGTTCACTAAACACATCCCCATATATGTCCTTATTACAGAGTCAGAACAGGAGCAGGAGGAAGAGGAAATGACAGAGGCATGCAGGGTAAGGGTACACCCAAGACCAACTACAGGAAACTTCGCGATATCCGGCACCGACGGGACCGGCCTGATGCCGATCTATGAAACCTTCCGGACAGACCAGCGCTAATGTTGAAGGATACGGAGGTTTTCATCTCCGTATCTGACAACAAACACTGTTGCTTAGCAACAGCTTGTAAACAGTCGGCCCGTACCTTGGAAGCGTCTCTGTAGTTTAGCAACAGCTTCAGAGAGGCTTTCCAGAGACTGACTGTTTAAAAAAATGCTAGGAGAAGAAAAGAAAAAAAAACCTAACAAAATGGCTGCTGATTTCTGCCATTAGATCGAGGTTTCCAGACATACAACTTCCGGATAAACCAAAGTTTCCTGTAGTAGGTACACTGCCACCAGCATCTACATTTCATGCTGCTCCCTTGATGATGTCTCAGAAGAACTCTGCTTAAGAAGTAAGGAACCACAGAAGGAACTCTGTCTCTCATTGGAAACTGACCTCCAAACATTCTCTCAAACATAAAAAACAAAGAACGGACTAACTCCAAAATGATTTGATACAACACAGCGCTATCTGGAATGAGAGATGCCACCATGAACATCTGCATTCATGCCACAAAGTAGTTTTACTGTGTACATACATATTTATAGCTTCTTATTACTACTTCTAGTGCCTCTCTGTGCTGTTTGTAAACCTATCCTGGTACAGCGTCGAAATGTTACCTGAGGGCCAGAGATGCCTCTCGTGCTGGCTGCATAAGCCTGTTGGGACCGAGGTGGCCCTTATTTCAGAGTCTTTGAGTCCTGGGATGACTCTTCAGCTGACTGCATCACCACTGCAGGTGCATTAAGCACCTGGTCCTGTAACCTGACACCTACATGAGCAGACATCTGAGGGGACAGGCTGGATAATCACATAAGCCTTCTTTTGAAGTATTCTGTAGTATCATAAACAAAAGACTTATAAACTTCCTTGAGGAGCACAATGTCTTGAGTAAAAGCCAAATTGGATTCTTATCAAATTATAGAACATCGGATCATATCTTTACCCTACACACCCTAATTGACAAACATGTTCACCAAAACAAAAGCAAAATTTTTGCCAGCTTTATAGATTTCCAGAAGGCTTTCGATTCTATTTGGCACGACAGTCTATTCTTGAAACTTATTGAAAGTGGTGTAGGGGGAAAAACATATGATGTAATTAAATCAATGTATACAAACAATAAATGTGCAGTTAAAATTGGAGACAAACAAACAAAATACTTCTCACAGGGGCGTGGTGTGGCGCAGGGCTCGCCCATCTCACCGACACTCTTTAATATTTACATAAATGAATTGGCAAAACTACTTGAACAATCTACAGCACCCGGCCTCGCCCTATATGACTCCAAGGTTAAATTCCTCCTCTATGCAGATGACCTGGTTCTGCTCTCACCAACTGAGGAGGGTTTACAGCAGAACCTAGATCTGCTAGAGTCGTTCTGTCAGACCTGGGCCCTGACAATAAACCCCCAAAAAACCAAAGTTCTTGTGTTCCAGCAAAGATCCAGACATCAGGGACCCAGAATAAATTTCACACTAGGAACAACTAAAATTGAACAAACCACAAACTACACATGCTTAGGCTTAAAAATCAGTTCTACGGGAAATTTTCATCTGGCTGTGAATTAACTGAAAGAGAAAGCAAGAAGGGCTTTCTATGCCATTAAAAAATCAATCCAAATAGAAATCCCAATTGTCATTTGGCTGAAAATTTTTAAATCAGTAATTGAATCAATTGCACTCTATGGCAGTGAGGTGTGGGGACCGCTAACACAACAAGAATTTGCAAAATGGGACAAACACCCAATTGAGATCCTACATGCAGAATTCTGTAAAAGTATCCTCCGGACTCGGAGGAAAACCGCAAACAATGCATGCAGGGCAGAACTAGGCCAATATCCACTACTAATTACTGTCCAAAAAAGAGCCACCAAATTTTGGAAACACCTAAAAATGAGCAACCCCCACTGCTATCATTACGAAGCCCTGAAATGCCAAGAGAGGATCATAAAGAAGAGTCCCCTCAGTCAACTAGTCCTGGGACTTAGTGAAGTAACTACTAATAATAACCAGACCCAGGACAGTGACATCGTAGCACAGAGAATTCGACCCAACACAATTGTCACTAAACAAAAGGAAAAATATCTGACATATTGGACAGAAACAACAAAAACCCAAAACAAACTCGATTGCTACTTGGCCCTAAACAGACAATACAACATGGCTGAATACCTGACCACGGTAAAAGATAGCCAATTGAGAAAAACCTTGACTATGTACAGACTTAGTGAGCATAGCCTGGCCATCGAAAAAGGCAGACACAGACAGACCTGGCTGCCAAGAGAGGACAGGATATGCTCTCACTGCAGTCAGGGAGTGGTGGAGACAGAGATGCACTTCCTCACAGCTTGTGGAAAATATCAGGGCATAAGGGGGAATTTCTACCCAAAATTCAATAAAATATGCCCTGAATTCAAAAATTTGAATGACGACCAAAAACTCCCATACCTATTAGGGGAACAGAGAAATTGCGTAACTTTAGCGGCACACTATGTTACAGCTTGCCATAAGCAGAGGGACAACCATTAAATCTAAGAAAAGAGTATATACATATTATATGAGTGTATATTTATACACACAGGGATATATCTGTTTATACACTGTATGGATAGATCTGCATTTATGTGTTCAACCATAAATGTTTTTTTCGGTGCTTTGGCAACATAAGATGTGCCTTGTCATGCCAATAAAGCAATTTGAATTGAATTGAATTGAATTGGAGAGAGGACAGAATCATAAATGCAGGTTCTAGTTATACCACTTATGCTGGGTCCTGACTCTGAGTGCCCACTGATCAATGGGAGGGAAGACCTGATGGTATCAGTTACATGTTGCAAACTCTGTGAGGTGACGTCCTGAAGCACTCAAACACCGCTTTCCATCGTTCTCTTCAAACAGTCCCCAAGGCCCAAAGGCCAGTGATCAAAGCATCCACTCTGGATGTGCTGATTGGCCGAGTCCTTCTATCGGGGAGAATGAATGCAGATGTTCATGGTGTCACCTCTCATTCAAGATAGTGTTGCGTTGTATCAAATCATTCTTGAATATTGGCACTGAGGATAGCATTGGATTCCGCTGTGACCCCTGCCACCTTCCCAAGTTTTCCAAAATGGCTCTACGTGCCTCCAAATGAGTGTGATGCATCCTTCTTTTTACAGCAAGACCTAAGAGATCTGAGTCCACAGGTTTGGGAGCCAGAGGTTGACTTCTGCAGCATCTTAGCTCTGCACTGTAAGATTTCACTTTCATCTCTGACTCCTTTGGCACTATGAGGTTAATGAATGACAGAGTGTCACATTTATAAAGAGACTGCAAGAAAGGGTTAGGGGAAGTGCATAGCTTACCTTGGCTGCTCTGATGAGGTTGTTAAATTTCTTTCTGCCCTGCAAAGGAGCCTTGAGGTTTAGGGAGTGGCACTCACTACCACAGCTAGCTCCCGCCATAAAGTGTGCATTACATTCTTGGCAGGTCTCTAGCCCCTAACTCCAAACAGCCCTTCACTCCTGCTCCATATCTTCTTTAGGAGGATATGTAAGCCTTTCTATCAGCTGTGGATCAGTGGGTAGCATTCTTGCCTCTGAATCAGAAGGTTGTGGGTTCAAGTCCCACTCCAGAGACTTGAGCACAAAAATCTAGGCTGACACTCCAGTGCAGTACTGAGGGAACGCTACACTGTTGGAGGTGCCATCTTTTGGATGAGATGCTAAACTGAGGCCCTGCCTGCTCTCTCAGGTGGACATAAAAGAACCCATGGCACTATTACAAAGAGCAAGGGAGTTATCACTGGTGTCCTGGGCAATATTTATCCCTAAAAATCAAAATCACTAAAAACAGATTATCTGGTCATTATCACATTGCTGTTTGTGGGAGCTTGCTGCATTTCCTACATGACAACATTGACTACACTTCAAAAGTACTTCATTGGCTGGAAGCGCTTTGAGGTCGTGAAAGGCGCTATATAAATGCAAGTCTTTATTTTTCTTTACCTGAAATGTGCTGCTCATTCTGGCTGCCATTCTTGTCACCCAGGTTTTATGCTTTCTCCAGGGCTGCCATTGCCCCTTGAAGCAGCAGCAGGTTTTATATTGTGCTGCTGTACCAAGTCTCTGCCTCTCCTCTACGCATTTTCCTGCCAGCCGCCCGACTACCCCCTCCCATTCCCTCTCATGGGAACAATAGCTATCAATGGTTGCAGGTCTCATTTGGGGTGAGGGTTGCAGGGAAAATGTAGCCCTCAGCATTTACCTTTCCATTTCCTCCCCCAATTACTTGTGCATGCCCCTTCTCCCATTATGTTTCCGACCAATTCACCCTCTTACATCTCCTTCTCCTTACTACGCCCTTCACTCCCATCACAAAACAACTTGCATTTATATAGCGCCTTTAATGAAGTAAAACATCCTAAGGTGCTTCACAGGAGCGTTAGCAGACAAAATTTGACACAGAACCACATCTGGAAATATTAGGAAAGGTGAAGGATGTAGGTTTTAAGGAGTGCCTTAAAAGATTAGGGAGAGGTAGAGAGGCTGAGAGGTTTAGAGAGGGAATTCCAGAGCTTATGGCCAATTCCTGCATCCTCTTTGAACTACCCATTCAACTCAATATCCTCCCTTCCTCCTGGCTCTGTTGTCACTTTAGCCTTAACCCTCCAGGAATTCCCTCGCCCCCACTCAATTTCCCCAAAGGCAAGTGGTGAGAGGCCAGAGATCCCTTCAACCTCTTTTCCTTACCCCTACCTCCTTGTACCTTCCCCTTCAATCTGTTTTCCTGAAAAGGCTTTGTTTGATTTTCAACCGAATGCACTTGTTTTTTAAATCAAATTAGAATAAGGAAAGACATTCTCCCTGTTTTTCTCTTTCTCTTTGTTTCATAGGTATTAGTGACTAGAATCTCCGTTTCACAGGTGCAACCAATTAGAGCATTTACCTTTTCTAACTGTTAACAAAGCACAGCTGAGATAATTAGTTGGCTTCAAAATTCAGGTGGTGGTTTCATTTCAGAAAAAACATTGCGGTCGATTTTAACTTGCCAAAATCGGCGATAGCGGGCTGGTAACAGCCTCAAAATGGGGTCAGTAGACTTACCACCCCTTTAATGCTGACGATTGGCTTGCGGTCCCTTTTACAGGAGGCGAAACACCTGCCTGTTTCAGGTGCGAGGCCGCTTAGAAATGAAAATCATGGTCTTATGAAGCACATAGCACCTTGATTGCCATTTTAGGAAAGAACTGGTCGGAGCGTCCGCCATGCACTCTCCCAACAGATTCACTGGTGATAGAGCTGAAGAGGTAAGTTTTAAATAATTTTGATGAGACCAGAAGAAGCAGGACTGCTATTGGCTGGGCGGCCTCTGGTTCGCCCGATCCGGTGAACTTCATCGGGATGCCCGTTTGATGTCTGTGGCCTTTGTGCGGTGGGTGCCTCGGCCACCTCCAAAAATTGCATGGTTAAAATGGCTGTGGGTGGGAGCATGTCGAAAATACAGCGGAAAGTACTGTACTGCTATTTTAACTAACCACCCGCCCCATTCCTGTCGACCAAGCAGGGTTAAAGTCAGGGCCAAGTCATCTAGAATCTGCAAAATATTTTTATTTGTTAATTTAACATGTAGTAGAACAGGAATAAACATGAGAATTCCAGATTTGTTCAACTCAACAGGCATTTTTGAGAAAAAGCATTTGTAACACTGGACTCTGGTTATATGATCAAATTGTCAAATATGATTTCAATCTCAGTGCTATTGGGGACCCAACTGCCACAAATCTCACCTGCAGGACCATTTTTGTTGTCGGACCATGGTATATGCCGGTATAGTGTGCCAAAAATCATATTCAAATCAAAGCAAAACAACACTAAATATATTTCATACAAGTGAAAACTGTAACAAAATATAAGCCCTTATCTCATTGAAATAGTGCAGATTTTCATTATTGTAATCTTACAACAGAATGAAATACTGTTAATAATATGAATAGAAGTGCACAGTGAACTAGAAAAGTGAGCAGCACTCACAAAGATCCCTCCATAATAATGCTGACAATGAAGATTTTGGAAATCAGCCAAAAAATAATGCCAACGTGATGAGAATAACAAAACAGTCATGCAGATTTGATTCAAAACATGACATTTTGATTTATGGTTTTTAAGCTTCATTAATGCATAGTTTTCAGCATCATTCTCTTTGGTGTAAAGGAAAAATGTGTAAACTTAAAGGGGAACATTAAGGACATATACAGCAGTGAATTTACTCTCACCTCAGTCTAGTGTCCGTATTGAGTTTTTTAATATTACTAGATCTGTTATGGCATTGCTCATTATAAGTTGGAGGATACAATATCAGGAACATCAAACCATGTAGTTCACAATCTATTATTATATAATAATTAGAGGAGTATTTATGTCTTTACAGCCTTTTCCATAAAGGGACTGCCTTGATGAAAGCAGTTTTCTGCTAACGTGGATCTGTATTTAACCCAGCCAGCCTCTCTGTGGCCACCATGTCTACATTGACCAGAGCAGAAACCTGAACATCTACCTGCTCAATTATTTCTTATGGGGAAATACTATAAATAAGCACATTACAAAGTTAATTAGAGGCTAATTGCTGTTGCTCAAGGAAATTTGTCTATTAAAGAAACTGTGAAGCAGTAATCTGGCACCTCTATGAATTAAATGGTTTATAGACTCTCAGATTCTCTGATTACTGGCTGCTTGTAAATCACTAGTCTCTCTGCTTCGGGGGGAGGCTGCACTAATAACATGAGAAAAAAATCAAGAGAAAATGACTGACTTCCTTTCTTTTTTATATACTACTTATTACATAGAATTACATAGAATTTACAGAATGGAAGCAGGCCATTCGGCCCAACTGGTCTGTGCCGGTGTTTATGCTCCACACGAGCCTCCTCCCACCCTTCTTCATCAAACTCTATCAGCATATCCATCTATTCCTTTCTCCCTCATGTACTTACCTAGTTTCCCCTTAAATGCATCTATGCTATTTGCCTCAACTCCATGAGGCAGCAAGTTCCATATTCTCACCACTCTCTGACTGAAGGAGTTTCTCCTGAATTCCTTATTGGATTTATTAGTCATAATCTTATATTTATGATGCCTCATTTTGGACTCCCCCACAAGTGGATACATCTTCTCTATGTCTACCCTATCAAACCCCTTCATTGGTAAGTTTCCTACCTGTTCAGGAGTGACTTGTTTCTACCAGTTAGGTGCAAGTGTGACATGTAGTTTGCATATGTGAAACTTTCAAGTGTGATAAATGTGACACTTTGACAATGCTCGAGGCAAGATTTTTAATATGTGTCGAAGCAGATCTGCCGTGGTGTGGCTCATGGTGAGCTGGAAGTTATACTGTTGCAAGGTGGGAACAGGGCCTCCAGACATTTAAGCCTGAGTCTGCGTAAAAAACTAGAGTAGTATTCCTGAGGGAGGGTGAGGAGAATGATTAGGATAGTGGAAGGAGTCTGTCTCTAGAACAGTAAATAGGAACATAGAAACAGGAGTAGGCCATTCATCCCTTAGAGCCTGTTCCGCCATTGAATTAGATCTTGGCTGATCTGTACCTCAACTCCATTGACCTACCTTTGTTCCATATCCCTTGATATCTTTAGCCAACAAAAATCTAAAGATCCTATAACCTGGAATAATTAGTTCCCAGTCTCGCTTAGGTTGTAGTCAGGTCTCTGTAATGACTACGACATCATACCCTTTCAGTTGTTTGATGTTTTTAATCCAAAAATAAACACGTTTATAGTTTACAATAGCAAAATACTGCAGATGCTGGAAATCTGAAATAACAACAGAAAATGCTGGAAACACTCAGCAGGTCAGGCAGCATCCGTGGAGAGAGTAAAGCAGAGTTAACGTTTCAGGTCGATGACCCTTTGTCTGAACTGGCTGACGAAGGGTCATCAACCTGAAACGTTAACTCTGTTTTTCTCTCTCCACGGATGCTGCCTGACTTACATTTATAGTTTACTTTCAAAAGCCCAATAATCAATTCTTGGCTTTGTGCTGCCAGTTCTGTTCCATCACTGGACAGGAGGATAGAGAGCAGAATTTCACCTAAAGCAAGTTCAGGCATGGCTTGACGGACCAGATGGTCTTTTCCTGCTTGTAATTTTCCCATGTTGGTATGCTTTGTGAATAGCCAGCCTGCTGTCAATGAAAAAGATTCCAGGAGATGTAGACTCAGATGCACGTCACCTTGTAAGCTGCTACCTGTTGAGCCTCAGCAAATAACAGTGAACCGTCTAGGCAAAGCTGCTTTTCCACTAAAAATTGAATTACTCACTAACTTGAATTAAGCAACATAAATAATGAAGGAAAGTAGGAAGTTAGTGCTAAAAAAAAATTGAATTATCAGATGATTCGAATTAAGATACAGGGACTGAAAATTTGCGGGGAAATACTTCCTGGGAGTCCTCAACATTGACTCCGGACCTCATGAAGTATCATGGCTTCAGGTCAAACACGGGCAAGGAACCTCCTGCTGATTAGCACCTACCACCCTCCCTCATCTGATGAATCAGTACTCCTCCATGTTGAACACCACTTGGAAACAGAAACATAGAAACTTAGAAGATAGGAGCAGGAGTAGGCCATTCGGCCCCACAAGCCTGTTCCGCCATTTAATGAGATCATGGCTGATCATCCAAATTCAGTACCCTGTCCCTGTTTTCCCCCATATCCCTTGATCCCTTTAGCCTTAAGAAATATATCTAACTCCTTCTTGAATATATTTAATGAATTGGTAGAGAATTCCACAGGGTCACCACTCTCTGGGTGAAGAAATTCCTCCTCATCTCTGTCCTAAATGGCTTACCCCTTATCCTTAGACTGTGACCCCTGGTTCTGGACTCCCCGCCATCGGGAACATCCTTACTGCATCTAGTCTGTCTAGTCCTGTTAGAATTTTATAAGTTTCAATGAGATCCCCTCTCATTCTTCTAAACTCTAGTGAATACAAGCCCAATTGACCCAATCTCTCTTCATACGTCATTCCTGCCATTGGTGAGCTATGACATGTTTTGAGTTCATGGACAGCTGCTTTTAGAAGCTTTTCTTTTTGATAGCTGTATTCAAATACGTATATTTTGGTTTTGGTTTAAGCTATACTATGTTTTTGATATGAACTCAAGTTCAGAATCTTTAATTGATAATTTTCAAGTGTGCAAACTCCTGACACTTTGACAGAAGAAGACAGGCTGGACCCATTAAGACAAAGGAGAGTGTTGGTGTGTTAATGAGCTTTCTCAAATGCTAGTAAATGAGCCATTGAAACTGTTATCCTTCACAATCTGGGATAATAGGTGGGGGAGGTGGGAAGGGGGGAGAGTAGGAGGGCATGTACTGAGTGGGGGAGGTGGGAAGGGGGGAGAGTGGGAGGGCATGTACTGAGTGGGGGAGGTGGGAAGGGGGGAGAGTGGGAGGGCATGTACTGAGTGGGAAGGGGGAGAGTGGGAGGGCATGTACTGAGTGGGGGAGGTGGGAAGGGGGGAGAGTGGGAGGGCATGTACTGAGTGGGGGAAGGGGAAGGGGGGAGATTGGGAGGGCATCTACTGAGTGGGGGAGGGGGAAGGGGGAGAGTGGGAGGGCATGTACTGAGTGGGGGAGGGGGAAGGGGGGAGAGTGGGAGGGCATGTACTGAGTGGGGGAGGGGGAAGGGGGGAGAGTGGGAGGGCATGTACTGAGTGGGGGAGGTGGGAAGGGGGGAGAGTGGGAGGGCATGTACTGAGTGGGGGAGGTGGGAAGGGGGGAGAGTGGGAGGGCATGTACTGAGTGGGGGAGGGGGAAGGGGGGAGAGCATGTACTGAGTGGGGGAGGTGGGAAGGGGGGAGAGTGGGAGGGCATGTACTGAGTGGGGGAGGGGGAAGGGGGGAGAGTGGGAGGGCATGTACTGAGTGGGGGAGGTGGGAAGGGGGGAGAGTGGGAGAGTGGGAGGGCATGTACTGAGTGGGGGAGGTGGGAAGGGGGAGAGTGGGAGGGCATGTAATGAGTGGGGGAAGGGGAAGGGGGGAGAGCATGTACTGAGTGGGGGAAGGGGAGAGTGGGAGGGCATTTACTGAGTGGGGGAGGTGGGAAGGGGGGAGAGTGGGAGGGCATGTACTGAGTGGGGGAGGTGGCAAGGGGGGAGAGTGGGAGGGCATGTACTGAGTGCGGGAGGGGGAAGGGGGAGAGTGGGAGGGCATGTACTGAGTGGGGGAGGGGGAAGGGGGAGAGTGGGAGGGCATGTACTGAGTGGGGGAGGGGGAAGGGGAGAGTGGGAGGGCATGTGCTGAGTGGGGGAGGGGGAAGGGGAGAGTGGGAGGGCATGTACTGAGTGGGGGAGGGGGAAGGGGAGAGTGGGAGGGCATGTACTGAGTGCGGGAGGGGGAAGGGGGGAGAGTGGGAGGGCATGTACTGAGTGGGGGAGGGGGAAGGGGAGAGTGGGAGGGCATGTACTGAGTGGGGGAGGTGGCAAGGGGGGAGAGTGGGAGGGCATGTACTGAGTGCGGGAGGGGGAAGGGGGGAGAGTGGGAGGGCATGTACTGAGTGGGGGAGGGGGAAGGGGAGAGTGGGAGGGCATGTGCTGAGTGGGGGAGGGGGAAGGGGAGAGTGGGAGGGCATGTGCTGAGTGGGGGAGGGGGAAGGGGGAGAATGGGAGGGCATGTACTGAGTGGGGGAGGGGGAAGGGGAGAGTGGGAGGGCATGTACTGAGTGGGGGAGGGGGAAGGGGAGAGTGGGAGGGCATGTACTGAGTGGGGGAGGGGGAAGGGGAGAGTGGGAGGGCATGTACTGAGTGGGGGAGGGGGAAGGGGAGAGTGGGAGGGCATGTGCTGAGTGGGGGAGGTAGGAAGGGGGGAGAGTGGGAGGGCATGTACTGAGTGGGGGAGGTAGGAAGGGGGGAGAGTGGGAGGGCATGTACTGACATTGACAGCACTTTCATTAAATAAAGTGCAAGCCTGAATAAGAAAAAAAATCAAAAACAAATCACAAAAAAAATCACTATTAAACTCTAGAAATCTCAGTTATGCTGATATTGGCTAACTTCGGATTGTGCTGCGCCTAAATTTTTGGCCATCTATCTATGTCGGCACTTTTTTGCGTAATTCCAGAAAACTCTCGTGATTTTTTTACATGGCGTCGGAGCTCTGTATATAAGTGGCAGAGAGTTTTGGCGTACATTTGTCAGAAGTGGCACAAATGATCAAGGAAATTCGCGCACAGCGATATTTGAATGCAAAACTGGCATAATCAGTTATGTGAATTTCCGTGTCCATTGTGCCCCTTAGTGGGCGGAATCCGCATTGCGATTCTGGGAGGAGCTCTTCGGCCACTGGGAGAAGGCGATTGAGGAGGATTCTTGCGATGACTTTCCCTGTGGCAGATAGTAGGGAAAAACCTCTGTAATTACCGCAATCGGACTTGCTGCAATGCTCCATCTCACCCTCAGTAAGCTCCCCACTGGAGTGGAGCTAATCTACAGAACAAATGGGAAACTGTTCAACCTCTGTCGCCTCCAGTCCAGATCTAAGGTCGTCCCATCCTCTGTCGTCGAATTACAGTATGCAGACGATGCTTGCGTCTGCGCTCACTCGGAGGTCGAACTCCAAACCATCGTAAACACCTTCACTGAAGCGTACGAGAGCATGGGCCTTACACTAAACATCCGTAAGACAAAGATCCTCTACCAACCTGCCCCCGCCACACAGTGCTGCCCCCCAATTATCAAAATCCACGACAAGGCCTTGGACAACGTGGACCACTTTCCATACCTCGGAAGCCTACTGTCAACAAGGGCAGATGTCGACGGCGAAGTCCAACACCGCCTTAAGTGTGCCAGTGCAGCCTTCAGTCGCCTGAGGAAGAGAGTATTTAAAGACCCGGACCTCAAACCCGGCACTAAGCTCATGGTCTACAGGGCAGCAGTGATACCTGCCCTGCTGTATGCCTCAGAGACATGGACCATGTACAGCAGGCACCTCAAAGCACTGGAGAGGTACCACCAACGCTGCCTCTGCAAGATCCTGCAAATCCATTGGCAGGATAGGCGCACCAACGTCAGTGTTCTTGCTCAGGCCAACATCCCCAACATCGAAGCTCTGACCACGCTCAAGCAGCTCCGATGGACGGGTCACATTGTCCGCATGCCCGATACGAGACTCCCAAAACAAGCACTCTACTCGGAGCTCTGGCACGGCAAGAGAGCCCAGGTGGGCAGAGGAAACGCTTCAAGGACACCCTCAAAGCCTCCTTGAAAATGTGTAACATCCCCACCGACACCTGGGAACCCCTGGCCCAAGACCACACAAAGTGGAGGAGAAGCATCCGGGAAGGCGCCGAACACCTCGAGTCTCTTCGCCGGGAGCAAGCGGAAGCCAATCGCAGGCAGCACAAGGAGCGCACGTCAACCCAAGCACCCCACCCACCCGCCCCTTCAACCACTGTCTGCCCCACCTGTGACAGAGACTGTAGGTCCCACATTGGACTAATCAGTCACATGCGAGCTCATTTTTAATGTGGAAGCAAGTCATCCTCGGTTCCGAGGGACTGCCTAAGAAGAAGAAGAAGAAGAAGAATTTCCGTGGAAAATGCCAGCGTCAAAAGGTTCTAGGAAATGATGGACCTTTGCATGTATATGGTTACATTTTGGTTCGTAGGGAGTGATGGCTTGCTGAACGACTGGTCCTTGGTTGCTGAGCATGAGAGAAATATCCTAAAGTCATAACAGTATTTTAAATACCCCAAATGCTGTTTTATATGCATGTTTGCATTTGTAAACTTTTGTAATTTTCAGTGTCTTAGGGGGAAAAATTTGGTTGGTTTGCGCCTCCTGTTAGCGCCTTAAGAGGGTGCTAATGTGGCGCAAAGCAACTAGTGCCCGTGCGAGGCGATGTTTGCGCCGCTCATGAAATTGACGAGACATTTTGCGGTGGCGCTAAACACTACTGCCATGATCTCCTGCGCCCATAGATCGTGATGTCAGTCGAACGTGCAACGTCCTGGTAGCGCCCCGGACCGCATATTGAGTGGTGCTCCCTGTCTTACTGCCTGCCGCTAGCAACGACAGGTTGAGGGGAGTGTTTTGCAGTCGGGAAGGGACTGGGGGAGCGCTATTTAAAGGCGACCGCTTCCTGCCTTTTTTTGTCGGCATTCTAAGTGAGAGAGAGAGAGACCACGGGAGATATTCAAAGCTGTGTTGAGGAGTTTTGGATACTGAGCAGCACTTTGCAGGTTCTTTTTTATTTCATCTTCCTTGCATCGATTTAGAAGAGACTATGGGGTCTGCACTCTGAGCTCTTTCCTGGGCCTCTCCATTGTTCTTTCCAACAGATTTGATGTACAGGTCTCTCCAGGCCTAGATTCAAGGCTGCAATGAGCAGGGTGTGGATGGAGAGCAAGATCGGCCCAGTCCCATTTAAGAACTGGCCGGCGACAGTGTCTCTGTGTTCCATCGCTGACTGATACCCCATGAACTTCGCCAGCGCTCTGAGTTAGCGCCTCGCTCCTTGGCCTTTGCGTCTTAAGACAGGTGTGCAGCACCTGATTTATTGTTCCAATCACCTCCAGGGCGATAAATGCCAAGTTTGCAGTCAAAGGCGATAATTAGCACCAGGTGCTAAACTTTGCTCCCGGCCGATAATCGCGCCCCAAACGAGGTGATACTGAATTTCTCCCCTTTAAAGTTAAAAGCCTTGGTGAGGGTCTTCTGCTTGCAACGCAAGATAAGCACATGAGCAGAAAAAGTCCAACCCTTATTTCCAGGGACCTCAGTTTAGTGGAGAATGCAAGATGGTGTGGAAAGGATTTGAAAAAAATATCTGGAACCATGTGGTTGATTTCCCTTCCATTTTGTTTGTAGTTGGATTTTGCTAGCTGCTCATGCTTGTTTTATTTTTTTACATCGTTAGTAATTTTTTAATAGTAGTTCTTCCACCTGATTTCCTCATACAGTATTTGGTTTGCATATTCCCTACTTGATCAGTTGTGATTTGTTGCAACTTTCATAGATTCATAGAATGGTTACAGCACGGAAGAGCCCATGCCGGCTCTCTGCAAGAGCACTTCAGCTAGTCCAACTCCCCCACCCTTTCTCTGTAGCCATGCAAATTTCTTTCCTTCAGATACTTATCCAACTCCCTTTTGAAAGCCATGATTGAGCCTACCTCCACCACCCTTTCAGGCAGTGCATTCCAGATCTTAACCACTCGCTGTGTAAAAACGTTTTTTCTAACCCCCGCCTTTGGTTCTTTTGCCAATCACGTTAAATCTGTGTCCTCTGGTTCTCGATCCTTCTGCCAATGGGAACAGTTTCCCTCTATCTACTCTGTCTAGACCCCTCATCATTTTGAACTCCTCTATCAAATCTCCTCTCAATCTTCTTTGCACCAAGGAGAACAACCCCAGCTTCTCTAGTCTATCCACGTAACTGAAGTCCCTCATTCCTGGCACCATTCTTGTAAATCTTTTCTGCACCCTCTCTAAGGCCTTCACATCCTTCCTAAAGTGTGGTGCCCAGAATTGGACACAGTACTTCAGTTGGGGCTGAACCAGTGTTTTATACAGGTCCATGATAATTACACTTTTGTAATCTATAGCTCTATTTATGAAGCCCAGGATCCCGTAAGCCTTTTTTAACTGCTTTCTCAACCTGCCCTGCCACCTTCAATGATTTGTGCACACATACCCCCAGGTCTCTCTGTTCATGCACCCCCTTCAGGATTGGACCATTTAGTTTATATGTTCTCTCCTCATTCTTTCTACCAAAATGTATTACTTCACACTTTGCTGCATTAAATTTCATCTGCCATGTGTCTGCCCATTTCACCAGCCTGTCTATGTCTTCCTGAAGTCTATCACTTGCCTCCTCACTGTTCACTATACTTCCATGTTTTGTGTCATCTGCAAATTTTGAAATTGTGCCCTGTACACCCACATCCAAGTCATTAATATATATCAAGAAAAGCAGTGGTCCCAGAACCGACCCCTGGGGAACACCACTGTATACCTTCCTCCATTCCAAAGGTATACAGTGGTGTTATGAATATACTGAGCCAATCAGCTGCAACAATTTGCATAGACATGTGCAGTGCAAGAAATGTGACACCTGAAGTACGATTTAGGAACCGTTCCTTAAATTGCGCATGTCACTCCGCTATTTAAGAATGATGAGAGAAGGAAACCAAGGAATTATAGACCAGTTAGCCTAACGTCTGTTGTCGGGAAATTACTAGGGTCTATAATTAAAGATAGGGACCTAGAAATTCAGTGAGGCGCTGCAAGCTTTGCGCCCAGTTACCGCCTAAAGAGGGCTTCTGCGCCAGTAGAGGAGGTTGTGCTGATATTGAGCTCGGCGGCAATGGCGGCGGTAGCCGGTAGCGCTGCGCCGGCACCGATGACGTCATCGGTGTGCGCAGTGCCCCGTTTCCGCCCCGACGCCCATATTCAGTTGCCGCCGCCTCCTCCGTGGCGGCCGCTACTAACATCCGGAGACCAGGGCCTTACTGCAGCCTTAGTGGGGCGCATAAAGGTGGAGGTGCGGCCGGCCGCTTTTTCGGCGGCCGCCTGCCCGTACCTCCTTCCCCGGCCTCCTCCACCACCCCCCCCGCGGCATTGCCGGCTGCTTTCCGCGAGCCGGCACTTCTCCGTGGTGCCGGGCTCATTTGCCGGCACAATCCAGCGGCGATCTCCCCGTTGCAGGCACCTCCACCTTAAGAGAAGGAGGAGGCCTGCAGTACCGCAGCCTGCCGCACCACATCGGGTGGCGCAGCGGCACCTAGAGCGCTGAAATTCAGTTTCAGCACCCCAAGCGGGGGCGGGCACACCCTGGAATAGCGCCCGGTTCCGACTTGGGGCGCAAAAAGTGAATATCTGACGGTCGCAAATCGCTCCGCGCCCAGCGCTAACTTTTGGGCGCTAGCCAGCTGGCGGGGCCATAGTGAATTTCTAGGCCAGGGTGACTGAACACCGTGAAAATTTTCAGCTGATCAGAGAGAGCCAGCATGGATTTGTAAAGGGTAGGTCATGCCTGACGAACCTGATTGAATTTTTTGAAGAGGTGACTAAAGTAGTGGACAGGGGAATATCTATGGATGTTATTTATATGGACTTTCAGAAGGCATTTGATAAAGTCCATCATAAAAGACTGTTAACTAAAACTGAAGCCCATGGAATTGAAGGCAAGTTATTGACCTGGTTAGGAAATTGGCTGAGCAGCAGGAGACCGAAAGTAGGGATAATAGGCAGGCACTCTAATTGGCAAGATGTGACGAATGGTGTCCCGCAAGGATCTGTGTTGGGGCCCCAACTATTGATTGTATTTATTAATGACTTACATGATGGGATAGAAAGCCACACATGCAAATTTGCCGATGACAGCAGCATTGTAAGCAGTGTAGATGGAAGCATAACATTACAAAGAGATATTGATAGATTAAGCAAATGGGCAAAACTGTGGCAAATGGATTTCAATGTAGGCAAATGTTAGGTCATCTACTTTGGACCTAAAAAGGATAGAACAGGGTACTTTCTAAATGGTGAAAAGCTAGAAACAGTGCAGGTCCAAAGACGCTTGGGGGTCCACGTAGATAGATCATTAAAATGTCATGAAAAGGTACAGAAAATAATCAAAAAGGCTAATGGAATGCTGGCCTTTACGTCTAGAGGACCAGAATACAAGGGGGTAGGAGTTATGCTGCAGCTGTACAAAGCCCTGGTTAGACCACACCTGGAGTACTGTGAGCAGTTCTGGGCACCACACCTTCAGAAGGATATATTGGCCTTGGAGAGAGTGCAGCGTAGGTTTACCAGATGATACCTGAACTCCAAGGGTTAAATTACGAGGAGAAATTACATAAATTAGGATTTTTCCCTGGAATTTTGAATATTAAGGGGTGATTTGATTGAAGTTTTCAGGATATTAAGAGGAACAGATAGGGTAGATAGAGAGAAACTTTTTCCGCTGGTTGGGGAGTTTAGGACTAGGGGGAGTAGTCTAAAAATTAGAGCCAGGCCCTTCAGGAGTGAAATTAGGAAACACTTCTACGCACAAAGGGTGATAGAAATTTGGAACTCTCTTCCGCAAACAGCAATTGATGCTAGATTAATTATTAATTTTAAATCAGAGATTGATGGATTTTGTTAACCAAAGGTATTAAGGGATATAGGGCAAAGGCGGGTTTATGGAGTTAGATCGCAGTTTAGCTATGATCTCATTGAATGTCGGAACAGGCTCGAGAGGTTAAATGGCCCACTCCTGTTCCTATGTTCCTGTGTTCCTATTCCTGACATGTGATGGTAAACCATGCATTTTATGCAAGACTTTAATATATGTACTAGCAGGTCTCCTGTGCTATTGCTCATGACAAGTCAGAGGTTACATTCTTTTAACGGGAGTGGGCAGTGGAGAATGAGCAATAGTGGGAAGCAGTGGATATTGTTGCCAAAGATACTTTTGTGAAGACATTTGTGAAAAATGTCTTCAAAGACAGTAAAGTTAGTTTTTTATTGCTATCTGGAAGCAATTAATTAATTAATTAATTAATTAATACTGTAGGGAGGCAAATAAATTTGTTCTGTTTGCATGCCATAATTACATAATAAAAAAGCATGTATGGCAGGTAGAAGGTTAGCTGGCTAGCAGGGAGGGCAACTCATGACCCTGTAGTTGTGCAGTGCTTTTGTGCAGCAGAGGGCTGCTCAGGATGGCAGAGTGGCAATGTGTTAAATTGCTGATCAGGTTTAGAGAGACTGCAGTGTGTGACAACCATAGTATGATATGATAGAGGAAATGTGATGACTAAAAATGCATTAAATGCAAGTCTATATAAAATCTCCCGTGACTTTGCTCCTGTTAAGGTTACAGTGTTGTGGAGTGCTGGGCTGTGGAAGGGGTACAGAGAGTTTGCAAAAATGTTTTTAGGATATCTCAGGGACAATTCATTGTGACTTTCTTTGTTTTCTGGAAAATTAAAGGGTGATAATTTCTTGCTCTAGATAAATAAATACATTTGTTCCCTAACATATCACAATTACGTAGAGGAATAAATATAAAAATAAATAAATGAAGTTCAGCCCATGGTGTTGAGAGTGGTGTCAGAGATGTAAAGCTGGGTGTCAAGTGCATCTGTGATAAGCTGCTTCCTTGTTTACATGGGGGTAATATATTGGCATTTCAAGGGTAATATGTTAGCATGGATTGAGGATTGGTTAATGGACAGAAAACAGAGAGTAGGAATAAATGGGTCATTTTCGGGTTGGCAGGCTACAATTAGTGGGGTGCCTCAAGGATCAGTGCTTGGGCCTCAGCTAGTTAAAATCTATATTAATGATTTGGATGAGTGGACTGAGTGTAATGTATCCAAATTTGCTGATGATACAAAGCTAGGTGGGAAAGTAAGTTGTGAGGTGGATGCAAAGAGGCTTCAAGGGGATATAGACAGGCTAAGTGAGAACATGGCAGATGGAAGATAATGTGCAGAAGTGTGAAGTTATCCACTTTGGTAGGCAAAATAGAAAAGCAGAATATTTTTTAAATGGTGAGAGATTGGGAAATGCTGGTAGTCAGAGGAACCTGGGTGCAATGTTCCCTGTAATTTGTTTTGGGCCGCGCGGCTCCTTTAATGGGCTGCATGACCCATTCAAAATTCCACACATGCACGGTTATTTCAATTTAAAAGCTGGCTCATCGGCTGCGCGGGACCACTAGAGCACTGCGCGGCCGTGCAGCTTAAAGGGAACATTGCCTAGGTGTCCTTGTACATGTATCACAGAAAGTTAACATGCAGGTACAGCAAGCAATTAGGAAGGCAAATGGTATGTTAGCCTTTATTACAAAGGGATTGGAGTATAAGAGTAAAGCCGCCTTACTGCAATTTTATAGGGCCCTGTGAGACCACACCTGGAGTATTGTGTACAGTTTTGATCTCCTTACCTAAGGAAGGATATAGTTGCCTTAGAGGGAGTGCAATTAAGGTTCACTAGACTGATTCCTGGTATGGGGAGATTATCCATGAGGAGAGGTTGAATAGGCTAGGCCTATATCACAGAATCCCCACAGTGCAGATAGAGGCCATTTCGGCCTATCGAGCCTGCACCGACACAAACCCACCCTATCCCTGTAACCCCGCGTATTTAATCCCCTAACACTAAGGGTCAATTTATCATAGCCAAATCAACCTAACCTGCACATCTTTGGACTGTGGGAGGAAACCGGAGCACCCGGAGGAAACCCACGCAGACACAGGGAGAATGTGCAAACTCCACACAGACAGTCGCCCGAGGCCAGATTTGAACCCGGGTCCCTGGCGCTGTGAGGCAACAGTGCTAACCACTATAGACTGATTCCTGGGATGGGAGGGATTGTCCTATGAGGAGAGATTGAGTAGACTGGGCCTATATTTCCTAGAGTTTAGAAGAACAAGAGGTGATCTCATTGAAACATATAAAATTCTTAAGGGGCTTGACAGGGTAGATGCTGGGAGGTTGTTTCCCCTGGCTGGTGAACTAGGGGTCATGGTCCCAGAATAAGGGGTCAGCCATTTAGGACTGAGATGAGGAGAAATCTCTTCACCCAAAGGGCTGTGAATCTTATGAATTTTCGACCCCAGAAGGCTGTTGAAGCTCAGTCATTGAGTATATTCAAGACCGATCTCGATAAATTTTTGGATGCTAAGGGAATCAAGGGATATGGGGATAGTGCAGGAAGGTGGAGTTGAGGTAGAAGATCAGCCATGGTCTTATTGAATGGCGGAGCAGGCTCGAAGGGCCGAATGGCCTACTCCTGCTCCTATTTCTTATGTTCTTATGTTGATGGAAAGAAGGGCAGGAAGACAAAGGCTCTTTGGCATCTATAGAATCTTGCCCCAGAAAAGAGGATGTGTAGGCAGCCTGCAGGGAGATGGCTCTGGTATTCAGTGCCAAATCTACTACCCTACGGATGACTATTCAATGCTGGAATAGTTTTAATGACCTCCCCAGGTTGTTCAAGCTAAGTTGAAGGCACAAATGACTATTCAGAATCTGAGTTATTGCTGGAAGCAAGACTCACTTTCACACCATCGAGGACCACATAGTGTAAAACAGAAATGAATGAGTCTGTTAGTGAGCACAACATACCCTCACCAGCCCCCTCTTGGGTACATCTCCTCTCCTACCATTCCACTGTCCAATATCACATTACCTTCAATGTTTGAATGAGAAATGAAGAGTCTGATGCATTAACTACACGTCATACATAGCATGTTTACAAGGAAATGTCTGCTGACACCTATGGGAAAAGACATTACGAGTTGATCTGTAGCATCTGTACATTTATGTGTTCTTTGCAAAGGAGAAGTATGTGTACAACAAAAGGCAAAGGGTGGAAGAATGGCAAACATCAGGGAATTTGGTCCCTGTAAAGGCATGAGGAGGAAGTTCTGCAACTCCTGGGCTGACACACTGAAGTGCCTGTGGGAGATGAAGAAGTTGAGAGTTGTCAGGTTCAGGTTAGTAATGAGATGGATTGCTTATAGTGTTGTGAGTTTTTACTGTCTTCAGGCATTCTGATTACTTGAAAGATCTGCTATTATTGCTGTGTCACAGCTTCTGATTCACAACTCAAACTTCACTCTTCTAAAATAAATGTCCTTTGTGTATCTCACAGCAGCTGAAGCTTACAGAAATAATCATCATGGCACCTCCAGAGGGACCCTTCCATCAGCTGATTCACCCACTTTGTCATTACACATTCAAGCATCAGTCCCGATCACCCACTCAGGATGGGGGCATTACTGAGACAGAAGTTATATCACTGGGTGAATCACAGAGCACCAGTGCGCAGGAGGATCTGGGAGGGAACAATGACAAAATAGCCACCTCCCTGTGTAGGGGCCAGAAATAGCTGCCCTCAGCTGAAGAGGCCAAGGACCAACAGCTTGTCCTATCCTTTAAAAGATCTATAATTTGGGAGCATAGATCTCGTGCAGGCAGCGGGAACAGTCTCCTTTCATGTGGTGGAGATGATAGAAAAGTTGGAGTAGTCCACAACACGCATCTGCAATACAATGCAGGATGTATGGCACGATGTGAAGAACACTTTGGTGACTGCGGCAGTCTAAGAGAGCAGTGCAGCCTCAAAAGTCAGAAGCAGACCTTAAGGGCAGTTGTTGTTTCTGGAGTGGCATCAATGACTGCTTCCAAAGATGCCCTGAACAGCACAATAACTCAGAACTTTCTGTACTTGGGGCTATTCAGCCTGCTCTCAAGTAAATCATTAGTCCAACTGAGCCTGTGCCCAGCACTGGTGGGTTTAGAGGAGTGGTTGCAGTGGAAATGCTAGCACACGAGGAAGCTCATGTTTAGAGTCCCATAGACATTGTGTGCACAAGCGACATGACACTGAAAGCAAATCTTTCAAGGACATCAGCATTATTGAGATGAGTGCAACCTCAGTCCCTGAGTGCTCTGTCGGTACAGTCCCAGCCAAACCTAGAAGCATTTGAATGTATAAAAGTTAAATGCTGTTGCCACCTTCATAGCTACAGACAAGGCAGATCCCCTGGTGGAAAAAGGCTGCAAGGCAGGCTCCAACAGCTGGCATATCTGTTACAGTCTCAGAGCCTTCTCAGACATTGCCGATAAGGAAAATACAGATAGGACCGCCGTGGTCTATTGGTGCTGTGCTATGCATAACTGCAGGCCATGCTGTTTCCTGCATGTGCAAATCTGCACTCTCATGGCTTCCATCTTTTGCTCCTCCATGTTCTTGTCATCGTCCTCCTAGAAGAACCGGAACAATGGAATCCCCAGAGGAAAATCAATTATTTCACTGTGCACAAGATCCTTTAAACACTTAGCAAGTTTCACAAAATGCTTAGATCCTGCAGCTTCTAAGTATTGGAAGTGACTCTCAGCACAAGTGTTGCAGAATCATACTTCTTGTGTGACCTTTTCACTTTCCCAATCTGTTCTAGTGGGTTCTTGGTTGCCCTCCCTTTATTTGCATCAGGGTTGCAGTGGGGCCCCAGTAGGGAAATCGTGGTGGCCATTTTTTGGGATGGAGTTTTAATCTCTACCGATTCTACTAGCCAGACTGCTTCCTGAAATCAGTTGTTTTTTCTGACGAAATCCTGGGCCCATGAATGTTGCTGTGTTGTCCAACTGCCTGCTATTCTTTAATTCAGATATTTTATTACATTGTACCATAAATTAGAACTCAGCCATTTTTTAAATTATAAATTTCAACAGTTTTTTTCACACTTTCAGTCTTCTGTCCTCTTGCGCAACCCCAATTTTAATCGCTCCACCATTGGCAGCCGTGCCTTCAGCTACCTCGGCCCTAAGCTCTGGAATTCCCTCCCTAAACCTCCCCGCCTCTCTACCCCTCTCTCCTCCTTTAATACACTCCATAAAACCTACCTCTTTGACCAAGCTTTTGGTCACCTGTCCAATGTCTCCTTATGTGGCTTGGTGTCAAATTTTGTTTGTTAATGCTCCTGTGAAGCACCTTGGGAGGTTTTACTACATTAAAAGGCACTATATAAATGCAAGTTTTTGTTGTTGTTGTTATACAGTTCTATGAATTATGCGGCACTGTGTTGGGCATAAATTCAGGTTGTGATTTTACAGATAGGCTGTGACTGTGCTTCATTGAATGCATTTGAGGTAATAAACAACAATGACATTATGAATTATTATAATAATTAGGATTATGAATTATCATGACATGTTTTTCTACATTACCTCTTACTTGCACCTCAATGTCCTCACAGGGAGGTTAACTCGTACTGTGGGGGAGGGGCACCAAGATGAAGCATTAGAGAGGAGGTACAAGGTGCACAGAGGACTGGGAGAGGTGACCAGCATTAGAATAAAGAGTAGTTCAGAAATAGGGGGGAATCAGAGAGGGGGGAAATGTGAGGCTGACTAAGATGGGTTTAGAGTGAATGTGCGTAAATGCACGGATCGTGGTAAATAGGGTTGGTGAGCTGCAGGCACAAGTAGCCACATGGGATTATGATATCGTGGCAACAATGGAGACCTGGCTCAAACAAGGGGAGGAATGGGCACTTAATATTCCTGGCTACAATGTATTCAGGAAAGATAGGCAAGGAAAAAAAGGAAGGAGTGGCAGTATTGATCAAAGACAGTGTTCCAGTACTAGAAAGGGATGATGTACTTCAGAGTTCAAAGACAGAATCTATTTGGTTAGAATTAAGGGACAAAAGGGGAGCTATTACATTCCTGGATGTATACCATAGGCCACCAAATAAGGAGAAGGAGATGGAGAAGCAAATTTGCAGGCAAATTGCAAAAAAATGCAAAAACTTAAGAGTAGTGATAATAGGGGACTTCAATTATCCTAATAAAGACTGGGAAAATAACAGTGTAAAGTGCAAAGATGGGGAGGGATTCCTGAAGTGTGTACAAATGAATTTTCTGGATCAGTATGTTTCCAGCCCAACGAGGAAGCAAGCAGTGCTGGATCTAGTTCTGGGCAATGAAGTGGGGCAAGTGGAGTATGTTTCAGTGGAAGAGCATTTGGGAAACAGTGATCACAATATCATTAGGTTTAGAATACTTATGGAAAAGGGCAAAGAAAAATCAACTGTGAAAATACTCAACTGGAGGAGGGCTAATTACAGTGAGTTGAAAAGGGATCTGACCCAGGTGGATTGGAATCAAAGATTGTCAGGTAAAACAGTAAATAAGCAATAGAAGGCCTTCAAAGGGGAGATAGTTTGGGTACAGACTAGACACATTCCCACGAAGGGGAAAGTAAGGGCATCCAAAGCTAAGTACTTTGCAGTCAGTGGCGAAGCAAAGGCATTTGCTGCTCCCCGGAAGTAAGCTTCCCACAAAGATTTTGCGATCTCTGTAGTGATAAGATCAGCTTTTCTGACATTTAGTTGAGGTCAGTGTAAGTTAATAGGGAATCCCTAACGTGAGCTGCTGTGATGTCAACAAGCTGTCTATGCAGCCAATCACAATGCAGAATTCTCACAGACCAGGAAGTGCATAAGCTCCTTTTCCTCTAACTTTTAAAAAATATTATAGAGAGCAAAACAAAGATTGGGGCTCTCACATGGGGGAAAAGTAAACCTGAAATAAAGATGAAAAAACTTTTAAAAAAATGTTTAACTTTTCTTAAAAATTTAAATTTTTGTTAAAATGGATAAATTTGACACTCCACAAATTTTAAAATTAGTTTTTCAGGGCCATAACATTTAGTTAGCAACTAAAACTTATCGATTAGTGTCCTTACGCCAGCTGAATTTTTTGGAGCCTCCTCGAAGGCCTGTAAATGAGTGCAATTAGCGGAAACTCCCAAAGGTGATTAATTCACTCTGGGGGCGTGGCCAGTTTTGTGGGTGGGACCTGCTTCTAGCACAATGTTTTTAAAACTACCGCAAACGATCATATCACTCGATTTGTGCTGAACGCAATTTGCACTTAAAATTCGCGATCTTTTGTGCCAGTTACGCCGATATCAAGGGAATTGCACCGAAAAAATAGCGCAATCGAACGGAAACTCCAATTTTCATTGAAAAGCTTTTAAATGGGAGCTATAAGTCAGATTACTCAGTTTGTATCAAAATTATGTCACATTTGAGGAAAAATCACTCTGGTTGTTACACGAGACAGGAATTATTTATGTGTTACCAGTGAGTACCTGTAATGTGATCTAATGACAAGGATTTATCCTTTTGCAGCCCCACTATTGAAATTGCTGAAATAAAAACAGAAAATGCTGGAGATACTCAGCAGGTCAGGCAGCATCTGTGAAGAGAGAAACAGAGTTAACGTTTCAGGTCGATGACCTTTCGTCAGAACTGGAAAAAAGCAGGAAATGGAACGTTATAGGAAATGGAACAGATTTTTAAACAAGTGTAGGGGCTGGGAAATGGGGGAGAGGATGAAAGAACAAAAGGGAAGGTCTGTGATAGGATAGAAGGCAGGAGAGGTTAAGAGGCATTAAGAGATATTCAAGGCAAAAGGAGATGGTAATGGGACAGGTTAAGAAACAAAGGATGGCTCGAGATGAAGTGTACATTGCGCTGGCAGAATGAAAGACAGCTGCCATGTGGGAGAGAAGAACAGAAGGCACAAACAAAAAGTGTGGATAAAATATATATACACTAGCTGGGGGAGCCCGGCGGTGCCGAGGCTTTCTCGAGGGCATGTTGTTGTTGGAAGAGAGAGAGGGAGCGACTGGGGGGAAGAGAGAGAGGGAAGGAGAGAGAGAGAGAGGGAATGAGAGAGAGGGAAGGAGAGAGAGAGGGAAGGAGAGAGAGAGAGGGAAGGAGAGAGAGAGAGAGAGAGAGGGGGGGGAAGGAGAGAGAGAGAGAGAGAGGGGAAGGAGA